>NC_080187.1:54945023-55265769 GCF_030028045.1 Hippopotamus amphibius kiboko
ACAACTTTTTCTGAAGTCAAGGATCCAAGAAGGGGAGTAGTAGTGATAAGGTTGGAAAAACCCTGAAGAAGAGGCCAAGGTATTTACGCAGGAGTGCAGTGTTTTCTCTAATGTGTTCATGATGAAATTTTGATATATTTCATTCCATCATCCCAAAAGAGAAACAATTTTTAAGAAAGAAAATGACTATACCTTTAACATCATAGCGATCTAACTACCAGCACGTGTGCCTGGGAGAAAACCAAGCTGTTAAAATAAATACGATCTGCAATTGCCAAATCTTTGTTATTATTTATTTGCTGCTGGTTCATTCGGTTTGGCATCTGCTGGTGCTGGCAGATAAAAGTTTGAATCCTTGGTACTACAGAAAAACAAATATTGGGGGGAAAAACACCTTACAAGTTGAGGAAATTCTATCTGTTAAATGTTCTTTTCTCTGTGAACTGGGGAAAGGTCAAGGCTATTTGATATGAGGGCAGACCACCTTAGTTCAGCTCATAGAACATCAAACTTCCCAGGGAATATGGATTAAGTCCCACTGTTAACCGTGGGAAGTAAGGCCCCGAAAGGATAAACATGTGCTTTTAGGCAGATTACTTTCGTAACTGTATACACGGTGGGCTGTTGAAGGGAGCAACCAAAGATGAGAAGACCAGTGAGGGGATTACAGCAGTAAACAGCAGTAATCCAGATTTGAGATGGAGTAATAGGAGTAAGAGGATCTTATATTTTCCCTGCTTTATGTTATACACATTCTTTTTACAGGCACTGCTTAAAATGATTATGTGAGGAAGGAAGTGTCATTAAAAAAAAAAAAACCAACAAGGTGGACGTTTAATTTAAAAGGTAGCTATGTAAGCAATATTAAAAAAAATTTTGACAGGACTTAGTGAGTGGTAGGGTGGTGGGGGAAAGGGTGGCAGGGAAGAAAAGAATCAAAGATGACCCCAAAGTTTGTTTTTTTTTTTAATTTTTTTTAAATTAATTAATTTATTGGCTGCAGTGGGTCTTTTTTTTTTTTTTTTTTTTAGACACATAAGAAATTTATTGGAAAAACAAAAACGCCTGTAGGGATGAGAACAGGGGTAAATGGGGAGAGCCTTCAGAACATATTCTCAGAAGATTTCAGATTATAGCATCATTCTGAGAAAGCCTTGGCCAAACCAATGGGGTATCCCTGAGCAATGGTTGCTATTAGAGGAGTCCCATGTTGGGCAGAAATAGCTCAGCTCTGGTACCTCTGCCATGCTCACTCATTGACTAAAAGCAGCTCTTAAGCAGTATGACCTCATCATATATGCCACAGTGGATCCAAAGGTGCAGCAGGTGGAAGCTGTCAGTCAACTAAGCACCCAAACAACGGATTCTCTTGAAGGGAGATCTGAGAGGTGCACCTCCAAGGCCACCTCACAAATGCTGGGGAAAGAGAGCATTTTTCTTATCATGATGGTGTCTCCTGAACCAGAATGGAAGAACAGCTATGCCACCTTCAGAAATTTTAGTTGTCCTCTCAGCATTGTCATGGGAGCCCAGTGAGGTCCCATAAGGGATGTGAAAAATCAAGAAGTGAAACAGAAACAGGAGCTGTCTTCAAGAGTCATTGCTCAACCAAAACGCCAGTTCATAATATTGGTGAAAGCAGGGGAAGACAGAGACAATGCTATAGGGCAGAAGAAGATGATTACCACTATGTGCCAGGACACATGAAACAGCTCAGAATTATCGTTGAGCCAAGAGGGAACAATGTGAGGCTAGATTTCCAGCTAGTTAGATAAGATCCAATTTTAAGTCTCTTGTTTAATATTATTTTATGAACCAGGCTGTGGGCTAAGAAAACTTGTGCTACACATAGTTCTAAATGGAAACCTGTCATTTCCCCTTCAATGTCCCACTCAGGGACCTAGTATATAATACATAGAACTGAAAAGATATCACACACCTACAGAAAACAAAGCATGCAAAATGTATCCTGACCCGTATATTTTCTATCTCATAATCATTGTAATCATTATTTAGTCACCCAGCTAGAAAACTAAGAAGTATCCTTCTCTCCTTCACTTTTACTTTGCATAATTTAATGAAGTTATCAAATCTTATTAACTCTGCCATCAAACTCTGTTTTTTTAAATTTTTTAAAAAATTATTTAACTTATTTATTGACACACAGCCTTTTCTCTAGTTGCGGCAACAGGAGACTAAGTGGCTACTCTTCGTTGTGGTGCACAGGCTTTTCACTGCGGTGGCTTCTCTTGTGGATTACGGGCTCTAGGCACTCGGGCTTCAGTAGTTGTGGTGTGTGGGCTTAATAGTTGTGGCTCATGTGCTCTAGAGCACAGGCTCAGTAGTTGTGGCACACAGGTTTAGCTGCTTGTGGGATCTTCCCCAACCAGGGATTGAACCTGTGTCCCCTGCATTGGCAGGCAGATTCTTAACCACTGTGCCACCAGGGAAGTCCCAAAGATGATCCCAAAGTTTGTGAACTTGGGCACTTGGGAGAATGTTGCTGCTGTTAGCAGAAGCCTAGAGGAAAAGCTAATTTGGAGGGTTTTTAAAAATATATTTATTTATTTATTTATTTATTTAACTGCACTGGGTCTTAGTTGTGGCATGCAGGATCTTTAGTTGTGACGTGCAGGATCTAGTTCTGTAACCAGGGATCACACCTGGACCCCTACATTGGGAGTGCAGAGCCTTAGCCACTGAACCACCTGGGAAATCCCTGGAGGGGGATTGTATTGGTAAATTTTCTTTTTTCTTTTTCTTTTGAAATAATTTCAAACTTAGAGGAAAGTTATACCGGAAGAATAATACAAAACAACTATCACATTCCCTTTGCCCAGAGACTCACTCAATTTTCACCCCTGTCTCAATAATGCCCTTTTTAGCAAAAGGACCCAACACAGGACCACGCAGCACACTCAACTATCACATCTTTCAAATCTCCTTCGACCTAGAAGAGCGCTATGATTTTCCTTTACTTTCATGGCCGTGACTTTTTTGAATGTTACAGGCCATTTTGTAGGCTTGTCCCCCAGTTTGGGTTTGTGCATTGCTTCCTGCTGATTAGACCCAGGTGATTCATCTCTGATTGGACTGTCACTGAAGTGACCGTGTTCTCACTGCATCAACAAAGTGATTTATCTCATTACTTGTCATGTTAACTTTCATGGTTTGATTAAGATGGAATCTGCCAGTTTTCTTCATGATAGTGACCCCTCCCTTCCTATCTAATTACTAAAATGCATTGTGAAGAGATACTTTGAAAGGGTGCTGACAAGGGTGGCTTTGTGGCAGTACAACCTGTGCAGCTGTACTGAGCCTTGCACTTAGAAGGGTCCCAGGTTTGGTTTACTTTTTGCTCAGTTCCCACAAAGAAGGAAGGAAGGAGGGGAGGAAAGGGTAAATAGGTTCACGTTTAAAATTTTTTAAATTATTATTTATTTATTTTTTGGCCACGGTGCTTTGTGGGATCTTAGTTCTCTAACCAGGGATTGAACCTAGGCCCTTCGGCAGAGAGCTCAAGAGTCCTAATCACTGGACCGCCAGGGAATTCCCTACATTCGAGTTTTGACTTGTTACCTTTGAGTTGCCAGGACACCTAAGAGTTAGAAGTGCAAGACTAGGGCTTGGGAGGGAAATCTGGGCTAGAGATAAAGGCTGGGGCGTTACATGCACAAAGGTGGTGATTGAAACGGGGAGGATAATCTCTCCAAGAGAATTAGAAAGAAAAAGAACTGGGGACCTAACTTTTGGCAAAGCTCACAGGATGCGGTACAGGAGAAGGGAAGCCCGAAAAGGACCTAAAGGAATGCATCAGATAGGGAGGGAAATCCAACGGTGCAGCGTCAGAGAAACCAAAGGAAAAGGCGGTTTTCTAAGGAAAAGAGCAGTCAGCCATGTGAGTACTGCAAAGAAGTTAAAGGAGACGGCTGACCAAGGAAGGATCCCTAGTTCTGATAACCAGCCACAATGAAGACATTATCCGTTTGTTCCTGTGTGCATTCGACAAACATGGCGGGGGGGGGGGGGGGAGCAGTGGTTAGGGCACAGGCTCTGCGATGGAAAGGGTGCAGGCAAGGCCGACGTCCTGGGTGTACCACCTGTGCAGGCACACAGGGTCCTGCGCTTAGAAAACTCTCAAGCTTGGTTTAATGCTCTTGACATTCTTAATTTCTGAGCAAGAGGCCCTGCGTTTTCGTTTTGCACTGGACCCTGTAAATTATGTAGCTGCTCCTGAGTGACCCCGCAGGTGTAAACTATTCTTTGGGAATATTTGTAGGTGACATAGAGAGGGCAGTACCTTGTCCCAGGGGCAAAGCGCAGGTGAAATTTCACTTAGCCTTGGGCACGTGTGTTGCCAGAGGGTAGTGAATGGTGGGTGGAGGTTACCGAAGCTGTCGAGTGAGGGTAGATTTACAGAACAGGCGAAAGATGGGTTCAAGGCCTTTGGGGCGGCAGACTTAGCCTCGGACAGGCAGCGGGACGGGAGGAAAAGTCAAGGTAGAAAAACAGCCAAGGCCAAAAAGGTGAGGGGACAGGCTTATTACAAGCCAAGCGCCGACTTGAAATCTTGTCTGGTCTCCAGGACTGAGCAGGCCTTCACGCTCCGGCGGGTGGAGAGCCTGCAGGACCAGACGCCGGAGCGCGGGCGGGGACAGGGCAGCCACCCCGGCGCAGAAGCGCGCGCACGGCCCGGAGACGCGATAACCATCCGCTGGCCGAGCACGACTCGGGGACAAAGAGGCCGTGCAGGCCGCGGGGAAGGCAGCGCGTCCCGGCTGCGGGGCTGTCCGGCCTCGCGCTCCCTCCTCGCGTCCCCTCCGCTCTCCCCGCCCGCCGGCCGCGCGCCCGGGGCGGCGCAGGGAGCACTCCGTGGGCCCGGGCACGTCCGCGCCGCCGCCCTCCCGGCCCCGCGCGCCCGGAGGCTGAGCTGGCGGGGAGGGGCCTCGCGCCGCCTCCGGGCCCGGGCGCTTCCGCCGGCCGCAGCCGGGCTTGGGCGCCGGGCCCGGGGGCAGACGGAGCGGGGACGCGGGTGGCCCCGGGCCTGGGCAGCGGTCGCCCCGCGCGGTCTGGGGGCGTCCCGGGCGCAGACGAGTCGGGACGCACGAGGCAGGACGGCCCCGGCGGCGCTCGCTCGCGGCTGGGAAGGAGCGTGCCGGAGCCCGCCCTCCCCCGCGTCGACGCCGCCCTCCCCGCTTCGCCTCGGCCTCTCGAATCTTCTTTCCAGCTTCCAGGAGCTCGCCCGAAGGGCCTTGCGGCGGCTTCAACACTTTTAAGAGGGGGAAATTAGCCTGAAGGAAATTAACCTGATTGAAAGAATTGGGAAGGAAACAGGAGATTGAGGTCGGTTTCAACCTCCCCCTGCCACCATATAATCAAAGTAATATGTACTTACTGTATAAACTGTGGCAAGTACAGAAGTGTAACTAATTAGACCAAAAAAAAAAAAAAAAAGAGGACCCATCGTCCCACTAACCCCCCCAAAAAGGGTTGACATATTAGAATATTGCTTCATTCTTTACATAATTGATAATTCTATGCAAATTATTTAGTATCTTGCTTTTCTGTGCTTAATAGCTTACAAACATTTCCCATTTCCTTGAACACATTTTTATGGTTCTATGCTAACATTGTATAGCTGTAGCAAAATGTAACCATTTTCATTTTTTAAAGAGCCAAAGGATAAAGATATTTTTAAAGTTCCTGATTTTTAATATTAAATTGTTCTCCACAAAGACTGTACTAATTTATATTTCCAGTCCCACTGAATGAATGACCAGTCTTACTACACCCCTGCATGTTGATCAGAGAAAGACACTAGGGCCTTGAATAGGTAACCCTGTCTCTCCTTGGCACCAAACCTCTGCCCCACCTGCCTCCTTGCCTTTTGGACTCAGACATTCAAACTATTAGGGACTTTAGCCAGTTCTTATTTTTCAGTTTCCCCATCATTTTCTATTCCCCTAAAGCTTTGAAAGGATAGCACCCAATCAGTATCTTAAAGAGGGCAGAGAAATCAGCCAGAAGTCTCTCTTGTAGAACCCTGCCCTCCTGCCTCCAGCTGAGATTCCTTCAGTGTGTTTCCTCAGGGTTCCAGCCTACTAATAGATAGGGTGGCTCCCATGGGATCAGGCCAATAAGAAGTCAAAGCTCAGGTGTTAAGTAATTATTCCTATTTAAAAAAAAAAAAATCTCTAATTCCCTGAAGAAACAACCTAAGTACCAGTAGAAGGATGAATGGCTAAAGAAGATGTAAAATGTATATATATTACATAGATACCAGATATACATAATTCAATCTTGAGGGCATTATGCTAGGTGGGATAAGTCAGACAGTAAGACAAATACTGTATGACATCACCTATATGTGGAATCTACGAAAAGCTGAACTGGTAAAAACAGAGTAGAATGGTGGTTACCAGGGGCTAAGGGGTGGGGGAGGAGGGGAGATGTTATTTAAGGGTACATACTTGCAACTAGTAGATGAATAAATCCTGGAGATCTAATGCTCAGCACAGGGATTACAGACAATAATATTGTATTATAAAGATCAAACTTGTTAAGAGACTAGATCTTAATTCTTCCCACCACAAAAATGAAATAATTTTTATGATGTGATCAAAGTGTTAGCTAATGCTACAATGGTAATCATATTGCAAATGTATCAAATCAACATGTTGTGTACTTTAAACTTACACAGTTAAATGTCAAATGTATTTCAATTTAAAAAACAAGACCTTAGAGAATAACATAAATTAGAGAGAGAAGCAACATTGTGCACACAAATGACCTCACTCTCACCTCATCCCACGAAAAATTAAAGTTTAAATGAACAAATGCTGTAATAAAGGTGAATGCAAAATACCAAGGGGGAGGGGGGTGTGGAATCTTGAAAACTGAATGTCTCTCCATTCAGGACTGCTTGGCAAGTCACAGTCCTAGATTCCCCAAATCAGAGTGGCTGGAGGGACTCTCAGTGACTTTCTGGAGCTTTGGCATTGCATAGTAAATAATAATAGCCACTCTATTGAGCACGAGCTTGCATGCTCTGAGTGTTGTCATACTCACCCTTTGAGGAAAGTAGTATTATGGCCCTCATTTTACAGATGAGGAAACTGAAGTCAGAATGGTTTGTCTGATTCCTTGATACTCTGACAGTATATGTTGCTTTCTCTTTTACCCCTTTGCACCAGTGAAGAGAGAGAGTGAGAGCAAGTTCTGCACTTTTTCTTAAATTCTAAACCCATGTGTACCATGTCAACCCAATCATAGCACAGCACTGATGGGATCAAAACATAAAGCAGCAGCAACCACTTTTCATGCTTACTTCTATTTGGCTGCAAATTTGTCATCGTGTGGTTTTACCATATTCTATCCATTAAGCTGGGCTGCATTCCCAGCACCATAAATTCAGCTCACTTCTGTTCCTGCACCTGGAGCCTCCTGTTCTGGCCTTATCTCTGAAGTTAGTTATATTCATGTATTTGCCTTGCATATCCCATCTGGGCCACTGGCTTTGTGATGTTTTTAAAAACTGCTTTAACTGTTCTTTCCAGAGTGGATGTGTTGTTTACTTCTTCTTTGGGGTTTCCTTAAGACAATTAACCAGTGTCTTAGCATCACTAAATCACAAAATGATTGAATTTTCAAGCTAGAAGAGAGCTTATCCAGTGTCTACTCATCATTTTAAAGAGGAGGTCCTCTGGTCACTTTTCTAGTTGAGTCACCAAGGCTAGGACACGGGCATCCCGTGCTTTTTCCTGCAGCCTCTAATCACTGGCTGTTTCCTTGGCTCAGGCTCTCCTGAGCTAGCTTCACGATGAGAAGGGTAATCCACCAATGCCCTTAGTTTGATCAGAGGCCGCTGTATCTTGGCTATTCAGGGTGATTGCTTAGCCAATCTTGAATTCTTGAGCAATGTGGATTTTGCCTATATTAAACTCTGCAGAATATCCTAACAAACTGTTCCCTCCCCACCTCCCCCCACCCACCACGCTGCCTTGCTTATGGGATTTTAGTTTTCCGACCAGGGGTTGAACCCAGGTCCTTGGCAGGGAAAGCAAAGAGTCCTAACCACTGGACAACCGGGGAATTCCCATAATGGGTCTGCACTGGCTCCGCATCTGACCCTCAGTAGTATGACAGGGAGAGGAGCTGGGATGAAAGCAGACCTTTCAAAAATCCTACTATTTCATGCACAAGGAACAGAGCATCCCTCCTCCTGGCCCCAGCCTTAAAGCTTCCTTGGAGCTGGCAACGGGTTTATTTTATTCTGCTTTTCAAATGATTTAAAATTTATTTTAAAAACTTACCCCAATCATACAGCATACTAACACCTTCACAATTTATTGTCAGTTTGTTTTTGTTTTCATTTTTAATTTTAAAAACATTGTGTTATATTTTTATGTAACTTACTTCAGTTCTGCAATTTGCTTTCCTCCCTTTTTGTAAAGTGTATATGTGTGTGTGTTTATAAATACTTATATAATATATATGCCTATATAATTATTATATATATTATGTAATATATATACACACAGAGAGATGCAAATATCAAAAGTCTACAGCTTGAACTCCCAGAAACTGAACACACCCAGTTACTTGTATTCAGATCAAGAAACATTTCCATCACCCCAGAAGCCCCCCTGTATAGAGCTTTCTGTTGTTGTTCTTTCTTTCCTCTTTTCATAAATTTGTCTGATGTGAAAATGGATTTTTCTTTGATTTAGAGGTGGCAGACTCCCCAGCTTCCTAGCATGTAGCATGTATACAACAGAAGAAATATGTCTTTCCTTCCTAGTCTTATGAGGTCAACTTAAAATCAAGTGCATTAAAAACTTTGGCTTCTCAGGAGAAAGCTTGAGGGTAGATTCATAGATTCACACATATTTAAATCTGGAAGGGACTTTGGAAAGAGGACATTTTGGTCAAGGCATTGGCCCTCTCAAGTGGCAGATCTAGAACTGGAGCCCAGGCCTCCCAACAAACCACCATTATTGCTTGCATTGTTAATGTCATGTAAATAGCCACAACTCAGAGTGGACAGACCACAGGAAGGGCAACTTCAGGAAGATTTCCTGTGGATAGTAATAACACTGTGGCAAACCCTGAACAAGGGTATAGGTGGTTCCCCCTCCCCCATTCTCTGGGAGAGAGCTTTGCTGCCCTTTGGCTGCTTCCTGAAATAGTCTTGGACACGGTCCTTAATCCCATGGTTCCCAAATTGTGTGCCATCTCACCCCAGGGTACTGCAGAAAATTCACAGGGCCTCCTTGGGATATTTTATTTTATTTTTTAAAAATGATTCTTAAGAGGATTGTAATACTTTTTTTTTTTTTTTTGGCTGTGTTGGGTCTTCATTGCTGCATGCACGGGCTTTCTCTAGTTGTGGAGAGCGGGGCTACTCTTCGATGCAGTGCTTGGGCTTCTCCTTGTGGTGACTTCTCTTGTTGCAGAGCACAGGCTCTAGGCTCTCCAGCTTCAGTAGTTGTGGCGTGTGTGCTCAGTAGTTGTGGCTCGAGGGCTCTAGAGCACAGGCTCAGTAGTTGTGGTGCATGGGCTTAGTTGCTCTGAGGCATGTGGGATCTTCCTGGACCAGGGATCGAACTCATGTCCCCTGCACTGGCAGGTGGATTCTTAACCACTGCACCACCAGGGAAGTCCCAGGGATATTTTAAATGATTGAGGGAAATGCATACAGTGATAGGTAACACCGGTTCCACACTGTATGCATTACTAGTTAAAGGAAATCCACAATTTCAACATAAGGTTGCATTACATTTGTTTCGATGACATCCTATCTTTATGGAGTTGGGTTTTTTTTTGTGGCTGCTGTGTTAAAAAGAAAACTGATGGGGAAAAGGAAAGGAGGGTGCACAGTCTATTCCGAGGTTTGAGACATTTGCAGAGCTCCACAGGTGCACAAATTTCATGAGAAAGTAATTGTAGTTATTTAAGAATAAAATAAAAAGATCACTTTCAATTTACACACATTATTTTTGCAAGCAACCACTAACTTGTTAGGACATAAATACTTATTAAATTGTTTGGACCTAACTGCTTGATGAATGGACACATTAGGTATTTCTTTTGGCCTAGGGTCTCTGTGAGCCTTTGCCTTAGACATAAGGCCAGGTGAGACCAGGCTCTTTAAGTTTTCAGCATCCTTAGTCCTATATGTCAACAGATGTTCAGCTGGTGGACCAGAGTCTAGGATGATTTTTATACAGACAAGAAAATTGTCTCAGAAAGTAGATCATCCAGGAGAGGCAGATCCAGGTTTCATGGGGCCTGAAGCTTATACAATTGTTGGAGCCCTCTGTATAGTCAATAATGCACAATTAGGGGTTCAAAATTGGGTAGAGGGCTTGCCAGGGGCCCATGCAAGGAGTCCTGATGCTTAAGATAAGAATAAGACTAGAAAAGATAAGAATAGAAAGATAAGAATAGATAAGAATGGAAAGATAAAAATAGAAAACCAGGGATGTGAAAGCACTCCTAGAAATGTGAGCCTGGCTGGGTCATCTTCGCACTTGACCCTCTCTAAGAAGGAACCTGAGAATGGGAAAACAATTTCTGTATCCTCTCACTGGAAAGTTGCGACAGGGGACTGGAAAGGGCTTTGGCATCAAAGCTGAGTTTGAATTCCAGCTCCACCGCTTCCCAGCTCTGTGATCTGGGCAAGTCACTTAAACCATCTCTGGTGTTACTGGAGCAATAAAACCCACACCCCGCAAGATTGTGAGGGTTACATGAGAGATCACAGATGAAAGTGCCTGGTCTGCAGCAGGCACACAAACTCTCTTAATCTCCCTCGCTTTCCTCTGCTCCCACACAGATATCATGTATATTTGGAGACAAAACAAATATAGACAAGCTGGGTGGTGGAGTTTCCTTCTTGTGTGGGTAAATTAAGTAAATGCACATATATGGCAAGCAACTGTCTACGAAAGATGCAAATCAGACCAAGTTGGCAGCTATTTGCTTGGTGTCTTGTCTTGGTGCAGCGCCTAGCTCAGTGTCTATTTTCAGGGGTTCCCAATTATCCACAGACCAGGGCTGAAACTCTTTATCCTAGTATTTGAAATTTCCCCAAATCTCAACTTAACCTTCTGGGAATTCCCTGGTGGTCCAGTGGTTAGGACTCCGCACTTTTATTGCTAAGGGCCTGGGTTCAATCCGTGGTCGGCTAAGATCCTGCAAGCAGCATAGGCCCCCCCCAAAAAAGAATTAAATTTAACCTTCTAATATACCTCCCCCACTCCCCACCCCCCCCACCCCCCCACCACCCCCCCCCCCCCCCCCCCGCCTCTATGACCCAACCCAAACCTGTCTTCTAACCAGACTGGTTTCTTCACTGACCTTTAAATATCTACCACGGCCTCAGGGAAAGCCAGGAATTGTCTCTCCTCTCCACAGTCTTGAATCCTACCCATCCTTTAGGACCAGTCCCCTCTCTTGCAGTGAGCATTTTCTGACTGATCCCAGGCCCTGGGGATTGCAGTCCTCCAAACTCCTACCACTCCTCCCATTGGAACCCTGCACTCAGGAATTAACCACACACTGCCTTATTTTGTTTTATAGCTTTTAGGGAGTTTGTTTTTCCTTCCAATTGCGTTGTAAGTTCAGTGCAATGTCATGGAAATAACATCAGACTGAAAGCAGAGACTTGGCTTCTGTTTCTAACTTTCTGTATAACCCCGGGGGCAAATTAACTGAGAAGTGAGGGGGTTGGATAGGGAAACTCTAAGATTCCTTTTCTTAAAATTAGGACCCTCTGGCCAAGGCCCAGTTCAGTGACACGCATGTTATAATTTCATTTAAAAAACATTTAAACATTTGTTGATGATCACTTATTTCCAAAGCACTGAGCTAGGTTCTAAAGGATGAAAAAAAGAGACCAAAACACAGAGCGTGCTCTCAAGAAATTTACAAGGGAGGATTAGATGCACATATTCACTTGTGGAATTTATTGAATGAGGGGTCGGGAGCTAAAACGTCAGGAACTGGTGGAGTATCTGTCTGACATTCTGTCTGGTAGTGGCCTTTGTCTCCCCCTTGCACTGTTTGAATCCCACCTCTGAATCCCAGCTTTCCCCCCTTCCAGCACCCCACCATGCACACCGTACAAGGGCAGAGCTCAGAAGCTCCCTGCCTCTGTCCTCACTCTGCCACACATCCTGTTCCCCTCCTTAGAAGTCAGCTGTGCTGCTCTCAACCTGGGGAGGCCCCAGCCAACATGGCTCCCCTGCCTCTGCCCTTCCAGTCACTATCTGCTAGAGCCTGAAGTCACTCCTCTAAAGCTGAGCCTGGCCTGATAGGTTAATCTGCCTGCAATACCTAGAGGGAGGCATCAGGAAAGAGGGATAGGATATGAAGAAACCCAGCACAGTGGCTAGCCCAGAGTGATTTCTTTGATGGCTTTGTTACATGCCAAGTGCTGTCCTAACTTCACCTATATTAACTTATTTAATGCTCACAACATCTCTATGAGGTAGGTAGTGTCGTTCTCCTCGATTTACAAGTAAGGAACTGGAGGCAGAAATCTCATGGCTTGCCCAAGATACCCAGTTGGAGGAAGAGCTAGGACTGAAATTCAGGCTGGCTGGCTCCAAGTCCAGTCTCCCAACCTCTAGATGCAACTGCCTCTCGGTAAAGGTTTTCTTTTCTGCCAGCTCTGATGTAGTTCCTGAGAAGGCAAAAGGTAGAGGGCAGATACATTTTCCCCGGGGGTTGGGGGGGGGGCTTTAGATCTAGAGGGTATTAATTGATAACCAAGGCTGAAAGTACCGGTTCACGGTAGTCAGTCTGACCCTGAGTTGCAGGAAAGGATCAGGGCAGAGAGAAGGCCTCCCTCACAGGAGGTCTGGTCTTGGTTCTGGATTTAGGAAATCTTTTCATCTTTTTGAACCTCAGGTTTCCCCACATTCAAAGTAAGAGAAAGGGAAGGGAGCTGGGCCGGGTGAGCTCGTGGGTCCCTCTAACGTTCTGGTTACGGAGAGGTAATGAATGGAGAGGTGTGGGAAGACCGTACAATACAGGTCTGTGTGTGCAGGAGTACGTCTCTGCGGGTGGAGGCAGGAAGGCGGTGTGTCTGTGCAGCAAGGAGCTTGTGAGTACGCAGGGCTCTGTGGACGGGGCGGGAAACTTCAGAGGCTCTGCCGAGTGGGGACTTGGGGGCGAGGAGTCGGGGGCGAGCCCCGCGGCCGAGCTGCACAGGGAGGCTACGAGAGGAGGAGAGCCACAGTGGCAGTCACTGGGAGGCCTAGCGCAGCGCTCGCCGGGCGAGGGGCCAGAGCGGGGCCCCAACCAGGCCGGAGGAGGGGCGGGCAGCGAGCCGCGGCCCAAGCGGGCTCGGGGGAGTGAGGGAGGCGAGGCCGGGCCCGCCCTCCCAGCCGCGGAGGCCATAGCCGCCCGGGTCCGTGCAGGCTCCGCCCACAACATGAGTCACGTGTGCGCCACGCACCCTCCCTCGGCGCGGGTTGGGGGGCGCGGGGGCGGGCAGGCCCGGAGCGGGGTCCCAAGGGAGGAGGCTCCGGGGGCGGGCTGGGGACTGGGCCCACCGCCCTCACCCGGCCCGGGCCGGCGGACGCCGCGAGGGGGAGGGCGGGCGGTCCGGGGCGGGGCCTGTCGCGAAGGGCGGGGCCTGTTGCTGGGGCTGGCGCAGGAAACGGGGAGAGGGGGCCGGTCCTACTGGCTGCCTGTCGGGTTGCTTGTTTACTCCTGGCGGGGGAGCTTTAACCCAAAGGGCGGGAGGGCCTTCGGGAAAACGCGGAGCTGGATCCGCAAGCCGCCGGAGCGGGAGTGCGGCGGAGGAGGGGCGGAAGGCGGGATTGCAGCGAAGGTGCCAAGGCCGCTGAGTCCCTGGAAGGGTCCAGCTAAAGACGTCCAGGACAGTTTTGTTTTTTGTTGTTTTTTTGGTGTGTGTGTGTTTTAAATTTCCTAGCCTGTACAGTTCCCGGCCTCCCCCCCCGCTCCCTCCCCAACTAGTTGGTGAAGGGTGCTGGTCCGCAGTCCTTTCGGCCCTGAAATTCCTTAAATGTAGAATGGGCTCCCCTCCCGGAGGACAGGGCTGTGCAGACGTGCTCGTAGGGATCCTTGCCTCCCGAGGTGGATGTCTGCGTGCGTGTTGTCTCGGAGTGGCTCTCTGACACTTTTCTTAATCCAGGAAATGATTCAGCTGGAGGATCGTCATGTATTTTGCGTGTCTGCGTGTGACTACAGTTACACAAATAAGTAAATTTTAGTTTATATTCTAGGCATCCCAGCCTCTTGAACTTCATTTTCCCATTTGTATGGTTGATGAAAAAACTTTTGGTAAAATGTAAGGTGCTCCATAAATGTATTCGTATAAAAATAGAGGACGGAGGGCAGTGTTGCAAAGCCTTCCTCAACTAAGTCACTTTTCCATTATCTGAAAAATCACCTGGTACCATACAGAGATACTGTCGCATATAATTTAATATTGTACTAGTAACTACCATGTAACCTAACCATTTTATGCCTGAGGAACTGAGGCTCAGAAAGATGAAGCAGCATGACTGAAATCACCCAGCTGGTGAAAGAGCACAAGAACATGAGTCCTTTGATTCCCAAATGCTATGCTTCCCTCCCTCCCTCCCTCCCTCCCTTCCGTTTCTGTAGTGGACATATGTTATGTCTCTCTCCAGCATTCATTCCTTTGGAACATCAGTCCTCTATTCCGTGTGCTTTTATTTCGGCTCAAAATCATAGTAACCCATCCTTCTGGCAACAGTAGTCCAAAGTGGGGCATTTTAACTAAGCAGAATCAATTAGAGTCTCTCCCTGGAACGAATATGTGAGTACTGAGAGAGAGAATTTTGTTTTCTGCTAGTGTTGCTAAATTCGGATGTCATACTTGGTAGTTGCCAGCAACAGGCTTCCCAAGTGTGTGAAGGAAACTCTTTTTTCGGGGAGGGGGGTGGGTAGTTCCTTTTGAAACAGGAAAGAAGGGGACTCATAAGAAGGGGCAAACAGAATGGGGAGATTTAGAGCACAGACCCTGACAACGGTGTTGTTTAAACTTGAGGTCTGGCTGCGTCTGTGGCCAGTACAAACTCCTGGATTTCCCAGTTAAGTGAGCCAACAAATTCATTTTTTTGCTTAAGTTAGCATGAATTGAGTTCCTGTCACTTGCCTCCAAAGAGAGGCCTGACTAATAAGTCTGGCACAGAATTATTTCTTTATCCCTCAGAAAATAATGAAAGTTGGGTGCTAGCCACAACTATCACTTCTTAAGTGTTCTGGTTCCCATGAGTCATACCAAGTGTGTGTCCCATGGATATGGGTAGGGAGAAGAAAATAGAATTCTTCCTCAATATTATTGTATGGTAAACAGGACACCAGCCAACAAATGCAAATTAGAAGTTGGATAGATAACATTTAACCTTGGGCTATTGTAACAGTCTGAATCACGAAGAGCATAAGATTGAGATCTTTGAGATGAGATTATTAGAAGGCCTTTAGTGACATGGTAAAGAAAGAGGGTCCAATAACAACTGCTCTGTTAGTGGATTCAAGCTGAAGCGTGGGAAGCGGCATGATCAGTTTTAGAGAACCAATGAAAAAGACAGAATGTTGAACTACAAGGAGCAGGGGCCTTAGGCATTACAGGATCTTAGACAAATGGAGTCCCTGACAGATCATTCTTCTTCCTCCTGAGCGATTCTGGTGATGGACAGCTAGGTAGGCCACCGAGAAGAAGGTGGTCAGTGGTCCAAGGAGAGCAGGGAAGGATGGCCCCTCACATACTTTGTCAGCTACTCTAAGGGCCTGGGGATAAAACTGCAGAGGCACCACAGAGACTGGAACTGGTCTGATACTGATACTGTTGTCATGAGAAGAAGAAGAGAAAAACATTAAAATTTCAGTGTCTACAATACCAATCCCTTGCCACTCCCTGACTTCCAAGGGGAGGATTCTTGGCCGGCTCAGTCAGCTGCTAGGTCTTTGACAAAGTTCGGAGACGGAAGTCGAGAGCAAGCTATTTCTCCACTTGAGGAAGGAGGAGAAAGAGGGGAAGGGGTAGTAAGGAGACAAAGAGA
Source organism: Hippopotamus amphibius kiboko (assembly GCF_030028045.1). Classification (NCBI taxonomy): domain Eukaryota; kingdom Metazoa; phylum Chordata; class Mammalia; order Artiodactyla; family Hippopotamidae; genus Hippopotamus; species Hippopotamus amphibius. Next base: position 54,961,088 of record NC_080187.1, read on the forward strand.
ACAAGGTGAGGACAGTGGAAGACAGAAGGAGGAGAAGGGGAGAGAGACAGCTGTTAATCGGGGCAGGATTTTGGGGACAGAAGCTTGAAAACAGGACTTTTGGAAGCTGTGTTACGTGTGGTGAGATGAAATTCCTTCTTGGCTTCCTCCTAAAGAAAATGTCAACAAAACTTACATTATTTTTAAGGCTTTTTTGAACTGAATTGGTTTTTCTCCTGGCCCTGTCACCCAGATTTCACAAGTCTGCCATCAGCATTTCATCCCCCTCCTAGCTCACTTAAGGTGCTATAGCACTCCCCTCCTGCACCTCTCCCAATGCACAGAAGAAATCAGAGTGACAATGAATAACTTTCATTTATCCAGTGGTGGGCTTGCAGGTGCTAAAGTACACCATAGTGATGATTCCCAGCCATCTTGTCTCCTGGTATTCACGTCAAAGAAGCTTGGCAGGTTACTGGCTGGTGAATTTCCCAAACTTCTTTTTGGGTGATTAGTTTGGACTGGACGGTCATCCATGAAGGAGGAAGAGAAATATCAGAGGAATGACAACCTAGGATGGTCTGGGGCTGGATGGAAATCTGGTTCCTATACCTGGCAGATCCTCACTCCCACATTTGGATGCTAAACGGCTGAAAACCTAGGTGAGGTTCTAACCACTTCTCTTGCCCTCAGGAATCATTTAAGGCTTGTCAGGGGTGATCTGAGAGGCAACCAATTATACTGTGAGATGGGGAAAGTTGGGATTTGGTGATTCAAAAATTTATAAGTGAGAAGATTGTGAGTGGCCATGTTGAAAACAAGTATTGGCAAATCAGAGTGCTCCCAGGTGGACAGTGCAAAAGAGTAATTGAACAGGATTTTGTTGATTCACAGGATTTCTACTCTAATGTATTATAAGGATTATCAAGGCAGGATGCGGCCTAAAGTTAGACGATTGTAGGATAAGAGAATCACCATGGTGACTATATGGATACATTATCAAGGTAAGATTATGGGTTTCATGGGCAAGTATTTGATTGACTTTCTTCAGAAAACCAATGATCAGGAAAGCTCACTCTTTTCATCTAAATTAGTTTAGGCAGGTCTGTGGAAAGAGGAGAAACTTTTTGTCAGTAAATGATTCTAACTTGGAAAAATTAAATTTGAAGGAGAATCTAAGTTCCCGACCTTGCTATCTATACTGAAAACAAGAGGGAATTGAATAGTGTCTATCAATCCCCTTTTGCCTCTAGAGTCTTACAAACTGGTCTTGTGAAGCTGAATATCCCACTGGGTAGTGATGGAGGCCAGCCTGTGATGGATGTAAAAAACCGTTATGACTGCAGATACAGTAAGATGTCTGGTACAAACAGGGAACGGTGGCTGCTGTTTAGTTCAGGAGAGCCAGAAATTGTCATAAAATGATTGGCAGCCTTTAAAATGCTTTTGGAAACGGGCTTTTATAGTTGAGGTTTTGTCTGATTGGCTTATGGGTTTATGGATGAAATAAAAAATTTTTTTTTCATTTTGTTTGTCAAGAGGTCACTCAGGGGACTTCCTTGGTGGTCCAGTGGTTAAGATTCTGCACTTCCAATGCAGGGGGCGCAGGTTCCATACCTGGTTGGGAAACCAAGATCCCACATGCCTCAGAGCATGGCCAAAAAAAAAAAAAAAAAAAGTCCTTCAGTTACTCACCCCCTAATCCTGGGCAGTGGTTAGTTAGCAGGTTACTGGTGTGGCCCTGTGGAGGTTGTTAGTTTTTCCCAGTGCTTTATGCTGCTGTCATTCCACCGTATGCATGGTGGGTTCAGATCATCCTGTACCTTTTATATTTCACTTGTCCAGAACCCTGGCGTTCCTACATGCGCGTTCCTTGGTGGAGGAGGCAGACGAGGTCTGAGCCATACTTGACCATCTGGTGTGGTCTGGGTTGTGGCAGGCACACTGCCTTGGGCAGGAGTTTGGTCTTCCAGAAGAATCAGGAAGAGTGGCAGAATACCTGTGTGGGGCTAGTGAACAAAATGGCATGTATTTGAGGGGATGAAGGTTAACAGCTTGGCAAAATGAAACTCTGGCAAGTTCTCCAGAGAAAAGGCCACTAGCCCCTTCTCTGGGAAGCTGTGGGGGGGGGGGGGGGGAGGGTACTACTGCCATGGGAGGGAAAATAAAAATAGAAAGCTTAAGAGCAAAATCACATGACAAAAAACACAGGGCAGAGAAATAATTATTGGTTTTGTTTGGCCACACTGCATGTTAGTCCCCCGACCAGGGATCCAACTCGCGCCCCCTGCACTGGAAGCGCAGCGTCTTAACCACTGGACCACCAGGGAAGTCCCAGAAAAGGAATTATTGTTGATTGGAACCTAAGAAACTAAAATAAGGGGTGGCATGGCTGTGCGTTCCTAATGCACACTTGCCTGGCGCTTCTTTTCTTCTTACTGGTTCTTTTGCCTTTACTTTCTTTACCCCCAATCTGTTTTTCTAATCACATTCGTTATCTGGAGGGGGTGGGAGTGGGGGCGGGGGTGCCGGTGAGATGACGTCAGCCCCCACCGGGGTGTGACCCAGTCCTCTTCAGTTTCACAGTCTACGTCTTTCTGTCATTTTCCACCTTATTTAATGTAGCTTCTCTCTTAAACAGCTCTCTGTTATCTCCCGGAGTGGGAAAGCTGGCTGCTTCAGCCCATTTTAAGGACTTTCTGTGAGAAGACTGTTTTTACAAAGGTTACACTGGGGAAGCCAAATGGAGAAGGACTCCCAGTGAGATTGGGAGAGGTTCTAACGGTCTTTGTCGAGTTGAGTGAACTGGCATTTTCAGCCGGTGGTATTTTCCTGTACCTGGTATGCTGCAGTATGCGAGCCATGCTTAGATGGTCTTAAGCCTGGGCAGAAACATTTTCCTCGGCCTCTCATTCCTCTGGTCTTAGTTACTCGCATCTCTCCTGGGGCACCATGGAGGATGAAGCTGGAGTTGGTCCACCCTCAAATTGGTGCTGTTCTGGATTTTATCTTCCTGCCCTGAACGGTGAGATAAACATACTTTTAATCCTCATTTTTTATGTACTCACTAGAAAGCAGACAGGGTTGTTCCAGAATGGATTTCCTGTGTCATAGAAATCACAGAAGCATAAAAGGAAAAACCAGATGTGCACAGAGAGCCTGCTTGGGCTTACACATTCTTTCATACCCAGAGTCATAGGGCTTTATGGTCCGTGTTCCCAAAGCCAGCTCATTTTTTCCCCTTTTGAATATGTACTCTTGCTTGTATTCCCAGTTTCAGAGCTAGGAAGAAATAAGCAGGCATCTGGGTGTTTACGCACTGGGGTGTGTCTGTGGGTATCTTCACACGTGTGGGGGCTTCTTTGCTAAAAAGTATGGCTGTGCAGATCTGAGCAACTACTCCAGGGATACCCTTAAGCTTTGAACAACCAACTTGCAACCTGTCGATCCTTTCTCTTCAATGAAATGCAAAGCCCACCTCCTCCAGGAAAGCCTTACAGATTGAGGAGATCAGAGAGAAGATGCCAATTGCTGCAGGCATACCTGCAACTGACTTACTCTTTCGAGTTCCTTGTGCCTTTTAGAGGGAAAAGCTTAAAACAAGTGTTGGGTCTGTTTTTGTCGCTGGGACACATTGTGACTTTTTCTCAATCAAAAGAAAAGCATAAAGTCTGCTACAAATGCAAAATTTCCAGTATTGTCCTTTTCATTTGAGACTCATAGCCTAGACTGAGGTTGAGATATGGAAGCTGTGTTTCAAACTGTGTATGGTAGGGGTAATGGACATCCCTGGTGTGAGTGGATGAGAAGCGGAGTGGCAAGCAGCTGGGCAGCTGATATCCTGATGCCCTAATGTAGGAGGGCTAAATTCCAAAGCAACTGGTTGGGATTAAAGCAGTGGAGAGGAACCTGTTCAGGGGTAACTTTTTTGCAGTCTAACCAGATCCTTGATTCGTGATCAGGTCTTTCTTTTTTTAAAATATGTATTGATTTATTTGGTTGCACTGGGTCCAGGGCTCCTTAGTTGCAGCATTTGGGGCTCCTTAGTTGTGGCACGTGAACTCTTAGTTGCAACATGCATGTGGGATCTAGTTCCCTGACCAGGGATCAAACCCGGGCCCCCTGCATTGGGAGCATGGAGTCCTATCCACTGAGCCATCAGGGAAGTCCCTTGTGATTATTTCTTGAAGGCCTGCTATGTGCTAGACACTGTTCTAGAAGCTGGGGATACACTGTAAACAAAACGATAGTCTCTACTATCCTTGAATTTATAGTCGAGTGGATGGAGACAGGCTGTCAGGTGGTGATAAGTGCTAAGAAGGAAAATAAAGCTGGGCCAAGGGATGGTTGGGTGGTGCTATTTAGATAGGTTAGCAAGGGAATGTCTTTCTCATCAGAGTGCTTTTGAGCAGGGACCTGAGTCAAGTGATGGTGCTGGCCATGTGGATATCTGGCGGAAGATCTTTCCAGCCCAAAGGAACAGCCTTGAAAAGCCTGAGTTGGAAGTGGGTCTAAGGAAGAGCAAGGGGGCCAGTGTGGCTGGCACTGGGGGAGCCAGGGAAGACTGATGGGTGGTGGGGCCAGAGAGTTGACTGGGGGCCTTGCATTAGGAGTGTGGAGTCTTACCCACTGGACCACCAGGGAAGTCTTTTTGTTTGTTTGTTTGTTTAAATGTGGTGTTGAGTAGAGTGTAGGGAGGCAACAGAAAAAGAAGGGAAAGCCTGTAGGAGTCTATTGTGGAAATCCAGCTCCGAGAGATGGTAGCCTGGCTAGTGATAGAGGGCTGGAAATGAAGGCATGTAACTGATTCTGGGTATATTTCATAGATGGAACCAACAGGATTTTCTGGTGGATTTGATGTGGAGTATAAGAAAAAGAAAGGAGTTAAGGATTAAAGAAAGGACTCCAAGGTTTTGCTTGTGTCTTTGTTTCCTGACCAATTAGAAAAATGGAATTGCCATTTACTGAGATGGGGAGAATCTGATTTGGGAGGGAAATCAGAAGTCTGGTTTTGGACATGGACATTTGACAGCCGATCCAACATCCAAGTGGAGGTGTCAAGTAGATCACTGGTATTCAAGAAGCCAGGTTAAGGACTTCCCTGGTGGCGCAGCAGTTAAGAATCCGCCTGCCAATGCAGGGGACACGGGTTTGATCCCTGGTCCAGGAAGATCCCACATGCCTCGGAACAACTAAGCCTGTGCACCACAGCTACTGAGTCTGCGCTCTAGAGCCCATGAGCCACAGTTGCTGAGCCTGCATGGCACAACTATTGAAACCTGTGTGCCTAGAGCCTGTGCTCCAGAACAAGAGAAGCCACCGCAAGGAGAAAGCTATGCACCACCACGAAGAGTAGCCCCTGCTTGCCACAGCTAGAGAGGGCCTGCACGCAGCAACAAAGACCCAACAACCTAAAAATAAATAAATAAATACATTTATATTAAAAAAAAAAAAAAGAAGCCAGGTTAGGTATAAAATGAGGCTCTGGTGGAATCTGAAAACTCAGTTCATTCCATAGGCTACGTCCTGTTCTAAATAGTTAGAAAGTCTTTACCAGCCCCGACATCTTCTGAGCATCTGAGGCCCACTTCCAACTAGGGATTGCCTGGACTATGGATGGAAAAGCTCTAGTCACTCCCCAAGGTTCAACCAGAAATTCATTATTCACCAGTGTCGGGCTTCCTAGGTGGCACAGTGGTTAAGAATCCGCCTGCCAATGCAGAGGTCACGGGTTTGATCCCAGCTCCAGGAAGATCCCACATGCCGCGGAGCAACTAAGCCCATGTGCCCAAAAAAAAAAAAAAAAAAAAAGATCATTATTCACCAGTGTTTATCAACTGCCTACCCCGTGCCAGGCACTCTGCCAAATGTTGGGTATTCCATGGAGACAAGACACACTCCTTGTCTTTGTAGGATGTTCAGCATTGTGCGGGATTAGGACAAGGGAATGGAGATTTTGGTACAATGAGTGGGGGGCGGGGGTGAATATAGGTTCTACTGGACATAAAGGAGAGGCACCTAATCCAGTCTTGGAGGTCAAAGAAAGTGCTATCTAAGCTGACTCCTGAAGGATGGGTAGGGACAGCCAGATAAAAAGATGAGAGAGGAGGGTGGAGGGTGTTCTAGGTGGAGAAAAGAGCGTGGGTCAAGCAATGAAAAAGTCTGTTCAGGCAAAGGACAGAAGTTCAGTTTCACATGTATGGAGTGCAGAGTGAAGGTGGGGAGGCAGAGAGAGGCAAGTAGTGGCTGGAGAACTAATTAAGAGCCCCACCATGAAGGATCTTAATGAGCAATGCTGGGACTTTATTATAAAAGCTAGAGGAAGCCTTTGAAGAGTTTGAAACAGAGGGAAAAGGCTGGTGTAAAGTACGGGTTGGAGGTAGGCAAGCCTGGAAAGAGTTACATCAGGGGATGGGAGACAGTGGCAATTTCAGACTCTTGGTGCCCTGAAAATCTCCTGTAAATGTGTCCATATAATATGAGACAAGGCCTGGGTCTGCTTTGCTGAACCCCAGCTTAATGGGAGATGCTCTCTGAGAAGCTAATTACTTTAATGGAAAGGAGGTACCAGATACCTACATTTTAATTGGGGGCCAGGGTGTGGGAAGAAGCAAGGTGAAGGGCAGTTCTAGGATGGGACAGCCTCCAGGGAGGGCAAGCTCTACTCATGAGAGGGCAGGGGGTGGGGGTGGGGGTGGGCGGATGGAGCCAAGGTTGGAAACCAACCAGTTATAGTGTTTGTAAGCACATCTTGCTTTATGTCCTGTGTCCTATGCAGTGTGTGTTTAGGACAGGGCCTGGAGTCTGTGTGAAGGTGCTGAATGCTGCGTGTGTGTTTGGGAATGGATGTTTATGAGGGAAAGTTCTGAGTCTGTGTTAATGTGCAAAACTCTGGAATGCATACTGACAAGTACATACCTGCAGTCAAAGGGGATAGTCATTCAGTATATGCTGTAAGAGAGCACATGCCTTTTGATGGCCTGTCTCAAACAGAACAAGCTCTGGGTTCTGTTCAAATTTAGAGACTCTGTTGCTTCATGCTGCTTCACTCACATAGTTGTCAAATGAATGATTGTTCCCGTTTTATTAAAATTCCATCATTTTAGGAAATATATAGTTTGGGTTACAAGTTTGAACTGGATATTTTAAGAAAAATAAACTCACAGTCAGGCACCAATATCCATTTACAAAGTCTAGCAGTTTAAATACTGGAGTGGAACTTATATGCTAGCTGGGGTCCTATCTCATGTCAAACACTTTCACTATTTCATTTCATTCAACAAACATTTATGGAACACCTCAGCCAGTCAGCACTAGGTATTGTGGTTATTTTTTTAATTAATTAATTGGCTGCGTTGGGTCTTTGTTGTTGCATGTAGGCTTTCTCTAGTTGTGAGCGGGGGCTAACTCTTCGTTGTGGTGCACAGGCTTCTCAGTGCGATGGCTTCTTTTGTTGTGGAGCACATGCTCTAGGTGCGCAGCCTTCAATAGTTGTGGCACACCAGCTCAGTAGTTGTGGCGAATGGGCTTAGTTGCTCCAAGGCATGTGGGATCTTCCCGGACAAGGGATCGAACCCGTGTCCCCTGCATTATTAGCAGGCAGATTCTTGACCACTGCGCCACCAGGGAAGTCCCAGGGTATTGTTGCTGGAACTCATTTCCCTCGCCTCTGTGCCACCTTAGTCTGGGTGCTGCAATTAAAGCTTAATTATATGCTAGCTTGTATTGTTCCTTAATTGTTGCATGTGCATTCATCCACTTCCAACCAGGCTGGATATTCCTTGGGGGCAGGGACTATATTATAAACTTAAGGATAGGTGAGGGATATAGCAGAGAGGTGAATCTGCAGAAATGAGTAAACACCCACTGTTTGAGGAAAAAGGGAAACAGAACTGAGAACTACTCGTGAATTGTAGTAATACATAATATAGGATACCTTAATAATAAGGGCGCATACATTGGTTGTTAAGTAAAATAGTCCTTTAATAATAAAATATAAAATTCTAATCTACATTTTCATGTTAAGGGAAGGCTTTGAATATTAATATAATTGCTGTGATCCCCCCAAATGCTTTCATTCTTGTTCTTTTGAATGCAAAACAAAAATGTCTCCTTGAGGATGGTAATTAAAAGGTAGAACCAGTCTTTGGTGAATTATTTGATGGCACGATTAGCCTATAGCAGGATTTCTCAACAATGTCACTATTGGCAATTCAGAACAGGTAATTCTTTGTTGTGTGGGGCTGTCCTGTGCATTACAGGATGTTTAGCAGCATCGTTGGCCTATACCTATTAGATGCTAGGAGCACCACTGCCCCCAGTTGTGACAATCAAAAATATCTCTAGACACGGCCAAATGTCTCCTGGGGGCAAAATCGTACCCCCCCCCCCCCCCCGCCCGTTGAGAACTATAATGTCCTATAGGAATTTGGTTTTTTTTTTTTTTTTTTAAGATATTTTTCTTATGTAACAAATGGTGGACGATGGGGGAAGGGAAATAATATTTAGTGTTTATCCGGTATGAGGTAGGCACTATATATATGTTTTTTATTTCATCTTACAGATAAAGAAACTGACGTTCAGAAAGAAAAAAACCTGCTGAAGATCATAAAACTAGTTCAGCAGTAAAATCAGGATTGCAAACCAGGCTTGTCTGATTGCAAAGCCTTTAGTCCTTTCCTGCACACTCCCCACTGCCTCTGCAAGAAAAACAGCATACCTCAAATTGAAGGTGAACTGACTGCAAACTCAACAAGTATGTCCAAAAATATTTTAAAACTTTTGGGGGGGAGGGGATGTGCTTCTTCTACCCTTTAAATTTATTCGAATATGACTCTATATGCCCATACATAGAGGCACTGGGGCCCCCACTACCGTTGTGGCTCTGGTCTTATCTCTGAAAAACATAGAGCAACACAATGGAACAGCTTCAATTCTCCTTGTTACAAATTATACAAAAGCCAGAGCCTAACGGTGCCAAAAGCAACTGGTATTGTTTACATAAGGGCTGAAAGCTAATAGTTAACTTTCTCTCATGTTAATTCCAGAAACAGTAAATAACGCCTCACTTTACAACTACGAACGAGTGAGATCGAGTAAAATGTCATAAGATGGAGAAGAAAACATTAAAGCAAAGGAAGATGGAAAGGTTGGTTCCGACGTTCCCTCCTCTCGCCTTGCGCTCGCTGCGCGGCCTGGGTCTCGATCGCCCCCGCCAAGCGCCCGCCGGTAGCGCCCGGAGCCTCCCCGCGGCCTTTCCCGCCCTGGGGCGAGCTCGGCCTCTCTCACAGAAGCCCGTCCCAGAGCCCGGCCCGGAAAAACAACAGCAAGAAACTTTGGCGGTTCAGTGAAAACAGGCAAACCCTCAAGTCTGGTTCGGGGCTGCAGCCGCCGGGTCCGATTTGGGGGTGGGGGCGGGGGCGTCACCACTCGGTCAGGTTCAAGTGCGCATGTGCGCAAGGAGTCGCTCGGGCACTTATTGAGCGCCCACTGTCTACGAGCGGCCGGGGGTGTGTACGCCGGGCGCGCGGTGGGGGTGTGGGGCGCGGGGCGCGGGGCGCGGGCGCGCGTGGCCGGCGAGAGGTTCGCAGGCGGCGTGCGCGCGCGGCGCCGGGGGCGGGGGGCGGGCGGCTAGGGGGCGGGGGGCGGGGGGCGGGCGGCGAGGGGGTGTGTCCCCAGCCTCGCCCGGGCGCTCGCTGGCTGGCGCGCTCCTCCGCTCCCTTCCCGGGCGGGGAATCCGGGCCGGGTTGTGGCCGCGGCCGCGTACGTGAGCGCAGTGTCCCGGAGAGGGAGGGCAGGCCGGCCAGGTGGGCGCGAACGGAGCCTCGGCGGGCGGGCGGCCGGAGCCGAGCGGGGCGGTGGGCCGCGCCGGGCGGGCAGGGGCCGCGGCAGCCGCAGCCCCGAGCCGAGCCGAGCCGAGCCGTCCGAGCCGGAGCTGCCCGGCCCGCGCCGCCGCTCGTGGCGGGGCGAGGTGAGCTGCGCGGGGACCTCGCGGCGCTGCAGCCCGGGGATGGGGGCGGCCCGGGAACTTCCCACGCTCCGCACGCCCGCGGGGGCCGGGCCGGCGGCCGGAGGGCCCGGGAGGCGGGGGCCGCCAGGGCAGCGGCCGGTCGGGGCGCGGGGGCGCTGCGGCAGTGGCCGCGCCGGCCGGGAGGGGGTGGCCGCCCGCCCTCCCGTACGCCGCCTTGTTTATCTCGCCCGCCGCCGGCGCTCGCCAAGGAATCCCCTCCCCAACTTTGAGCGCCGGTCGGGAGTCGCCTCTCCGCTGGAGGGTGACCTGCCCCCTCCCTGACCCTTTCCGGCCGGGCCGCCGGCCCAGTCCTCCCGGCGCCCCGCGCGTTCCTGCCCGCTCCGCCGAGCGGCTAGGCGGGCAAGTGCCGGGCTCCGGGACGCGCGGCGCGACACACCCTCCACCTCGGGGGCTGGCCCCTACCCTCCCGCTCCCCCTCTGCCCTCTGTCCACCCCCATTTCCTTCTGCGCGCCTTCATCCTGCCTTTCCTCGCCGGCGGCCCCTGGCCCTCCTCGGCGCTGGCACTGTGGGCATGTGGGGTGCCCGGGTGGGGCCTGGACGGGGAGTTTCTCATGTGCAAACAATTTCAAAGGCAATATTTTCTTCCGTGCCTGGGAGTTCAGGGCTCTGCGCCTTCACTTTGGGACGGACTCAGAAATCTAAAGAAGCCCACCTGCCAGGCGGCGAGGGGGGTGCCCCTGCAGCCTTGATTTCAGGCCCCCTTGGCCAATGCCCAGTGGCTTTGGAACGCTTCCCGCAGGAGGGCGTTCTCCTGATGCCTGGCTGCCAGGTGCAGGGGTTACCTGCAGGCCACCCATCCGTTCTTTACACCCCATTTTCTAGAAAAGTGTATTTGGTGCATTTTGCCTGAAAGTGAGTGATCAACAGGTATTGAAGACCTTTTGTCACCCTCCCAAGGTGCTGTGTAAACAGCGGTCAGGGTCTCAGGGAACTTGAAACACTAGGAAACTTAGCAATTAAGTTTAGCTCCACAGGTACCTCTGGGGGACTGCTGCGTTCTCAGCACTGTGCCAGGCTATCTAGGAGATAAGCACCCAAGAAATCTACGGCCTTAGAAAGCCTGCTGACCAGGTGGAAGTGATTTGAGAGCTCAAGTTCAAATTAGCGTGCTTTGGCCACCTAAGTGACTGCAAACGCTGGGGGACAGGAGGACTATCAAAGGCAAGGTCAGAGCTGGGGAATGGACTCAGAGTCCTAAGTTATGAAAGAAGGTGTGCACGTGGAGAATAACTCACAAAGGCCAAAGGCAAGGGAGGAAGAAGTAACAGGTATGAGAGGTCAGAAAGGGACTACCCGAGAAGAGGTTCAGACACTTAACTCAGTGAGGAGGATGCAAAAGATACATGAGATGATTTTTTCCACGGTTTATCATCTCATGGGGTTGGGGGAGACAGCCTTGAGCATGGGAAGTAAGACATCAAGATAGGGCACAATTACCTGTCAGACTGCGAGGTGTAGAATAGGTGCTTTTGGCATTCACAGAAGGAATAGGGTAGGAATCACCAGAACTGTATTTTTGGAGCATGAGACCCTTGAGGTTGGCCATGAGGTGCAAATGAACATGATTTTCCTGAGACACAAGGAGATGGCCTTGGCCAGACCAGGGGATGTTTCCTGAACAGTAGGAAATAAAGATGGAGAGGAACGATGGTTGAGGTTGTGAACATCCTAGAAAGCCAGACTGGGGGATTGCATTTTACTGTGTGTGTACTGGGGAGATCGTAATGGTTTCTGAGCCTGAGAGTGATGTAACGAAAGGTTATTTAGAAAGATTTTTTAAAGTCATGTTAGGAGACAAATCAGTTCGTAGGCTGTTACAGTTGTGGAGTGCCCAGGGCTTGGACTGGGATAACTGGAAAGGGAAAAGAGTGTAGGTTTTAGAAGCATTACTGTTGAAAATCTGCTGACAGGGGCAGGGTGAAGGAAGGAGATGAATGGAAATTAATTCTTTGTGGAAATTGATTACACGCCAGGGCCTTGGAGCTGCTGTAGTTGGTAACTGGAGAAATCGGAAATGTGTGTTTTGGAGAGAAGTAATTGACACTCAGGCTCTAGAGAGGTTTCTTGTGTTTGCCGAGACGTGGAAACATAGGTGTCCTGCTAGCAGCTGTGGCTCTGAGATTGGTGGGAAACCAGGGTGTGTAGGGGGGAAAGGTTGCCAAAGCCAGGGGAGGGAAGCTACTCTGGGGAGTGTCTTCTTGGTCATGGAGGGTGGGCAGTAGTGGGTGCTGGTGAGGGGGACTGGGGATCTGAGTTGGAAGGCTCTGTTCTGTCTTACCATTCAGATGATATCACCCGGTTCTGAACATGAAGTTGGCAGAGCAGCTCAGAGAAATTGAGACTCCAAGGAGGATGGGCCACTTACTCTGCTAACCAGAAGGGTGGGATTAGAGATTGAAGGGAAGTAATATGGAATTCACTAAGCACAAATTGCTGAGCCTTGAAACACATTGAATTTTGCTCTCCACCAAGACCTTCAGTCTAGTCCAGGTGTCCCCTTGGAGGTGTGCGTGGGGGCAGCAAGATGATCTAAAAGAGGAAGGAGGAAATTTGGGGCCTAGGGATAGTGCCTTTCGAGGGCCAGCTCCCTCCTAACCAGGGCCCTTGCCAGTTCCCAGGAAGCCAGCGACCCGCCTGCAGAGGGGAGCTAGGGCTTCTCCCGAGCTCTGAATTCTGCTTTCCTGTTGCAAGGGTGACTTGCTGAACAAATTCCCCAGGCCTCAACTTGCAACATCTGAGGGCTGGTGAATTTGAAGGATGATTGCAAAAAGTTGCAGAATGAGCGAGAATGTAATTGCAGTTACTTAGCCTCCCTGTTCCTCTGCGATGCAGGATCAGTGAACTAGCAGGGGGAGCTGACTCGCGTGCGGAGAGGTGGCCATCAGATAATTTTTTCTTTTGAGGGAATATGTAACTGTCAGAAAAAAAAGTTGCATGGAGCACTGGTGGAGCTAATCTACTAGTTATAGAGCAGTGTTTTCTACACTGTTTCGACTGTGACCTACATCAGGAAATAAAATTTACATCGTGACCTAGTACACTCAATCATGTTTGTAAAAATCTAAGTTCATGAGTACTACCTCTTGCTTGGTGCAGTCTCCTCTGGAACTTTTATTTTCTATTCCATTACTTTTCATTTAAAAATGCTTATTGTCTCCCACTAAGTCGATGTAACCAGCCTGTAATCGATTATAGCCCACAGTTGGAAAAACAGTTATATAGCATTTTCACATCTAGGAAGTATTTAGTAAGCTGCTCCTGGGCAGAGCTACCCTTATTAATGCTGGAGGAGGAAGGAAGCACAAGGAAGGGATTGAGAGTTTACAAGCGCCACGGAGAGATACGATCCACCTGTGATTAAGGAGCAGGGCAAGGTGATGAAATGCCAAGATGAAAAATAAGTAGCCATAGGGCTCAGGAGAAGGGGCCGAGCTCGTTTGGCTCGGAAAAACTTTCTGGAATAGGGGAGAAAGTCTGGGAGGACCCCTTTGGGGTGTCTCATGGTGCTGCACAGGTGGGGGGTGTAGCACGGGCCGCAGCATGGAGTCAGGGGTGTACACAGTGCGGAAGAGAGAGAGGAGGGAGCAGTCAGGCTGGAAAGATCGGTTAGGATCAAAGGGTAGTGGAGGGGTTGTAAAAGGGAGGCCTGAAGAACGTGTTCAGCCTCCAGACGAGTTGTCGTTGGGACCAAAAATTGGGAGCCATCCAGAAAACCTCTGGAGTTGGGACTCTGGTAAAGAGTCAGATCAGGCTGGCCAGTGCAGCTGGGTGGCGGCTGCCCCCCTGTGGGCGACAGATGGCCCGGGGCTCCCAGCCGCCCTTGTTCTCTTGTTGTCTGTTGCATCAATCCAGTCGCCCTTGGGTTTGTGATCTGAGTTTTCAAGAGACTTGACGTCCAAGTAGGGACTTTGGGATCGCTGTCCCAGCCTCTGGGTGGCCTCTGGAGGGATTCCGGAGGGAGTGTGACATGGAATCTGAGAGCTTTGTGTGCAGGTGATGTGTTTTAGGCGGGTCAGCAGCACTTTCTGAGTTGCTGCCGGCTGGCACTTTGATTTTTCTGATGGTCGGAATGGTACTAAGTAGAGACTGTTTGGGGCTATGTTCTCTATGGTGAAGCCAATTTCAAGCAACCCCGGGATCTCTCAGGCCTTCCCATTTTCCACTTCTGGCTGGCCTGGTTAGCGGGTGGCTCCCAGCACGTATCTTCTGAGAACGGTGTCAGGGTAATAACTTGGTGAGATGTGAGTCACGACCGCCAAGTACCGTTAAGACGTTAGAGTCTCAGGAGCTTTGGTTCTGTGAGTCAGTAAGAAAGGAACGGCAAAGAGAGGGGCTGTGTCGTTTCTTCTCTGATTTCCTTCTTCCTAGGATGGGCCTGGGGGTAGGCCTCCGGGATCCAGAGACTGATAATCCAGGATTTGTAATGGCCACGGAATAATTGGTTCAAGGTGTGAATGCAAATGACTCCTGGAAAACTGGGCTGATTTGGGACCAGCTGAAGTGACTAAGTTCAGATCTCTGTGGTCTGGAGACAGTTGACCCTGGGGGTCCTTAGCCACCTGTGATTCAGAGCCCTTCCCTGGGGGAGCTACAGGTGACAGGGACTGAATAAGAGCCACCCTGCTTTTTACAGGTGCTCAATCTGATTATTTTAAAATATTGCTTTTGGGGGAGAAAGGGTCAAAACTGAAATGCTATGTGCTTAACTGCTTAAAGTGTGGCAGTAGGATGTAGGGATAACCAGAAGTCAGCTGAATTGTATCAAATTAAACCCATTTCCTGTTTTATGTGATGGTTCGGTTACCAGATCAGAGAAATGATGCAGCAGCTATAGCACACTTTGGCTTTAGTAAACTATTTGACACTTTCTTAAGATACGATGGTCCATATTAAGTAAGTGGTGGAATGTGGGCTAGGTGGTGTTATTAATTTAATTTGACAGTCGTATGCAAAAACTGTTAATTAGTGGCACTGAGTCAGCCTGGAAAGGGGTCTGAAAATGAGTGCCATAGAGTTCTATTCTTGGCCTTGAGCTGTTCAACATTTGTTCCAGCGTCGTGGATGAAGATACAGAAGGTATGTTTGTCAGCTTTGTTGATGGTGTAGAGGTGGGAGGAATTGCTTATTTAGTAGATCAACCAAGGTTCGGAGATATCCAGACTGAGGGCCCAAATTTAAAAAAGAATTTCAGTGAGGGATAAATGTAAAGTCTGTTTTAGCTTTTAAAATTTGAATTGTAATGTTCATACATTCTGGTAAGATAATACCACATCCAAAATGTAGTTGATACTTTGCGCACAGAGATTATTTAGAGTTTTTCTTTTTTTTTTCCCTTTATAATGGAAAATTGGAAACAACCTAAATATCCAATGGTTTGACTAGGCTGGAAGTAATCCAGAAGTGATTCTGATGAATGTGTCTTTATAATGGAATACTATAGTCGTTAAAAATAATGTCTAGGAATAGTTTTAAAATAACATGGACAGATGTTTCTGCTAGAAGTTAAGGTGCATCTACAATATGACTTCAAATCTTAAAAAACCAAGTGCATAGAAAATGACTGGAAGGAAATATACTAATTCTAATACCAAAATACGAATATTGGTTATTTCTAGATGGATGAGTTGAGTGACTTCCTTTTTTTACATTTTAAATTTACTGTTTTTTTTATAGTGTGTATGTATATCACAGTGGGAAAAACACTGCCATATAAATATGTGTGTGTATATATATATGTATATTTTTAAAAATATACTTGATTTTTTAGAGCAGTTTTTTGTTCACAGCAAAATTGGGAGGAAGATACAGAGATTTCCTACATACTCCCTGCCCCCACACATGCACAACCCCCCCCAGCTATCAACATCCCCCACTGGAGTGATATATTTGTTGTAACTGCTGAACCTACACCGTCATAATCACCCGAAGTCCATCGTTTAGGTTAGGGTTCACTCTTGGTGTTGTACATTCTGAGTTTGGACAAATGTATCCACCATTATACGAGGGTGAGTCAAAAATTATCCACACTCTGGCTATATTAAAACTTCTGTTGGCCGTAGTGTTTTATTGGCGCTTGCCGTTCAAGGCTACTGTCTCCCCAGTCACTGCTGTGCAGGTGTGAATGTGTTGCATCAGTTCATTTGTAACTGCGGTGGGAGTGAAAATGGATGCTCCACTTGTGATTTGCACGAAAGAAGAGCAGCCTGCAGTGATTCGTTTTTTGTGGTCTGAAGGTGTAGCTGGTGCCATTGTTTATTGAAGACTTTGTGTGCAGTATGGAGAAAGTGTTGTATTGTGAAGAAGTGTGTATGAATGGATAGAGACACTTATTGAAGAGCTGAAGCCTAAACTTCAGATTAAATGCAAAGGACTGCTATCCAAGGGCATTGTGATCTTGCATGACAATGCACGTCCACACACTTCTGCCCACACCATTGACACTCTGCAGAAACTTAGTTTGAGGTGTTAAAGCATCCTCCGTATAGTCCAGATCTTGCTCCTTCGGACTTTCACCTGTTTTGGTCCCCTGAAAGCAGCTCTAGGAGGATGAAGATTCACTTTCAATGAAGAAGTGAAGACTGTGGTGCATTCGTGGCTTGCAGCTCAGCCTAAAACATTTTTTAAGGAGGAAATACGAAAGCTTGTTGACAGATGTACAAAGTATATTGAAAAGCAAAGAGATTGTGTCAAAAAATGATGTATTTGTCTTTTCTAAAAGTTAATTAAATTCTACAGCCAGAGTGCAGATAATTTTTGACCCACCCTCCTAGTATCATATAGAGAACTTTCACTGCCCTGAAGTCCTCTGTGCACTGCCTATTCATCCCTCCCTTCCCACAACCCTTGGTAACTACTAATCTTTTTACTGTCTCCATAGTTTTGCTCTTTCTAGAATGTTATATAATTGGAATCATACAGTTTATAGTCTTTTCAGACTGGCCTCTGTTACTCAGTAATATGCATCTAATCTTCCTCCATGTCTTTTCATGGCTTGATAGCTCATTTCTTTTTTTTTTAAGAACTTCTATTGAGATATAATTGACATACAATAAACTATATATTTAAAGTGTACAATTTGATATTTGTTTTCTTATCAGTAATGTAATGATAGCTCATTTCTTTTTGGCACTGAGTAATATTCCATTATCTGGATGTACCACAGTGTACATCCAGTGTCTTTATCCATTCACCTTCTGAAGGACATCTTGGTTGCTTCCAAGTTTTGGCAGTTATTATGAATGAAGCTGCTATAAACATCTGTGTGCAGGTTTTTGTGTAGACGTAAAATTTCAACTCCTTTGGATAAATACCAGGGAGGGCAATTGCTGGCTCATATGGTAAGAATGTGTTTAGTTTTGTAAGACACCACCAAACTGTCTTCCAAAGTGGCTGCACCATTTTACATTCCCACTAGCAATGAATGAGAGTTCCTCTTGCTCTGTATCCTCACCAGCATTTGCTGTCAGTTATCTGGATTTTGGCCATTTTCTTAGGTGGGTAGTGGTATCTCATTTTAATCTGCATTTCCCTAATGACTTGTGATGACATCTTTTCATGTTTTTGTTGTTGTTGTTGTTATCTGTATGTCTTCTTTGGTGAGGTATCTGTTAAGGCCTTTGGCTCCCTTTTTAAAACTGAGTTGTTTGTTTTCTTATCGTTGTTTTAAGAGTTCTGTGCAAATAAAAACAAACAAACAAACAAAAAAGAGTTCTGTGCATATTATGGATAATAGTCCTTTATCCGATGTGTCTTTGGCAAATATTTTCTCCCAGCCTGTGGTTTGTCTCTTCATTCTCTTGAACACTACTATTTTAAAAACATTTTATGGTTCAAGGACAGGATGGGGTAAAGGTAGATGATTCATTCAGTGACTAATCTTGAGTATTTACCTGCTCTGTGTCAGACACTGACTAGGTACTGGAGTCACAAAGGAAGGCTCAGTCCCTGACCTGATGTTGATGATCTGATTGAAAGGGGGAGATCAACCATAAACAGACAAGCACAGTGTAACCCTGGTGGTCCTCTAGGTGCCGAGGAGGGGGCAGATCATGTGGGAAAAAAGTTTCGAGATTGTTCTGTCCTTTCTGAGTTTAATATGAGCCCTGAGTGGGATGAGGCTTTTTAGGAATTGAATCCCATTCATAACTGGGTCAGAAATTCATCAATCCAATCACAGGATCTAGTTTTAATGACCTCTGCTGGTCATGTGACATTTGGACCACTGCAGGGCCATGATTTAAAAGAATCATGAACAGGGACTTCCCTGGGGGTCCAGTGGTTAAGACTCCATGCATCCTATGCAAGGGGCACAGGTTCAGCCCCTGGTTGGGGAACTAAGATCCCACCTGCTGTGCGGAGTAACGAAAAAAAAAAAAAGTGCCCAGAGCTCAGAGGCTCGATGAACACTAAAATAAATAAAAATAAAAGAAACATGAAACAAATAAGACTTCACTCACAGGAAGGAGACTAGGATGCTGTGGGATCAGGAATGGCCAGAGGACATTCGCAGGATTGGGTACACAATAGCACTTTGAAGTGTTTTCGTGGTTATTGGGTATAGGAAAAAATCGACTTGTTCATTTCTGCTCCTGGTGTTGGAATATGACCAATGGATGGAACAATTGCTTTCTCCTCTTTAGCTTCAGATTCTTTCTCTGTAGAATAGTTGCATTACATGATTTCTTATCTGTTGAATGATTACACTGAAGGTGATGAGCTTTAAGTTTCCTTTTAACCCTAAAGACTGGAAGAGCAGTTCCATCGAAAAAGGAATTTTCTAGCTGGCAGGCCTGACCAACGGTGGAAGTGTCTGCCCATGGAGTAGTGAGCTCCCCATCATTGGAGGTATTCAAGTTGGGCTGAATGCTGTGGATTAGGGGTGCTATAGAAGAGAACAGGAATTAGGCTGGCCTGCAAAGTCCTTTCCAGTTCTTGGGTTATTGTGTGACTTGTCAAAGCTGAATGGTAACATGGAATATGGGATATACCTCTAGTTGTATAGTACTGGGGTCAACGTCGTCATTGTAAGCTCTTTAAAAAATGTTAGTAAGTGGGTCCCGACATTTTCAAGAGATCCTCTGGGATCATTTTAGAAAGGAGGAAGAGATCCCAGGGCTGCTGAAAATTGAATTTTGTCTTGAGGAAAAAGCAAGAAGGTGGGGTGGGGTGGAAATGGCAAATAACAATAAATAAAATAGATTGACATGTGGAAGACTAATGTGCTTATTGGCCAGTTGTATTCAGTAGAATGAACGAATCAAGATGGGGCCCTTTAATTTACTCCCGAGTCCTCTGCTTGGCTGTGGAGGACGTGAGAGTGCCCTTGACCACCTTCTTCGTTTTCTCCGCTGCAGATTTATATCACCAGGTACAGTATGTTAAATGCCATCCCAACACCAGGGATGAGTCTGAGCCTTGTGATTGCTCTGTAGGCTTAGTGACAGAGGGACAGACAAAGAAACTTTTGGGTGGGATTTTCCAGGAACGCATATATTTAGTTTATATCAGACAGTGAATTTGTGGTTTGAAAGAAAATTTTTTTCATTTTTCATTTTTATTATTTGTAGCTTACGTGTGGAAGTTTAATTTTGCCTCAGTTTTGCTTACATATATGGTTACTTTAGAATTCAGCCTGATTTTAAAAATTTAAAAATTTTCTTCCTTATATTTTTGGATTACTTCTTTTATTTTCGTTGGGGGCACTGCAAGGGCCAAATCACTTAGCAAACGTTTCTTAGAGAAACTCTGCAAGGAGAACAGAGGGTTATCTCATATTTTGGAGAAGAATGCAAGATTTCTGTCGCCAACTGATTCATGCCTACATTTTGGCATTTGGGAAAATCAGTGTTGGGCAAGAAAGTGCTGTCTTTATGTGGAGTAATTTCGGGGTGCACGCCTAAGGGGCATCAGTTTGAGATGTATGTAAAAAACATAGGCAGAACGTGGTAACTGAGAACTAAAGTTGGAAATCTTTGTGCATGTGATGATAAAGGGTCCAGGTTCCTTTATCTCAGTATCATTTGAACCTCACACAGGGTTGTCGAATTGCTATGAATCGGTTCCCTGGGCCACAGAACAGTGGCTGTGGGAAAAACTTAGGCTATCATAGTTTTTTTTTTTTTTTTTTTTTTTTTAAGGCAAAATACGATAAGAAATAACAGCTCTCAGCCTTTTTTGTCCTTTGAGTATTGGGAAGCCATAAAACTCTTTTAGTAAAAACATCCACACTCAGTGGCTGTTTTTCAAAGTGCAGGGGGAATGAAAAACTCCCTGTCCCCTATTCTATTTTTCTTCTGCCGAAAGCGAATTGCTCCTGGTGTGCCGTTCTTAAATTCCTGTGTCCTGTATCCATTTTAATCTCGTTATCTATTTTTATGATGGTGACTGTCGCCATGGTACTTGTGCTCTTTACATAGCACAACAGAGATTTCAGATGTCTGATAGGACAGCTCAAAGTTCTGCTGCAGCCGGCAGAGAAACTGTGCTGGGGTAGGGTTTTTTGTTTTTTTTTTTTAATTGAGGTGTAATTTGCATACAGTGGAATGCTCAGATCTGAAATGTGCTGTTTGATCAGTTCTGACAAATGCATTTTGAGACAGAACATTTCCTCTGAAGTGTTCCCTGTGACCTTTTCCAGTGAGTCTTCTCCCCATCTGAAGGACCACAGCTCTGATTTCTATCACCCTAGGTTAGTCTTGCCTACCCTAGGTCCTTAATATTAGAATTTTGTGTTTCTAAGGACGTTTCATATAGTGTTTTGAAGAGGTGGAGGAGTGTGTGTGTGTTTAAAAATCAGTGTTCTGTGTGGGTAGGTGGCCCCGGGGAGTAAATAATATTTTGGAGCTTGTCTAATGTGGTGGTCAGATTCTTCCTTCTCATTAGCCCACGGGATCCGAATTTATGTTAGAAATCCTGATTCCCAGATGGAAGAGTCTGAGGCACAGCCGGCGAGGCCCGGTGTGGATTACGTGTGGTTGGGCGAGGGCTGCCATTATTGGCAAGTCCGTGTGTGTGTTTGGGGGTGGGGGTGGGGTGCGCGTGTTGGAGAGCTGGGATGCTCAACTAGAAGAACTGAAATCTCTCCTAGGACATCCCTTTGAATGACCCAGAAGCCCCCTGGCACGGCTTTCTCTTTTTTTCTTGCCTCTTCCTTGACCTGGCGGATGAATTGAACCATCCACAGAGTCACAGAGTTGGGCTTCTAATATTGAAACAAGATTGTGTTGTAAAGCCCACTTCTTTGCACTGCTGAGCTTTCAGCCTCCTGGGAAGCATGTGTCAGATTTGGGTAGAAATTGCTCCCAGACACATGACTGAAATGTACCGTACAGGGTCAGTTTCTTTTTTAAAAAAAATTACATGGCGAAATGAAATTTTCATTACAGAAGTAGTACGTGAACACATTCTCTGTAGGAAAAAAAAAATGCAAACCTTCCAGAGCAAACAAACTCTTCCTTGACAACCACTCCTAATCCCAGTCCTTCCCCAGAGGTTAACAGCTGTTTGTTGGTATTCTTCAAATGCTTAACATACTTGGGCATTTATACCTACGGAACTTAAGAAAAGTTAAGTGCACTGCAAGGAGTATTGTACTTCCTCCCCCTCTCCCTCCCCCCCCCATTTTGGTGATGGCTTCCAGTCAGTATGTTAAGGTCGTATTGATTTTCTTTAACTCCTGCATGGCCTTCCTTAGAATCAGAAGGCTAAACTTTTTTTTTTAATTAATTAATTTCTATTTTTGGCTGTGTCGGGTCTTAGTTGCAGCGTGTGGGCTCTTCACTGCAGTGCAAGGGCTTCTCTGTAGTTGTGGCGTGCGAGTTTTTTTCTTTGTAGTTGAGGGACGCGAGCTCAGTAGTTGTGGCACATGGGCTTAGTTGCCCTGCAGCATGTGGGATCTTAGTTCCCTGACCAGGGATCAAACCCGCATCCCCTGCATTGGAAGGTGGATTCTTTACAACTGGACCACTAGGCAAGTCCCTAAACTGTTTTTTGATTTAGCCTAATTGATGGCCACTTAAGTTATTTCCAAATCCTCTATAGACACAAATGCTGTTACAGTAAGCATGGCTGCACCTGCCTCTGTCACACACGTGTTTTTCTAGGGTAAATACTGAGAAAGGGGACTTACTGGGTAATAGGGTACTTTAATGTTAAATCTTAATGAAGACCCGTTACTGAGTCATTTCCCAGGTTAGACTTAACGTCAGCCAGGCATACTTGAGGTGGGCTCAGATACGAAGCAACTGTTTTCTAAGAACGGGGCAGGCTTAAGGGTTTGTGAGGGTGTGGCCCCCACACTTCAGCATGGTTTGGCTGGAAGGGTGGGTGTTGGGAATGGCTCTGCTGAGCTCCATAGTCAATTCGGTCTGGTCCCCCGAGGACTTTGGCCTGCGTGTTGGAGAAGAATCACTGGATGGATGAGCAGCAGTGGTGGACCCTGGGTGGTAGATTCTAAACCCAGTTCATTCCCTAGCTGGAGACCTTCAGTGCATCTGTGATGCTTCTCCATCTGTCTTTAGAATACAAAGTGTGGCTTCAACACCCAAGCCAAGGGTGAGGCCAGTGGGAGCAATTTAGTGTTTTGGTTTTTTTAAAAAAATAAAAAAACCTAGAACACTGTCCGTGTTACTCCTATTAACAATTCCATTGTGTTTGGAGAAGGATGGTATGTGTCTCTCTGTATTTACCCTTTTTTTTTTTTTAAGAACTTTTATTGAGATACAACTGACACAAAATAAACTGCATATATTTAAAGTGTACAATTTGATTTTTTGTTCTTATTAGTAATGTATATATGGCAATCCCAATCTCCCAATTCATCCCACGCCCCACTTTCCCCACTTGGTGTCCATATGTTTGTTCTCTACATCCGTGTCTCTATTTCTGCCTTGCAAACTGGTTCATTTGGACCATTTTTCTATATTCCGCATGTATGTGTTAATATATGATATTTATTTTTCTCTTTCTGACTCACTTCACTCTGTATGACAGTCTCTAGGTCCATCCATGTCTCTACAAATGTCCCAATTTCGTTCCTTTTTATAGCTGAGTAATATTCCATTGTATATATGTACCACATCTTTATCCATTCATCTGTTGATAGACATTTAGGTTGCTTCCATGTCCTGGCTATTGTAAATAGTGGTGCAGTGAACATTGGAGTGCATGTGTCTTTTTGAATTATGGTGTTCTCTGGGTATATGCCCAGTAGTGGGATTACTGGGTCATATGGTAACTCTATTTTTAGTTTTTCAAGGAACCTCCATACTGTTCTTCATAGTGGCTGTATCAATTTACATTTCCACCAACAGTGCAAGAGGTTTCCCTTTTCTCCACACCCTTTCCAGCATTTACTGTTTGTAGATTTTCTGATGATGCCCATTCTGACTGGTGTGAGGTGATACCTCATTGTTGTTTTGATTTGCATTTCTCTAATAATGAGTGATGTTGAGCAGCTTTTCATGTGCCTCTTGGCCATCTGTATGTCTTCTTTGGAGAAATGCCTATTTAGGTCTTCTGCCCATTTTTTGATTGGGTTGCTTGTTTTTTTGATATTGAGCTGGATGAACTGTTTATATATTTTGGAGATGAATCCTTTGTCTGTGGATTCGTTTGCGAATATTTTCTCTCATTCTGAGGGTTGTCTTTTCGTCTCGCGTGTATTTACCCTTCTTGCTATCATCTCTAGATCTCCGAGAACTCCCAGAAAACAGGAAAAGTCATCATGTTAGGCCAAACCCATGCCTTTAGGAGCCAGTGCAGCAGGGGAGGGCTTGGCTGTGTCCCCTTTGAAGGGCAGGTGCTGGTGCCACTGGTCACCTATTTGGTGAGGGGCAGAGCCCTGTTGCAGCCTTAATTATTCCACACGCATTCACCTTCAGATCCCTCATGCAGAGGTTAGAAAACAGTTCTGGTTCTGACCCCAGGGGACCCCAACTCATTGCATTCACACGGTTGTCCAAACCCAGTAATGCATTTATATTGCCTTCTTTGGGGGTGTGGAGGCATCTTCTCCTGTGGTCAAGGTCGGGAGCCTATCTTATCTCTCTCACTTGCTAGATTATCCCAGGGTTCACTGGCCTTGATCTCTCTGGTCCCCTTGATGTGCCCTCCCCATGACAGCCCATTAAGGTGATTGTCCTCGGGTTTCACAAGTTTTTTCTCAATGGGCAGCCACCAGTGTCCCCAGTGTGGATGATTCTCTTAAGTTTTTAGGGGATAGTGGGTAGTGCATTTCTTTTTGTTTTTAGATCTTTTGCAGTGGTGCTTGACAAAACGATTTTGTTCTTTTTTTTGTCTCTGTGACCACAGTAGGATGGCAGTCAGTCTGCAATGACAGAGGTCGCTGTGTTGCCACAGAGCTGTTCCATGATTTCAGTTTTTTTTCCCTTAAATGTATTACACTGTCCATGTCGATGTTAAACTTTACTGTCTACGTTTTCCCTACTTGAGTGAAGTTTCTCCTGTAACCTTCCCATGAGTTCAGCTCATCACCACCCAGAGCTTGGTGCCTTTTTTTAGGCTAACATTTATTGAGCTTCGCCCTGCTAGTTTCTTTTCCCATTCTTTTCTGGGCTCCTCTCTCAGGCCTAGGGAATCAGAATCTCTAGGAAGGGGATCCTGGTGACTCTAAACAACCAAGGCACTGTTGGAAAAAACTGCGTTGCCTCCTCAAGCCCTAAATTTTCCTTTGGAGTAGGAGCCACTCTTTTTCTCACCTTACAGGTGAGGCAACCTAAGCACAGCGGTAATTTGCCCAGGCTCACATCATTGGGAAGTTAGAGCTCCTTTGCAGCCCTGACTGTTTCCCTGTGCATTCTCTTTGGGATATTTGTAAGAGTGTTAAATAAGAATAATTGTAACTCTGATCCTGGGGAGCCCCGTGCTCGATGCTTTGCTATCACGGGGCCCATTTATCTCCCCTCCCGTCCTAAACCACCAGCACCATGTGAACCTCTCGGTGACTCAGGTTTTCACTCACAAGGAGCGTCATCTCGCCCAGACTCTTACTCCTCTTACTTGATGCTTCATTTTCCTGTATAATATGGTGGAAGGAGCATAGCTTTTGGAATCAGATATATTTGAGCTCGCTTTTTAGTTCTGTCATTTTTTTCCTTATTGGAGAAAAGTTGATTTAAAATGTTGTCTTAATTTCTGCATCACAGCAAAGTAAATCAGTTATACATAGTTCTGTCACTTTCTAGCTCTGTGGCCTTGGGAATGTTACTCAACCTCCCCGAGTCTCAGTTTCCTCATCTGTAAAATGGAGACGGTGATAGTGCTTACCTGATGGGACTGTTGTGAGGGATGACGTGAGATGCAGCCTGTGAAATGCTTAGCCAGTGGCTGGCACATACGTCTTTGAGAAATGAGAGCTCTTGGAACATTCCCGAAGGACGGCAGTCTTTGAGAGGCTGTGAGTTGCACAGCGTCCTGTGTTTCTCTTGCCATCGACTCTGTAACGGTTCTAGTGAAGTAGTTAGATGTGATCTGGGGGCTTGTGAACACCTCACGGTCTTTCCCCTCAGGAGTCTAGTTGTCTGCTGACCCTGAATGAAGTTCAGCCTCCCTGCCTGCCTGACCCGGGGCTGGGGTCCACGTGGTGTCCACCTCCTTGGTCATCCAGGGGGTGGGTGGCGGCTCACCAGCGCCGAGCAGCCGCTGCCTTGACTTACTGTGCACCGGTGTTATCCTTCACTTCTCTCAGAGTGCATGCGCGTGGGCCCTCTGGTCCCTAAGATTGATCCACGTTTATTTTGTGCTTTGGCTTAGAATGTCCTCACCAGCAAGAGTGCTCTCATCCTCTGTTTCAGGAAGAACATCTAAGCGTGGACATCCCGCTGTCCTGAGCTCGGACCGGGAGGCCCACTCATTTAGCCTGTTTCTCCATCTCTGTAACCTTCGAACTCCTCCTCCGCCCCACAGTTATTGGGGTATGGCGATTCCATAAATGGCCTCTGCAGAGAAAGCAGTATCCTTGGTGGGTTGGGCCTGGGGCAAGCCCCCTCCCCCACTGTGCCCATTTTCACTGTGTATTTAAGCCATTTTCCTTATGGTATCTAGAGTGTATTTACTTACACCAACTTTCTGTTTTCTGGGGGAAATATGTCTGTCTCCCTCACCCTCCAGTCACTCAGGAGATTTTTTTTTAGATTCATAACATTGTGTTTCGACTTATTGAACGTATGTCAAGCACTGAAAATTTTAACACGCACATTTCATCTAACTTTATGAGCTTAATCCAAAAAACCATCTTTTTTTTTTTTTCCTTAAATCGGGCTTCAGTGTCAGATTGCTGGATTTTTTTTTTTGCATTTTCCTGAAAGCAGCAAATTCTGGTTCATTCATCTAATTATACAGCACAGATCTATGAATATCGCTCGGGAGCATATTAAGTGCTTTAATAAACAAGTGCTGGCTGTGCGTGCAGATGGAGCTCAGCAAGGCCTAAAGTTCTCTGAAGGCAGGGTCTGGAGCTCCATCACTATTCTGTTCAGTCCATCGGCAGGAGCCAGGCACGTACGTTGAGTACCGGCAGATTGTTTAGAACGCTGGTGTTTTGGTTCTGCGGCACCCCTTTCCGTGGGTTTCTGGTGAGTCGGTGCTGACTGGTGTGTTCTGTGGGTCACCACGGGTGAATGCGGATACAGATCCGGGACAGCTGGAACCCGTGACTGAAGTGGCAGATTTGGGGAGGTTGCTCGCAGAGGCTGGTCGCGCTCTGCCTTGGGGAGGCCTGGCAGTGGGCCTTGAACCTGCGCTGGGCAGGGCGCCAAGATGGAGATTTCGGTTGGGGGAGGAGGGCAGGGTTGGGACCTGTGTACTGAGAGCGAGGTGAGGGGCCCGGTCACGCAGGCCCTGCTTGGGGTTGCAGGGCAGAGCCGGCCAGCCGGGTGTTGAGGTCAAAGCAGGGAGCCCTAGGGTTGGTTCACCGTGGCCAGCTGGCCTCTAAATCGAATATGTTGGATTTCTCGATTCCCCTGTCTTGCCGAAAACAGTTCTATTATGATTTCAGTTAGTCAGCAGCTCGCCCACAGTCAGCTAGCTTCTTGATTCCTTTTAGAATCAGTAGTTGTATTCTGGTTTTTGTTGAATGTTGTTTTGCAACCTCAGTTTCCAGATGCTAGCTGGACAGTGGCTACCAAGCTGTCTGAGTGGCCCACCGTGTCGTTTAGCTGTCTAGTGCTGGTCTGAAATCAGGGAA
This sequence comes from Hippopotamus amphibius kiboko, assembly GCF_030028045.1. NCBI lineage: Eukaryota > Metazoa > Chordata > Mammalia > Artiodactyla > Hippopotamidae > Hippopotamus > Hippopotamus amphibius. The sequence continues at coordinate 54,988,301 of NC_080187.1, forward strand.
CAGGGGAAGCAATGCATCTATCTGTTGAGATCCTTCCGGATGCTGGGCACTGTTCTCATTTTTCACGGTGAGGCGGGAAACTGAGGCTCTGAGGTGGTGGCTCATTGCCGGAAGTCACATAGGTCAAGGGGAGGGGCTGTCATGAGCCCTTTCCCTGGGGAGGCGCCCTCAACAGTGTGCCCGGGCTTAGCTTCTCTTGCACGTGCTGGTTCCATTTTGAGGAGCAAGTTTTGGTTGCTAGGTGTATCCAACCTTTTTTTTTTTCCCTTGGCCACAGCACTCCTGGGGAATGGGAAGCATTCACATTGGTATTGGGGGAAATGTTCCAATCCCAGGAGAGCAGGAGAAGGTGATAGTGACAGAATGAGGAGCTGCCCCCATCCTGAAGCAGAAAGCCTGTACAGTCAAGGAGTCAGAATGGAGGGAAAAGTTACATTAACAAGTTGTTCTGTGGAAGCCTCGTACCACCCTTCTGGTGAAACACGTCTATTCCCTTGGCTGGTCAGCCGTCCTGGTCTTGGAACCAATTCTGACATCCAGCTCTTATTTCAGGTTTTCAAGTGTTATCAGCCACTGGAATGGTCTGTCATCCCAATAGCACGTGTTTCTTATCTCGTGACTTAGAATTGCCAAGATTACACTTTATTTCCCACTGGCTGGTTTGGCACCAGTGGCTCCCAGATGAGACTTGGATCCCAGAGGGGTATTTGGGCACCTTGATCCCTTCCCTTCCCCGTTTCTCTTTTCTGGTTAGATGTCTCTGGTTGGCCCATCCTGTCTGCATGTGTATGGTTTCTCATTTACAGTTTCAGATCTCCCGCTCCTGGCTCCGCCCCCGGTCCAGGGGGCTGCTTTCTTGGGCACCTGCAGCCTTGTGTGCTCTGATTATCCACCCCAGGAGAGGCTGCTGCCTTTTTATTACCTATTGATTCCAGCCAGGAAAGTCACCAGGTGGCGTTCACCTTCCCTATAACCACCCACCCACCCTCCCTCCCCCAAAGACCCCCCCACCCCGTCTGTTTATTTAGCATTGTTGGGGAATGTGATTATTCATTCCAATGACTGTTGAATTCCAAGTAGTTTTTCTACTTTAACCACTTCAGTGAAAAATTATATAGAGAGAGCCTGCATTTCTCTGCCTTCAAAGGGGCAAGAACATAAGGGGTCCTTTTCATGCATCTCAGGATTGGCCCCTCAGGCGTCACGATCCCAAAGCTTCCCTTTCTGGCATGTGCACCACTCAGGGCCTCATGCTGATGGGTCCTGGACTGTTAGGTGTTTTAAATTCTCCCCTCTGTGTTTTATATTTTGGGGTTTGGTTCTTTTGTTGTCAGCTTTCACTTTTCATTATCGTAAGTGCCTCTAATAGACCCCTTCTTCCCAGTGAAACTCACACTGTCTTCCTCACAGCATTGTGAGGATCAGACCAGGCAACATGAAGGCATCAGGGAGCTCTGGAGCCCTTCCATTCCAAGCCCCTGTCCTGCTGCAGGGTCTCCACTTGGTGGGGAAGAGAGAACTAGTCCAGGGAGGGGCCAGGAAAGCTGCAGACGCCGCAGCTGGCTAGCTTGGGCAAATCAGTGGCCTTCTGGAGGAACCTCAGTTTTCTGAGCTGTAAAATTGGGATTAAATTGTCCCTCCATGTTTCCTCCTGTTGCCGGGAGGTCAGGAGAAAACGGAAGCCCCAATATGTGTATCAAAGGGAATGTAAACCCAAGTGCCATTCAGGCATTCATTGGCAGTTTGAGTTAATGGGCAGGTTGGAAGCTTACTCTGCAAACTTCTGGAGGGAACTGTCAGTTCTCTGAGGCTTGTTCTCCCGGAGATACTCAGCTCCTGGCGCCCTCCTTCCTGCCAGCTCTGGGTAGGATGCCAAGTCAGCAGTCACGCATCTCCATGCCTCCTGCTCGAACTCTCACATAGTTTTGGTACAGCCAAATCAGGTTTAACCACAGTGCAGGCAGCCACATGTACACACGCGCATGCGTGCCCCGTGCATGTACGAAAACAGTGGTGGAGCATCTCTCCCCCTCACGTGGCATATTCATAGGCATGCTTTTACTTATCCCTGCTTCCTTATGCAGCATTCTCAACCTGTTTTCAAGAAAACACTACTGTCTTAGAACCGAGTCCAAACACTAAAACGCTACCCTTGCTTTTGATACCTGTCTTCCTTTTCAGGCAAGCAGCAGGTCTTATTTCTTACATCACATTATTGTAAATCTGAGGCTCCCCTCACCTACGGGAATAGCATCTCTTCAAAATCGTAAATTTGCTTTCTAAGGGAGATGCAGTCTGCTGGTACTAATGGAAGTAGTTACAAATCACTGAGCCCTGTGTGCCAAATACTGTGCTAAGAATTGTCTTGTTTAATACAGAGTCGTATATGCATGGCAGAGCAATGAATAAAGGGCACTGGTGGTTTTGAAAGCAAATGGGGAGCTAGGTGTGAAGGAAGGGGAAGTGCAGTTGTTCCTGGGCTGAACTGTGAAAATACTTTCCTTTCCTGCCGGCAGTGGAAACAGAACTGTCTCTTACTTGATTGAATGGCTGTTGTGCAGTCAGATCAACAAAAGTATATGTTGATCAGGGTCATTTATTATTTGCTGGAGAAAATTCAGTGTAACCAGATCAGGTGACCTATTTCTGTGGCCCATCTGCTGGGATGTGAAAATAGCACCACTATTTGGGGCCCTTATTTTCCCCTTCCATTTTTCTGTTACATCTATTACTCAATGATGGGAAGGCTGGACACTCAGAGGAGATGCTATGGAGAGGGTCTATCCCCGAATGGGGGATGGGCAACCTTTAAGTTCCCTGCCAATCCTGATTGTCTAATTTTAATTTTACCGGTAGTCTATACTATTATACATTGAGGCAGTGCAATCCATTTTTAAAAACCTTCAGAAGAAGACAACGATTAGGATGACCTGAGAATCTAAGTGGTCATTCTCTGAATAGCTGATTTAGAAATGTTGGTATTGGGCTTCCCTGGTGGCACAGTCATTAAGAGTATGCCTGCCAATGCAGGGGACATGGATTCGATCCCTGGTCCAGGAAGATCCCACATGCTGCAGAGCAACCAAGCCCATGCGCCACAACTACTGAGCCTGCGCTGTAGAGCCTGTGAGACACAACTGCTGAAGCCTTCACGCCTAGAGCCTTTGCTCCGCTGCAAGAGAAGCCACCGGAGTGAGAAGCCCAAGCACCACAACGAAGAGTAGCCCCTGCTCACCACAAGTAGAGAAAGCCCGTGCAAAGCAACGAAGACCCAATGCAGCCTAAAATAAATAAATAAGTAGATAAATAAACAAATAAATAGAAAAAAGAAATTAAGTTAAAACTTTATAGATTTAAAAGAAAACAGCAACTTTCTGATAAAAGATTAAGGATGATATGCAAAATATTAGCCAAAGAACTAAAAACTCAAATCGTTGTCCTGTGCGGTGGTTACCCAGGGGAGATCATAAAACAGAAAGCTGAGGTTTAGTGGAGAACCTGAAACTCTGGACAGAGGAGTGACACCCCTCACTGTGGTCCCTAAATTGTTCATTGGAGAGGGGGCAAGCACCCAGGCTTTGGCAAATGGGAGTCTTACTCCAAACTTCACCCTCCTTAACGACAAAAAACAAACAAACTCAAAAAAAAAAAAACCAACCCAAAACACCACCCCATTAGTTGTGTAATGAATCACTTTGACTTTATGACCTGTGTCTTGGAAGTGCTACTCAGTGACATCATGGCCTGTTGTAGTGTCCCTGGGAGGTAGGAGAGGGCAGCCATTGTGCGTGAGTGCGTACACACACACACACACACACATGTGCTGAGACATGGGGTTGTCCAGCAACAGTCACATGTCAAATGGCAATTTGCAACTTAGAACCACAGAGAGAGTTTGTTTTCCTATTCTGTCTGTTCCAGTTATTTAACTAATGGCAGATGTCCTCATTAAGGGCTATTAGCACATCAGAAGATGTTTGCTGAGCCTGGAAAACGGCTAACCTCTTTTGGACATGGACCAAAATACATCTTCTAGGGTAGCCAGCCCCTCCCTGTGGGTGACAATGGTGGGGGCGAGAAGCAAAGAGGACTCAGGATCTCTGAAAACTGTACATCAGTCGGGAAGTGTTTTTTAGCATGAGCTTTATGTTTCAGTCAAGGACTTCTATAAATCGAGAGTGTAACATTGTAAAGCTGGATTTGACTATGTGTTGAAACTCTGTTATTGTTACCCTGAAATAGATGTTTCTTGATTTCTCTTTGGGTACCAGAACCATATGGCAAGTTAGGGGCTGGCTGGTTTATATATTATAAATCATCGATAGCTCCCAAGAAAGAAACCAGTAGGGAAGTGAATAGAAAGTAGAGATCAGGGAAGAAAGATTTGAAGGAGGCGGAGGTTGCATTGATAGAAACATGCTGGGAGGGGGTTGGGACCCTTCATCCAAGGTATAAAGTAATAAGAGGTCCTGGAAAGTCCCTTTAGGGTCTAGATTAACCTGGCTCCTCTGCCCGCCTGCATGGTAGATGTCTGTAAGTATTCAAATTCACTTCTGAATCCCTGAAGGACTTGAGGGATGGTGTTATCTGCTGAGCTGTATTCCTAATATAAACGCCAGTCAACACACCTGGCCATCCTGCCCAGCCTACATTTAGTCTAGAGTCACATTTTTTCACTTCCATGCTATCAATCCCCAGTGTAAATTTGGCTAAAAATGTCCCTTAACTTTTGGGATTGATTCCATATCTCTCTGTGCCCTCTCAGAGCGCAATATGTGTATAAAGATCTTCCCAAACCGCTAACTGATTAACAGTGACCTGGACTGTGAAACAAGGTCAGAGGAAAGCATTGACCTTTATTTTGTAGTTGGGAGGCTAAGATGCAAGTGGAAAAGGGATTTTCAAGGAAAGAAGGCATGCAAGGAGAAGGAAGTAGAGACTTGCAGGATTGGAAGCTGGTTTTTTGTTTTTGTTTTTTTTCTATTGAGGTTCACTGACATAGGGAAAAAATACTATGTAGATCGAAAGCAACTTGAGTGTTTTATTTTGAGAGCTCTCATACTTATCGGGATAATGGCAGGATCATGCCCTTTGACACCAGAGAGACATGAGTTCAGTCCCTTGGGGCTGCCTTTCCTGGTTGTGTGGTCATGGCAACCTGACCTCTTAGTGGCTTAGTTTCCTCATCAGAAATAAAAGACCATATGTTTATCTGAAGTTGTTCTGAGGATTAAATTAGATACAATTTGTGAAAGCTAGTGCTATTAGGCATTTAATAAAGGCAGTTTCCCTTCCTTCTTTCTCTTCTGCTTTTAAAAGTTAAGATTTGGGCATACTATAAATAAAACAAATAATAAAATGTATTTCAGGGTGGAATTCTGGCCAGTCAGAGGAGAGGCCAGAGAATGCATGTGGGAAGAAGAGGGAAATGGGCAGGTTCACCAACTGGGCAAATCCAGCAGGCTTTGGAAGGTGTACCTTCACAAACCAAATAGAAAGTGTTCTTTACATTTAAAAAAAAAAAAAAAAGTTACAAAAACATCATCAGAGTCTGTTAACCAAATATTTCAGGCTCTGTCTGAAGACTGGAAGCCCAGGAATTTTGGAAATACTACCCTTTCTTCATTTTCAGTGGTAGAAACCTCAAACTTCCTGCTGTGGAAAGTGGGGGTGGCCACTGTGGGTTTTTTTGGTCAAGAGCAGGATTGTTTCTTTCTCTGGATGGATGCTGCCATCTGATGTCTCTAAGTGGCACTGTGGCTTCACTTCTAGCTCAGTGACGTTAAACTGAGGGTTAGAGGTTCTTGTTTCTGGCTTGAGGCTTCGAGGATGGTGGTAGGTGACTGAGTTTCTAAAACCAAATTCGCTTGAACATATATATATGTATGTATTTTTTTTTTTTGGTAGTGTTAAAAGAATTCACTCCTTAAATTTTCCTTCCTTTTGATTACATAGTAAAGCTTTCTAATAGGGTGTTAACGAATATAAAGTCACCAGAAAAATAAAAAAATAAAAAAAAAATAAAGTCACCAGACACGTGACAGGAACTCTGTAGGATGCTGTGACGTTGACCTTTGTCTTACCTCTTCTTTGCTTTCTAGGGAATTCACGGTTGCAGATACAATACTCTTTGATTCTAGCCCTTGAAGCTCTGAGTAAAATACTTATAAAAATGTGCCAAAACCTTTTCCTCCATATTTGCAACCTATTATTATCGTTTAAACTTATTTTTTTCCATTCATGTGTTGTTATTGTGGAGATATTTGCTGAGCATACTTTGCTGGGATGGTTGGGAAGGAGGCCGGGATTCGGGAGATGTGGAGGTGGCATGGGACCCAAATGAAGCCCTGAAGTACTTTTGGACAAGGCTGAAAAGTAAAGAAGGTTTATGGAACTATTCAGAGAAAGTTGGAACCCATAGCTGTGGTGCAGTTTTCTCCTGGCGGGGGTGTGGCCAGGGGCAGAGGAGTGGGAGGGAGGAGAAAGGCCGCTGGAACAGTCTCTGGAAATGCCAAACCTAATAGGTGGGAGTGGAGTTAGCCTGGTGGGCATTCCAGGTAGGGAAATGATGTTGGTATTAAGTCCATGAAAATCCTACTTATTTTGTTTGTTTTTGTTTTATTTATCTATCTATTTATTTATCTATTTATTTTGGCTGTGCTGGGTTTTAGTTGTGGCATGTGGACTCTTAGTTGTGGCAGGCGGGATCTAGTTCCCCTACCAGGGATTGAACCCCGGCCCCCATGGATTGGGAGTGTGAGTCTTAACTGCTGGACCACCAGGAAAGTCTTCGGAAAATCCTAGTATTTTACACCTGCTACAGCACCAGGGGTATGCTTTGCATAGATGAATTCCTCAGCTAAATACTAGAGGAGTGAGCTAGGAGGGAACAGAGGAGCTGGGCAGTGGACATTAGGAGTGTGCTAGGGGACCCAGAGGGAACGAGCTGCAGGATGGCTGAGGAGCCACGAGTGCTCTGGAGAAGGGGTGGCGTGAGTTTGCAGGCTGCTGGGTTTGATTCTTCCCCTTCCGCCAGCAGACCCAGCAGGCCTGGGAGCAGCTGGACCCCCGGTAGCGTTCACCCCTGGAGCCCTGTGCAGGAGCAAGAAATTTTGGATTCTGGGGGTGAAGGGACTGCACAGTTCTCACCTCTTGTTGGGTGACCAGTGGAAGTCAGTTCCTGGAGAGGAGTTCATGGGAATGAAACTTCTGAGAAGGGCAACCAAGTATCCTGGGGACCAGGAACGGGAACCAGGAAGGAGGGGATATGGTTGAGGGTTCTGAGCACAAAGCTTGACCCTCCGGTGGCTGGGCAGTACCTTGTGACCCAGATCATGGCATAGATGGCAGATACAGAAGTCAGTGGAGTCCAAGGAGGTGAGAATAGGGAAGTAGAGGCCATAGGTCATGGTCCTCAGGCAGAGCGTATTTGGAAAGAGGAGGGGGAGCGTGGTGTCGTCTTAAAAAAATACAAACTTTGAAGTCAGTAGGTCCTGAGGGGCCCTGATTTGGCCTTTTACCTTGACCTTGGTCAAGTCTCTTAATCTCTCTGGGTCTTTGTTTTTTTTTTGAGAACAGAACAAGAATGGATGCTAATGGTGCCTGTGGAATGAGAGAACACCAGTACCACACTTAGAGTCTAGCACGTGGGAAATGCTCTTCTGTGTTAGGTGTGAATATAACGTGTACATATAATGAAGTGTTCAGAGGTGAGCTGTCCGAATAACCTGAGGGTTACGTCTTATTACCTAATGGGGGGAAAAGGGATCATTCATCATCGTTTTAAGAATATGAAAGTTGTCTTATACAGAATTATTTAGAAGTCTGTGCCCAGAGGGCTTCTACTGGAACGTCCTCATTTGCTCCTGTGAGGTTAGTGAGGGGAGTATTCATGTGACTTACAGATGAGGGAACAGGCTCTGAGTGGAGACCAAGAGTGTGGCCTGAAGCAGATCTACTGTGTTTTTCCCTGTACCCTGCTTAGCAGGGAGGCTGTGGATCAGGGGTGGAATTTCCCAAGAGCAAGTTTGTTGACTGTTTAGAATCTCTGAGGTCCTGTAAGATCAAGTTCCTCTTTCCTGGAATGGGGTAGGCTCCTGAAGGTCAAGGGGTAACCCCTTTCACCTCCCCCGCCCCTGCCCCAGCCCTGGGGCTGATAGCGTCAGGTGGTTAGAACCCTGCCTCAGGCAGGAGAATTTTGACTAAAGGAGCATCACACCAAGCTTTCTGGTCTTGTCTCCTGCCTAGCTCTTCCTCCCTCTAAAATGTGGAGGACAGCGCTACCCGGTGCCCTGCTTTCTGGAGTATGATACGTGGGGGTGCGCTAATGCCTCTGAGCACGCAGAAATGGTGTGTGCGGTTCTCAGAGCAGCTCTGTCTGTTGTGGGGTGACTGTGCAGAGGCCTGGAATGGTCCTCCTTGGTTCATGTCAAGGCTGTGGTCCTGCGTTTCCATCAGGACCCTGAATGCACGAGTAGCCTGAGTCCAGGTGCTATGGGAGGCAGTGTGCAGGCAACTGTGAGGCAGTGAGGAGACCTGGATTTGGAATCAGGAGAACTAGATCTCGTTCAGGCTCTGACACCAACTACCTGTATTGCCATGAATAAGTCGCCTAAGCTCCTGGCATTAGTTTCCTCAAGTGTGAAACAAGGAGAGTCAACATGGCTCATTTCTGTGGCTGTTTGCAGCTTTGAAGCCAGCTGAGCTTGAGAATCTGTGAGTATCCCACAGACACCCCACCCCCCAGCTCTGACGTAGTGCTGTTGTAATAGAATCCGGACCCGGGAAGCGTTTGTTGGTGTGTGTGCTGAAGTGCAGCTGAGATGCTCCCTGCAGGCAGAACAGTTTCAGCAACACAACCCTAGGTACAGCCCTCAGGCACAAGAATAAGAGATTTGTCAAATTGGCAGTGATGTGTCCGCCTAAGAAAACACCATGTGGCTTATAAAAGTATGATTGTAGAATAACATTTAATGATATAGTACAACCCACACAGGATAAGTGTAAATTCACTTTACCAAACAGTGATCCTGTTTTTGTAGAAATAGAAGTATATAAATCTATGTGTAGAAGAAAGCTTGGAATGCTGTATAGGAAACGTGGGTATCTCTGGGAGGCTGCTTCTTGACTGATTTGTTTTTCTTTGTGCTTATCAGTAGGTTCTAAAGGTCCTACTAGTAACAGGTACTACTTTTGTAAAAAGAAAAATGTTGTAAGTTGCCTTAAAATGTTTCATCCTTTTTAACAGACACTCATGGGCTCCAGCTGTGTGTAGGGCTTCCTGATCCCTCCAGATACTGGATAAAGGACTCTGTGTCCCGTTTGCCTCCCCAGGAAAGGCAGCAACATGGCCAGTGTCCTGTCCCGGCGCCTTGGCAAGCGATCCCTCCTGGGAGCCCGGGTGTTGGGGCCACCCGGGGCTGCCCCAACCTTGGAGCCTCAGGCAGAGCTGCTTGAGGGGGTGGCTCCCCAGCCCTTCCTTGCCTCTAAGGACACGTCCTGCCAGGAGAAGCCCAAGGAAGTCCTCAAGGCTCCAGGCACCTCAGGCCTCCAGCAGGTGGCCTTTCAGCCTGGGCAGAAGGTATGTTCATCCCCGAGTGGACAAGTGTCTGATCTCCCCAGGCTTGGGTCTGGTGGCCCCGTGGTGCCCCGAGTGACAGTCCAGAAGTTCTCTTGGCATTGACTTTAGCACAGACCTTTTCCCGGCAGCCATATGAGCCCTTGGGTAGCAGGCTTCTTGAGAGAATGAGTCATCATTAGCAGACCCAGGGCTCCTCCATGACAGTTCTGGGCTCAGGCCTGCTCAGAACCTCAGTTGAAAGCATGACCAGAGTTCAGTTTCTCTTAATCTGCCTCCGTTTGCAGCTTTACAAAAACAAGGGAAAGAATCTCAGGCTTATAGGAAACACAAGATTGTATCTCTGAATTACCTTTAGATGTTTTCAAGGGATGAAGGTGTTTGCTTAGTTGGAATGCCATTTGGATTCCCTTTTCCAGTGTTCCCTCCCCTGTGGCAGGGCTCAGGCGTCACCTGTGCCTGATATTATCACTAGATCCAGGCGCATGGGCTTCTCTTTCATTTCCTTCTCAAGAGCTGATGATAGAGGATCTGCTTTCTGCCTCTGTTTCAAGGTTGTGTTTTCTCAGCCTCTCTTCCCATGAGGTGAGGCCACCTGTCAACTGCTAGGCATCCTTGAAAGCAGTCAGCCGACTTCTTCACCACTACCATCTTGCTCCCAGGTAGACTCAGGATTCTCTGAAGGGAAGAATGCAGGGTGTGAGCAATCCAAGGCAATAGTTGGGAACCAGCAGGTGTATAGGACTTCAGAGTCTAGTCAGGGCAAGAAATCAGGAGGATGGACCCAGATTCCAGATTCATTTGATTTGAGAATTTAATCTGTTTACATTTAAAGTAATTAGTGAAAGCTAAGGACTTGGTATTGCTATCTTGTTAATTGTTTTCTGACTGTTTTGTAATTCCTTTGTTTCTTTCTTCTCTTGCTGCCTTGCTGATTTTTTTTTTTTTTTTTTTGTAGTCCTGCGCATTGATTTCTTTATCTCTTGTGTATCTACTAGAGGTTTTTTCTTTGTGGTTACCATGAGGCTTACAGAAAACATCCTATAGTTATAACAGTCTATTTTAAGATAACAACTTAACTTTAATTGCATATAGACTCCAAGTTCCAAAAACAAAAAAATCCCAGAAACTGACACATTTTGCTCCATCTAGAGAATTTATAAGGATTTGTTTTGGGAAGAATCAATCCACTGGGGGTTCAGGTGGGAAGCAGGTACCTGGGAACATCTGCTTGAATTAAAGATGAGTCAGAGAATGCCATTTGTGGCATACGGCTCCTGGTTCCCAGAACTTGCGACATACGGAGTGAGAACTCCTGAGTGCTGACCACTGGTTGCTGTTTTTCTCTCCCTAGGTTTGTGTGTGGTACGGGGGTCAAGAGTGCACAGGACTGGTGGAGCGGCATAGTTGGCCAGAGGATAAGGTGACTGTCTGGCTGTTGGACCAGAAGTTACAAATCTGCTGCAAAGCGGAGGAGGTGTGGCTAGCTGAGCTGCAAGGCCCCATCTCTCAGGCACCACCTCCAGAGCAGGGAACCCAGGTGCCAGCCTACAGGCCTGTCTCCAGGAACATTGACGTCCCAAAGAGGTTTGTGTGGGAGAACCTGGGCTCTGAAAGGCACGTAGGTGGTGGGGTTGTGGGATGCCTTGTGATGGAGTAGGAATGTGGAACTCCCAGGTGTCTAGTTGTCAAGATATCAGACGAATGAGATACAGTGAGAGGACATCCTTTTGAGAAAACCCAGAAGGGAGTCTTCTCTTCTCCGTAACTCTATTATGGGTGATATAGTTTCGTCTGGCTAAGGGCTATTTTTTTCCCCTTTCATGCTTAAACTAAAATTAGTTCTTAGTTTTTCATGATGAGAGAGAAAAAATGGCTTAGATCAGGAGTCAGCAAACGTGTTCAGAATGGGCCAGATAGTAAATAATGTTGGCTTTGTGGGCCAAATGGACTCTGTCACAGCTGCGTTGCTCTGCTCGGCTGTGGTCGCGTGAAATCAGCTGCAGACAGTACGGAAACAGGCGGGCGTGTTGTGCTCCAATAAAACCTTACTTATGGACCCTCAGATTTCAATTTCATGTAATTTCCATATGTCACATGTCAAGAACTAATATTCTTCTTTTGATTTTTAAAACCATTTAAAAATCCTTAAGCCATTCTTAGCTTGCAAGCCAGGCAAAAACAGGCAGCAGGCTCAGTCTAGAGATTGTAGACCCCGGCTAGATATTTAAAACCATTGATGTTGAATGAAGAATGCGTACTTTGCTTTAGAATATTTTTTTAATGTTATTTTTACTTTTTTGGCCACACGGCACAGCATGCAGGATCTTAGTTTCCGGACCAGGGATGGAACCCGCGCCCCCTGCAGTGGAAGCGCGGAGTCTTAACCACTGGACCACCAGGGAGGTCCCTGCTTTAGAATTTTATGACATGATTTTTTTCCCTGAGACTATGTATATTCTGCTTTCTATGTTACATATTCTATGCACATGGATCTTTTAAGACTAAAAAAGAAAATCTGCCAATGAGATTCTTATATACAGGGTTTATGAGCAGCTGAGTCCCGCCCCCATCTGTATTTGTCTGTGGGTGTTACTGTTTTTGACAGTACACCCCGTGTCTTGAGACCAGACCAGAGCAACAACATTTTTGATTGTGAATTCAGTGGAATGCTGGCAGAGAATTTGTCTTTCTATTCTATGGAAATAAAAATACACATAATCATACTAAAAGGAGGATACTGACACATTTAATACATTACTCGTCTTGGGTTAGCTGCTTCAAGCCCAGTCTCATATTTTAGGGGATCTGAATTGTAAAAGATGAATTGTATAATACAGTTCTTTGAAATAGAGGAGCCACCTAGAAATTTATTTCAGATCGACTTTTCATACTTTAGCATTAACTGATAGACAGCTTTAATTTTATTTCCAAATAATGTAACTTTATATGGATTAAAATGTGTAAAATTTTATGGAATTCTCCTGTATAAAGCATTGAGATTTGCCTTGGGAGATTTATTTATTTAATCAATTAATTAATTAATTTAATAACCTCACTCTTTCATCAGTGACATTCTTTGGGGAGATTTATTTTAGTCTATCTGGGTTTTTTGCTCATTGGCTTATGTGCCAGGTTCTGCTGACGTTCAGAAGCTATCACAGTACCTCATCATTAATCCCGGGGGGAGGGAAGGGAGTCAGTTAGTGTAATTGTTTCCTCTTAAAGTATAAAACGAGGAAAGGAAAGTAATTTTGCTGATTTTGAATTCTAGTCAAGCGTCTTTTTATGCCCATGCTTTATTTCATTGCTTGGACTCGTTTTCCTTTCCCCCAAATAGAATTCCTGATTTTAAGCTGTACAGTTAGAGTTAGGAAGCGAATTCAGGGGAGAGTGAAACTGCCTCTGGGTGTCAGCAGTGGGACGGGGACCAGCCTGCTTTTGCTGGGGCCGACTGATATTATCCCTATAACCCAGAATTGAGTATTTTTCATGAAGAATGAGAGGTTCTTCATGCTTTATTTAACTATATTTCTTGAGCACACACTGACTGATTGGTGTGGGGGCATGGAGAGGACAGTCCAGGAATGTAAGATGTTCACGTGACCAGCTGTGTCAGGAAGTAACCTTTGGCTGTCACCTATCTGAATCCAGGAAGTCGGACGCGGTGGAAATGGACGAAATGATGGCGGCCATGGTGCTGACGTCCCTGTCCTGCAGCCCTGTCGTGCAGAGTCCTCCTGGGGTCGAGGCCAACTTCTCCGGTGAGGAGCGGGGCCTGAGTGGGTTCTGGGCGTGGCAGAGGCCCACGACTGACGTCCTCTGCTTTGGGCAGCTAATTGCCTAAGTCATCGGCCTGGCAGTAGGATTTCTGGTGTCTTCTCCCTGGCATGGCAGAGTGGCTGAGTGACACGAAGTTAGCTGCTTCCATTCTTTTCTCTCAGTTTCCTCCTTGGGGAGAAGTTTCCTGGTGCGTTGTGAAGATGATTGAGCACAGGACTGAGCCACACTGGCCAGCTGAGTAAGTTGTTCTGTGGGAGTAAGCAAGTGAGGCACTTGTGGGGCTGAGCAAGGCCAGTAGAGGAATATTTAGTTCTAAAGGTAGGAACTTACTAAATGGTCCCCTAGTGGCCTCAGCTGATTCAGCCTTGTAAATTAGTGTGGAATAAACAAGCTGAAGTCTAAAATAAATCTAATTGCTGAACACAAACCGATACTAAGACTTCATACCAAATTTATAAATTCAAAGAAAATTCTAGCACAACCCCCAAATACATTAAGAGTAATATGGGAGGAAAGAGGGTTGCTGGATATGAGTAGTTTGACAAGACTGGTAGTGAATCTGAAGGTTTTTTTTTTTTTTTTTTGAAATTTGTTATTAGGCTGGCCTAACTTACTCCCAGGGAATAACTTTTTTGTTGGTGAGATCTAACTGAATTGTAAGCTTTATAAAAGCTTGTAGGAGGGACTTCCCTGGTGGTTCCAGTGGTAAAGAATCCGCCTTCCAATTCAGGGGATGCAGGTTCGATCCCTGGTTGGGGAACTAAGATCCCAGATTCCACGGGGCAACTAAGCCCGCACGCCACAACTACTGAGCCTGCATGCCTCAACTAGAGAGCCTGCATGCCACACAGTACAGAGCCCATGCGCTCTGGAGCCCACACGCCACAACTAGAGAGAGAAAACACACACGCCACAACTAGAGAGAAGCCCCAGCACCACAACAAGAGAGAAGCCCCAGTACCACAACTAGAGAGAAGCACCAGCGCCACAACTAAAACCCAACAGAGCCCAAAATAAAAAAACAGCTTATAGGAAAATACGGAGTCAGCTAAGAACACATACCAGGAGGAAAGCGGCCTTTACAAGCATCCCTCATAACTAATCTCCCTACATAGAAAATAAATTAAGGAAGTGATAAGGCAGACTGACTTATTTCACCCAAGGCCTGTCATCAATGGCTATGCTGCTAGGGGAAGCCATTGCAGTCTGACGGCACCAGTTGTGAGGCAGAACATCACACACTTGCTCTGAGAGCACCTGGCAGTCACACAAGGAATGCAGGGAGGAAACGAGTCAGTTTTAAGTTCTCAGGAAACTCTACGAGTTTAGGAGGTCCTGGAGGTTGGTCAACAGGAAGGAGATCCAGGAAAGTGTCATAAAGGAAAAGAAAATCGTTGACTGTAATTCCCATTGGGTTGTGTGTGTGTGTATGTGTGTTTGTGTGTGTGTATAATCCATCCATATATATTCATACACACATCCCAACACCAGCATATACGCACCTAACTGATAATATGCCATGGTATCTTATCCCCTTTGATAAACATTTTTCATTGTCTATTGAAGATGTTTTCCAGTTACAATATATTTCTGATCTTATGTTGAAGTCAGTGGAGAAATAAGGCCTCCTTGGCAGCTAATTACGTTGATGTACTCTGCAAGGTGAGGGCTCGCTCTAATCGTGGATACTGTTTGTACAGAATCCACCCATTCCCTCTGGTCTCTGTGTTGTTAGGATGGCTCTGCTAGGAGTGTAGAGAGCAGAGGGACTTACAAGGATTTCTTAGAAGTTCACCGTGGGACTTCCCTGGTGGTCCAGTGGTTAAGAATCCGCCTTCCAATGTTGGGGATGTGGGTTTGATCCCTGGTCGGGGAACTAGGATCCCACATGCCATGGGGCAACTAAGCCCATGCACCACAACTACGGAGCACTTGAGCCACAACTAGAGAGCCCATGTGCTGCAACTACAGAGCCCACGTGCTCTGGAGCCTGTGCGCTGCAACTACTGAGCCTGCATGCCACAACTAGAGAGAAGCCCGTGTGCTGCAATGAAAAGATCCCACATGTCGCAACTAAGACCCAACGCAGCCAAAAATAATTAATTAATTTTAAAAAAGAGAGAAGTTCACCGTGCATTTGCAGGGGAGCACTTTGCTTTCATAGTACAGAATCTCTGTTGACCCTGCCCTAGAAAATCTTATGATATAAGGTAGAGTGATTTATGTTCCTCTTATAAGGTATAGGTTATGAGATTCACTTTTTTGCTTTGTTTTGTATTTTTCCTTGTCTGCCAGTTTGCCAGTGTCAGCTTTGAGCAGTTTTGAATGGTTCCTCGGTGGAAGACTGCTGTACTGTAGGGTGGGCCTCCCGTTTGACCTGCTTTCATCTCCTGTCCTGATACTGGATGTCGCATTCTGCTCCCTTGCCCTTCTCTCCCTGATAGATTTCCTGAGTGGACGTGTGCGAACCCCTGACCTGCTAGCGGCTCCTGAGAGCTTTCCTGAGGGCTCCCCTAGTTTTAGCCCCATGTGTAGATGTTGTAAACTCTTGGTTTCCAGGAATTCATTGCTCTGAGGCTTGACAGTGACACTTAGGGTGGGTAGAGCTCATGTGTCCCCTTCTGTTTGAGTGGGCTTCTCCTAGGTGTGAGACTTAATTAAGGAGAGCCTGCACTGGAAGTGTGGAGTGCTGGGGTCTAGATTAGCCTGCAAGCGGTTTGGAACATGGAGCAGGATGAGAGAAAAGCGGGGGGATGTCTGTCCTGGCCACAGGGGATATGGTAGACCGTGTGAGAATCCAGGGTAAGGAGGCTTTGTGAAACACTGCCCAGTTGGGGCTTTTGGGGACAAGGCCACCATACCGCACGTGTCACAGTTCCCCCCCCTTTCTTGCTGTTTCCACATATCAAAATTTCAGAGTCTTCTATAGTGAAAATTCATGTGGATTTATGGCCTAAGTGTGGAAAAGTCTGGGTTGGGCCTAAAGCAGCCTGAAGAAAGGCAGTTTAAATACTGAAAATTTCACGTCTCACTGTGATCTTCCCGTTCAGATGCATTGCTGGGAGCAGGGTGGCGGGTTCAGGCCTCGTTGGGCATGCGGGCCGCCTGTCATCTCATGATGAGTCTGAACTGCTCTCAGAGCTCATCTTTCCTTCTCTAAATGTGTTCCCTGTGGATAAAAGCAGGAGCCACCTGGGCCACAGCTAGCTCTGGTAAAGGCTACACCTCCCGACAGCTGTGAGAGCTGGCTGAATGGTTTCTTTTCACACACAGATTTTGATATACTTGCCTGGGTTTAAATTATCAAAAGGCAATTTGTCAAGAAAGCCTGGTTAACAAGCCCTTAATTTGGCCTCTCCATCCTGCTCCACTGCAGGGAAGGCTTCCCCAGTGGTACCCAGCCCGCTTGTCTGTGCATGGGAGGCAGGAGAGGCTTTTTCCCTCCCTTCTCCCCGCTCTCCCACTGCCTTTAAAGTGAGAAGCACATTTTAATTAGGTTATCTTTCCATTAATAATACGGGTTTCCCCTGTTACCTGAAAGTAGAGCGTTTCTATGAAACCTTTCGAAAACTGAAATGGTATAAAGCAAAGAAGCAATTACCTTAGGACACATCTTACTAACTGATGCATAAAATACATTGAGACAAAGCACAGATGCTGACAGGCACAGTTCAAAGCTATGGCGGCTGGATGCTGAGGTGCTGCGTGTGGTTCCCAGAAAGGAGGTCAGCAGGGCTGAGAGTGCGCACTGCCTCTGTCATAGCTCGCTGCAAAACCAACATTGAACACTATTTTCACCTTTTTTTCAAAAAAGGGAAAGCCCTCCTCAGATTTCTTTTAGTTAGTGAAAACAGGTACCAATGGTCAGTTGTCACTCGGTATTTGTGGGGGATTGGTCCAGGACCCATGCAGATACCGAAATCCACAGACGCTCAAGTCCCTTGTATAAAATGGCATATTACTTGCATATAACCTGTGCACATCCTCCTGTGTACTTTAGATCACCTCTCGATTACTTATAATACCTAATACAATGTAAATGCTGTGTACAATGTAAACGCCTTTTAAATGTTGCTGTTTAAATGTTTGGTTGACGTGTGGCCAAGTTTTGCTTTTGGGAAGTTTCTGGAATTTTTTTTTTCCTGAATATTTTCCATCCATGGTTGGTTGAATTCTTGGATGCGGACACTGTAGATTCGGAGGGCTGACTGTAGGTCTTTCATCAAAGGGAAATGGTGTAAAGCGAACTTTCGAAAAGTGGGAGACACCTGCACACAAAATGCAGTTGCAGCATGTGTCTGGGGGTCAGTGATTACCCACGTGGCTGTAGCAGGAAGTGTCCACTAGAGCAGAGCGGGGCCACCCGCAGACAGTGCTGCGACGAACAGACCCACTCCTCATTTTTACTGAAGCTCAGAAAGGGGAGGGATTTCTTGAGGGGGTGGGGTGGCATTTTGGTTTTTTTGTTTTTCCCCCTTGGCGTGGCAAAGCCAGACAAGCCAGAGCCAGGAATTAGATGCAGAAACCCAGACTCCACACTCGAGTTTCCTGCCTCCGACCTGGGCTCTCCGTGCGGAATCTGGCGTGGACCTGGGGACAGGCCCCTGAGCATCCTCTGTCTTGTCTCCGGGCAGCTTCCCGCGCGGCCTGCGACCCGTGGAAGGAGAGCGGCGATGTGTCGGACAGCGGCAGCAGCACCACCAGTGGGCACTGGAGCGGGAGCAGCGGTGTCTCCACCCCCTCGCCCCCCCACCCCCAGGCCAGCCCCAAGTATTTGGGGGACGCCTTCGGCTCTCCCCAAACGGATAATGGATTTGAGACCGACCCGGACGCTTTCCTGTTGGATGAACCAGCTCCCCGCAAAAGAAAGGTGCGTGGCATGAGCCAGAGCTCAGCTGTGGAGGGGACGGGTCCCCTGGGTCCCGGGCCTTCTCAGGCTCCATCCCATTTCAGCTTTCCTTTGCTCCTCTTTCCTCCTGGTATTCCCAGGAGCCTGCTCCTCCTCTCCAGCACCACATCCTCGGCCTTTTCACCTCTGCCCCAACCCAGCCTTCCTTCCTGCTCTCCTGCAGAGGCCTCCGGAGGGCCTCCCCCCTCCTCCACTCTCCCATCCCCGCTCCAGGCGCCAGTGATGCTGGTTCCCCAGGTCCAGCTCCGGGGTCCAGGCTCTCTGCCCCTGCTTGCCAGTCCCTCTGGTCCCTGGAAAACCCTCTCCTTGAGCCTTCTGCTGGGTTTGGTTCAGAGGCGGCTGAAGCCCGCACTGGGTGAGTCTGGGAGGCGGCTGAAGGGGAGGACACATCCTCTTTACCCCGTCTTCCTTTCCCCCAGAATTCGGTGAAGGTGATGTACAAGTGCCTGTGGCCCAACTGTGGCAAAGTCCTGCGCTCCATCGTGGGCATCAAACGACATGTCAAAGCCCTCCACCTGGGGTAGGTACGAGCCCAGGGCCCCTCTGCCGAGGGTGTCGTTCAGGCATCCTGCACCTGCCGACTCCCTGAGACTCACAGCCCCCAGTGCTTCCGAGAAACTGGCCAGCTGAGGACACCACCTGTCCCTGGCTCTGTGCCCCACAGGACAACCCCTTGGAAAGACATCTTTGCTGGGAAGGAGGCCCCTTCTGCAGTGGTGGATGTTGATGCTGTTGATGAGAGAGGAGCTTTGTCCACCTTGCGGGTGTGTCGTCTCACCTTGCTCTAGGAAGGAAGATGTTTCATTTCTGGGCAGATAGAGGGTGATTGGTGAAAGCCTGTTGCTTCCTCTTGGGGAGCTGGGGCTCCCTGTGCACTGGCCCCCTGGAGCCAGGATTGCTTATGGAGAGGAAAGAGACTCACAGCCCTTTCCGTAGAAGATAGTGACTGCAAGTGGGTGGTGCCCAGAGAGGACCCGGGGCAGAGCTCAGAGTCAGATCTTGCAGGAGGAGAAGTCTTCAGTGCCAGGGAAACGATTCCTGTTGATGTACCAGTTCGTAGTCCCCTGTGACCCCATGTCAGGCGTAGGGCTCCCAGGTGTCTTCTTGGGCTTCTTCCCTGACTTGCCGAGTGGCCCTGAGCAAGTGCTCCCCTCGCACCTTGCTGTCCCCTGCGTTTGGACCGAGGCAGCTTGTCCTTGGTCATCAGTGCATCACGCTCTCACACAGGGACACTGTGGACTCCGACCAGTTCAAGCGGGAGGAGGATTTTTACTACACAGAAGTGCAGATGAAGGAGGAAGCCGCTGCTGCTGGCGGCCCTGCAGCTGACCCGGCTCCCACCCCCAGCGTGACCAGCCCACCCCTCACCGTCCTCCCAGTGCCTCCTCCCAAAGCCCAGTCCTCAGGCTCGGATCACCCTGGCCTGGAGTCTTACCTGCCCTCTGGTGCTCTCAGCAAGTCAGCTCCTGGCTCCTTCTGGCACATTCAGGCCGACCATGCATACCAGGTATGGGGTGGGGACCCACTGGGAGCTCAGCCTGGTGGCCGTGAGGACATTCAGTGTCTCACTGTCACTGGCCAGCGTGATCACAGGCCACTGACCACCCTAATTGAAGGCTGAGTCCTTTGGCTGAATTACTAATCTCTAACTTGTACGAAGGAGAAAAGGAAAATGACTTCACACTCAGTAAATATGGGAATTCTAGAGTTTACCCTGGTGGCTGTCATGAGTGGCTATGAGAAATCTGACTGAATCTCTGAGTAACCAGGTTGATGGATTTGGGCTGGGGAATTGGTACATCACTGGTTATAAAAGAGGATAGGGAATTTCTAGGTGGTGCCGTGGTTACAAATCTGCCTGCCAATTCCGGGGGCACTGGTTCGAGCCCTCCTCTGGGAAGATTCCATATGCTGCAGAGCAACTAAGCCCGTGCACCACAACTATTGAGCCTGTGCTCTAGAGCCCGTAAGCCACAACTGTTGAGCCCGTGTGCTGCAACTATTGAAGCCCACGCACCTAGAGCCCATGCTCTGCAACAAGAGAAGCCATTACAATGAGCCCATGCACCACAACGAAGAGTAGCCCCCGCTCACATTAACTAGAGAAAGCCCGTGTGCAGCAACAAAAACCAATAAAATAAATAAATAAATTTACAAAAAAAAAATTAAAAAAAAAAGAGGATAGAGTAGTGTAGATGGGTTTCCCAGAGCCAACCCCCAGTTCCTAAAATTGTGCTACAGTAAGAAATAATCTTGCACTCAGTTTTCCAATACCTACTATGTGTCAAGCCTTGGGCTAAGCTTTGCAGATCGAATAAGCCATAGTTCCTGACCTTGTGAAGTGTATGGTTTAGCTGGAGAGAAAAATGAATGGGTAACTGTGATTAATTATAATAAGTAGTCAAAGCATCTTACTGGAGGCACAGGTAATTGTTGTGGGTACAAGAAAGACCCAGCTATTATGCCCATGGGATTGGTAAAGCTGTCGTGGTGGGGCTGGCATTTAGGATGGTCTTTACTGTATGTGGCAGGTACTGAACACCCTGCTTGCCACGTGCCAGTTTTTCTTAAAATCCTTTTAGGCCTACAGGTTGGTTTTATCCAACTCTAGGCTGCTTTATAAGTTTGTAATTAAAAAGCAGTGCTTTCCATCAGAAAGCCTGTACGGAACGAGCCAGCGCTCCTCCTCATTAGAATGAGTGGCCACTTAGCTATTTCATGTTGGGCCAATTTCAGCTGGCCCTTCAGGCAGCCAGCGGACCCTGTGAGATGAGGCCTGGAGAGGGCAACGGGTGATTTTACACACAAACCTCAACCTGGGCGTGCAGGAGAGAGTGGCTGCTTCCAAGAGTTTGCCTGGGGTTGCCAGACACTTAGCGCAGCACCAGCCCTTCCCACTCATAAGGCTTTTGGGCTTCTTGGGGGAACTGCCCCAAGCATGTTCTTGGTGGGTGATCCAGCCAAGAATTTAATCCGAGGAGATGATGAAGTCATGAGGCTGGCATGTAAACCAGCTCCGAGAGAAGGGCTCCAAAAAAAGATTGGAGCCTGAGACTAAGGCGACTCCAGAGAGTTGGGACTCTGATATTTCTCTTGGGAAGAGCATTTTGGGGAGTCTCAGAATTTTCTATTCTGAGGTGCACCTGCTGCTGCAGACCGTGCGGTCACAGGGGGAGGGGTGGGCCCCGAAAGCTTCCTGAGCTGGGGTCCAGGCTGATGGTCTCTTGTCTCCGGCAGGCCTTGCCGTCCTTCCAGATCCCCGTCTCGCCGCACATCTACACCAGTATTAGCTGGGCCGCCGCCCCCTCCACGGCCTCCTCCCTCTCTCCGGTGAGTGTGCCCAGCCTTGAGCCCGTCAGCAGTTCCAGGGGCCCTGGGACCAGCCGAGGGCTCTGCCACACGCCCCCCAGTGCTGGAGGCCTTCTCCCCACACTTGCCTCCCACGCCACAACTTCTTGAAGGTCTGCATGCCCTCTCCCCTCAGCTTGCCCCCACCCCCACAGTGGGTCACAGGCCCCCACAGGAGGTGGGAGGGGTGCGCCTGCAGAGGAGCACCCAGATCAGGCAGGTTTATTGGCAAGAGGATAACGAGGCCAGGTGGGGTCAGTGCCCTATTTAGCCCTGAGTGTCTCTGGGTGCTTGGTAAGGTTTTAATGCCTAGAGGAGAAGGGAGAGAACATAGGGAAACTGGAGAGGAAGAGGGTGGGTGAGAAAGGAGAGAAGGGCTTGTCGGGGGCTGTGCGGGTGGATCAGAGGTCCCCAGACCACTGGGGACCAGCGCCTTCGGTTGCCTGCCTCTGAACTAAGATAAATGCGGAAGTCATCTTGAACCACGCTCTGAAACATCTCCTGCAGAAAGGCTTCACACTTTGTAAAACCCACGTGCCTGAAGGTGCCATTGAGGCAGTGCCGTCCCTCCTTTTGTCTCCATCTGAATCTGCAGGGAGCAGCCCACGAGGTGGCCAGGCCAAGTGGCTCCCCTGCCCGCGGTGCCTACTCTTAGCAGTGTGGCTTCAAGGCTCACTCCTTGCTCTCCACCTCCCCTCCCTACCTGGTCCCTGCTCACCTCTACCTGGAATCTCCTTCCAGAGAAGGCCTCCTGGCACTAGGCGGGGCTTGGCGGGTGTGGCCAGCTGTGCCGTGGGATGGTCCTCTCACCTTTCACGTCTGCCCTCGCGCTCACGGTCCCTCTGCCTATGCCCAGGTCCGGAGCCGGTCGCTAAGCTTCAGCGAGCCCCAGCAGCCACCGCCCGCCATGAAATCTCACCTGATCGTCACTTCTCCACCTCGGGCCCAGAGCAGCACCAGGTGAGAATGTCGGCTCCTGTGGCCTCCCTTCTGGCTTCTGTCCCTGCCCGACTCCTGCCCCCAGGGTCAGTCCCAGGGAGCCACCCTGGATGCAGGAGAGGCAGTCGGTCCTCTGGCCCTGGTGGCTCCCACCCCTTTCTGGCGCTGCTTCTGGCTCCGCCTCTGGCCTGGCTGTGCTCTGGCCACTGCATGACTGTCCCCTCATTGCTCCATCTTACAGGAAAGCCCGCGGGGAGGCTAAGAAGTGCCGCAAGGTGTACGGCATCGAGCACCGGGACCAGTGGTGCACAGCCTGCCGCTGGAAGAAGGCCTGCCAGCGCTTCCTGGACTGAACCGTCCAGCAGCCCCACCCGGCGACCAGAGGACAAAGGCAGAGGCATCCCAAGCCCTCAGCAGAAACCTAAAAGCTAAAGAGTGGACATTGGGAGTTTGGGCTCTATTGGCTAAGATTTCATACTTAAAACATTTTTCCCTCCCTTGTGGGAACGTTTTATTTAAAAAAAAAAAAAAAAAAAAAGAAAAGAAAATATTTTTTTTTCCCCTAAAATAGGAGAGAGCCAAAACTGACCAAGGGTATTCTGCAGCGAACCAGAGACCAAAGAATTGATTCCCCTCCCCTCCCCCACAGCCCGTCTCCCTAGGGGATTAGTTTGTCATATGGAAAGAAGGAACAGCTCATTCTGTTTCCTGCTGAGCTGGTGAATTCTTTGCTTTCTCCACTCTTCCAGAAGGGACTGTGAGCAAGATGGATTTACGTTTGTTAAAAAGAGAAAGAAAGAAAGAAATTTCTGGCTGATGACTCAGAGAGCAGGACCTGCCGAGGCTGGGGTGGGAAGAGTGGGCTTTTCACGGTGCCGCCGGTCCTTTTCTCTGCCCAGATCCGGGAGAAGGGAGAGCTTGTCCTCACCAAGCAGCTTCCATGGAAGTCAAAGGAAAACCCTTTCCCTGGTGATGACTGTTCCAGTCAGGGTTCCCTGACGTTGGGTTGCAGCCCAACAGATACTGTATGGCTTCTTCTCCAAGCCCAGGCTCCTAGGTTTGTAAACTGTCCCCAGGTAGCTGAGCCAGAAGGCTCAGACGAATTCATGTTGTGCAGTGTGGCAGTGAAACACTACTTTGATCCCTCTTCCCTCTTTCCTCGAGGAGAGACCAGAGGGTGTAGTATTCGTGAGAGTTCTCCCCCGTTCCCCAGGGAATCCATTCCCCCCAGCTCTGGACGACACCCCGGAAACACTTTGTCTCCTGTTATGGTGTATTCAGAAGCCTCTTTCTTTTTAAAGATCCCTTTTGTTTGGCTGAGAGACCCTGTCCTGAGGTAGCTTCCTCTTTGTCTCTGGTTTCACCAGGGATTTCCTCATGTCCCTCCGAGGCCGCAGGGCCAGGCTGGCGAAGAGAACAGACAGAAAGGTAGGTGGCAACTTCCCCCACGGTGAGAGGGTGTTGAGCGGTCCCCAAAGGGTCCATGGGCTCACCTGTCCCTTTGGGGTCCATCTGGTCTTCCTCCTGAGGTGACAAGTGGGGCAGGACTCTTCAGTCAGTGCATGAGGCTCCTGGTTGGTCCAGTCCGTGTGATGGGGAGGGTCCGTTTGATGCAGTGTCACCTTCCCAGATACCTGCTGAGCGCCGTTTCTGCCTGTTGGCGGGATGGGAGAGGCTAGGGGTCCTGAGGAGGTCACGTGAGGGGGACTGGGGCTGGATTAGCAGCTGCTGGCACGTCTGAGGGCCTCAGGAACTGAGTGGAGCCCAGACTGCATTGCTTGGGAGGTAAATAAGCCACGCCATTCTTGCTGGGGGGGGGGGGGGGGGGGGTTCTGCGCCATACTGGCCAGGGGTGGATCAAGGCTGGGTGAGCTGGACTGAGGGGAGGGCATGTTTTTGTCTCGAAGCCTCACCTTTTTTCTGAAGGGGACTGGTCTGGGGACTCCTCAGGGCCTGCGTCCCAAATGTCACTGGCTCAGGGAATCCCACCAGGCCACCCCTCTGGGGCCTGCACGGTGGTGTCCAGCCCTTGGCCGTGAGCGAGGCTGTCCTCCTGGTCCGGGTGGGATCACCTGGCTGCCGAAGCAGGAACCGTGCCGATGCCTTTCAATCCGAGACACACCAAAACCTGCAAACATGAGAATAGGGGTGTGATGTTGTGAAGGGCGATAGTGACCTGGGTTTGGTGACAGAAGGGAAAGACACTTATGCATGAGTGTCTTTGGTGGTGATGGGTATATTTTTATAACTTAGTTAAAAAAAAAAATGTATGTGGATTTCTGTCCCTTGGTAAGCTTGAAACCAGGCCAGCAAGAGGTGCCCTGGGTTCTTCCTCCTGCCCCTTCAAGCTCCTTGATTAAAAGCTAACACAGTGTGTTGCTGTGCTGACTCCCCGCTTTCCGCCCTGTGCATCGGCAGGTCCTACCCGAGCGGGGAGGGAGCCTTTGAGGTGGGGGGGTGGGGGGAAGAGCTCTGCCCAGCAGCCTCTTCCCTTCCCTTCCCTTCCCTTCTTAATCAGAGCTCTGGCTGGCTCTTGCCTTTAGAAGAGCTGTTTTAATTCCCCCCTCAGTTGGGACCATGTAGCTATAACTGGATGTAAAGATTTCCTCTAAGCAAGGCAGGCTTCTTAGGCCACTGGTGCACAGGGCAGAAAAGGAAGAGAGAAGAAATTGATGCAACAACTTAAAAACTGAGGTTTCTTTTTTTTATCTTTTTTCTTTCATGTTCTGGTGCAGCTTTCCCTGCCGGCACCTGCTTCTGCCTCCTTTCTGGTGGCGGTGGCCTCCTCTGGCCTCCCTTCTCCCACTGCCCCACCTGTGGCTGTTGTGTTGATGCTTGACGTGTGGTCTGTCTTGGGGTTGTCCCATTCGTCTCTTCTTGCAGGGTGGGGGTGGTTTGTGACCTGATCCCGCGATCACGCCTGTTTTCTTCATCTCTGTATCTCTCCCTCCTTCCCGGCCCACCCAGGCGGCAGAATCTGATAGAAGGTAAGAGGCCACAGGTGTGCTTTGCAAACTAACAGGACGGATCGGCAAAAAGCAGGTGTGTCGGGAAACCCTTTATTCCAGGAATGTTACCCTTATTCAGAATATTTCTGGAAGTACCTCTGGAGTCTGCGGTGCCTGCTCTGAACAGCCTTAATGATACTGAATCTGCACCCATACTTGTGCATTCAGTACATAGAGAGTGCAGGGAATAGTAGCTGTGGGCAAATGAGGTCACAGGTGCAAAGCACAAGGACCGACGAGCGAGTAAAATGGCTTGGACTTAATGATCTGACTTCTGAGCCGGCTGTGGAAGCAACTGTGTAATTTCAGAATGCATTCTGAGCAGGCAGCCCGCAGCTCGACTCCTTGGAGGACATAATGAATTTGGATGTGGAAACTGATTTGTTTGAAGAAATCTGTCCTGTTACTTTCTGGTCCTCCCAGGTTCTGACTTTACCAGGAGCAAAAAAAAAAAAGAGAAGAGGGAGATAAATCCCATCTGTGAACTTGTCTTATTGGCGCCTTTTCCCCCAGCTGTCTTCCAAGTATTATTTTTACTGTCAAAAAATTTTTTAAAAAATGTGAAATGTAATGTTTTTACAGCAACAATATGAAATATATTTTATAAGGAATAAAATGGTACATTGTCTGATTTAATGTGTGCCTGTCCCTCTGCCCTCTCCCCCCTAGAAAGGATAAGATTATCACTGTCCTTGGTGTTAAACAAGCGATAGCCCTGGGGGTGAAGCATACACACTCATTTGCTTATAATAATAACAGGCAACGTTATCAGGACCTGGCCGAGTGCTTACACAGATTACCTGAATAACCCATGAAGGAGTTATTATTGTCAGTCCCATTTTTATTTTATTAAAATTTTTTTTTATTTCTAAAATTTACGTTTTTAATTTATTTTTGTCTTTTAATCATTCCCATTTTACAGATAAGGAGAGTGAGTCCCAGAGGTTAAAAAACTTGCCTGAAGTCAGCATCTAGGAAATAATGGCACTAGGATCATAATCTAGGAAGTAACCTTTTTTTTTTCTTTCTGTTTAATGTACAGTTTTTATTTTTACAGTTTAATGATTTATCACAAAGCAGACACCTAAGTATCCACCACTCATTCAAGAAACAGATCATTATTGCCAGCGTTCCAGAAACCGCCTTTGTACATCTAGCAAAGGGCTCCTCCTCTCTTCGGCATAAAAGTAACCACTATTCTTAGAGTTTTTATGTCAGTTACTTCCTTGCTTTGGGAAGTAACCATTTTCTCTCTTGCTTGTATTGACAATGGGGTGATGCTCCTGGCCGTGTACCTGAGTTTGCTGGGGAGTGGGCAAATGACTGAAGAGAACATGAGTCACATCCTGCTTATGGAGTGAGCGCCGACCCTAGGGAGTGACATAGGCTGCGCCCTGAATTCATGGCTTCTGACCCATGATGGCCCACGTGGCTGGTTCAGAGCTGGCCTGGGTAGGAGGGGAGCTGGCACAGAAATCTCTGTCTCACCCTGGTAGCTCAAGGCCTGCTTTACAAAATTGGAAGCATTTCTGGGAGGGGGTTCTAGGGCCCCCTAACAGCACCCAGCAGAAGAGTGAGGCCACTCTGAGAAGACCCAGGGACTAGATTATGGCCAGAGTTGGTCACTCTTAGCAGCTTGTGGAGGAGGCTGTCCTTGGCCTTCTCACCTTGGGGTAGAACAGAGGGCTCCTTTCCCCCCCTTTCCCTTGCCCCACTTCGTCTCTCTCAGAAAGCCCCGAAGAGAATCACTGTTCTACTGCCATTTGCCCTGCCCCCCCCCCCCCATCCCTCCTTGAACATCAGTTTACTGCCTTTGGGCTGGACATTGTCCATTGGCCGCCCTGGGTCCTCCCAGGCCTACCTTTGTGGCTGCATACGAGGACCTCCTAACTTCCTGGCTTCCAGTTGGGTTTGACTAACAGGAGACACCAGGCTGGAGTGGAAGGGACGGAGGAAAGAGGAATTGGGTCATTTGAATCTCGCCGCCCTTACGGCCCTCCACGGTGAGTGGCTGTTTCCCTGCTGACCGCTAGAGGGAGCTACAGTCCTCACTGGGTTCCCCCAGTTCTCCAACAGAGCGCCTTACCCTCCCTCACTGATTCCCCACGGCCCATCTACTTCTGTAGATGTTTGACTCAGTCACTCCGTTTGGGTGGACCAGAGGTTTCTTGGCTGAACTGATCATTACACATCTTAACATGTTTCGTGTTAACTGCGACCCAGTCTGGGGGTCCCCAAACCAGCAGGCTCTACATCACCTGGAACTTGTTAAAAATGCAAATTTCTAGTGAGTCAGAAACTGGGGGTGGGGTCCAGCAACTTGGCCCCCCCGCCATCCTGGCTGGTCCAATCACGCAGCTGTGGGCTTGGATCTGGGGACCGAGCACAGTCGGAGCGTTTCTGCTCACGAATCTCGCCCGTCACACTTTACATAAAGCAGAGCCGCCTGCTTTTTGCCTCTGCCCCTCAGGAGAGGCAGCTTTGACCGTGTGTTCGGAGTCTGTGCTTCTCAGTTACTTCACTTAAAAACAGCCAACCAGTTTCTGCTGTGCAGCAGGGTGATCCAGTTATACATATACATATATTCTTTTTCATGTTAATTGCCATTATGTTTTGTGCTATATAGTGGGACCTTGTTTATCCATCCTCTATATAATAGTTTGCATCTGCTAGTCCCAGCCTCCCAATCCATGCCTCCCCCACCCCCCCCTCCTTTGCATTTTGGATTAGCTCATACTCCTGGATTTAAACATTTCTCTTTGTCTCTGTTTTTTTTCCCTTTTAATATTTATTTAGGGTCCTCCAAGTCTTAGTTGCCGCATGCGGGATCTTCATGGCAGCACGTGGACTCTTAATTGTGGCATGCATGTGGGATCTAGTTCCCTGAACAGGGATTGAACCCCAGCAGGGACTGAAACCGAACAGGGATTGAACCTGGGTGCCCTGACCTTTGGGGGCGAGAAGTCTTACCCACTGGACCACCAGGGAGGTCTCTCTTTGTCTCTGTTTTTATTCTCACTAAAGGGTCTTCAGGAATAAAAATGCTCACTTTTTAGGAAAAACAACAACAATAACAAAAAAAACCCCAGCGAACCAATTTATTAACCATTTGCTCAGTAGAAGTTTAATGGAGAAATATCTGTTTAAAACAGTCAAAAAGAACAGCTCTTTTACAAACAAGTTATGGCAGTGACAAGTCAAAACCCCAGGCTTGATTTCCTGTTCCTTGAACCCACCCCTAGAAGAGGGGAGAGGCGGGTAAGAAGGAAAGATGGGGCCGTTTAAATGTTAGCTGGAGGAATTACAAAAATACACTCTGATGTAGCAACTGGGTTGTCATGAAACATGCCATGGGGGGAAGAAGGCAGGAAGGAGGGGGGAGGGAAGGACAACCAGAGGGGGCTGGGCCCTGGGGGTGGAGGCCTGGAGCCAAGGCCTGCCTCAGTGCCTTGGGGAGGAAGGAATCCTGACTCCCAGCCGGCAGGTCTGGGGCTGGAGACATGCTGATTTGGGGATCACCCGGACACCTGGGGAGACAGAAATGATTACAATGGCAAATCCGACAGTTATTCTGACTCTTCAATTCTATTTTCCCTAGTGCCTGAGCAATAGAAACGAAGCAAAGAAAAGCTGTCATTCACATAATTAGCCCTGAAAGCAGCAAGAAGGGTTCCCTGACTCCTACACACCTGCTTTGCTGGCCCCTGGTCTAGTGGCAGGACCAACAGAATGAAGGGGAGGTCTGTGGGATGGGGTTTGCAAGGGGCGGGGCGAGCTGCCCAGAAGCATTTCTCTCATCCCTGGTGTTTGGAATCTGTGTAGTAATTCATTTCTTCAGGCTAAATAGAGCCCTCACTTATGGCTTTCTTTTATATTACGCGTGCTAACTTCACTAATTTCTCACCAGGAACGAATCTGCTCACTTTCCACTGTCTAGAAGGTCAAGGCCCAGGGTAGCAGAAGAGAGGAGGGAAGTATAGGGCCAGGGAAAAGGACGGCAGGTACCGGGACCAGTCCTGCACTTTTCTCAGGTCTATCTAGGACTGGTCCTGCACCCCAGTGTCCCTCCTTTCTAGAACACCATTATGTAATAGGGAAGAATCTTTTGTTTTCTATTACGTGTTAACTACTAAAGGGATGTTGCCTATAAGGTTAAACTATACATAAAGACCCATCTCTGGGAACCCTGCTTCCAAGGTAATGAGCATTAAGCTCACAGGAAACATCCTGACCACGGCCCCCTGTGAACAACTGTGGGGAGGAAGAAATTAACACACCCCCTACAGAGGCTGATGGGAACCAGGAAGGGTTTCACTTTACTCCCTCCCCTTTTAGTATAAAAGGAGCCTGAATTCTAACTCAGGCAAGATCTGGGGTCAGTTTGCTGGCTTCCCGAATGAAGTCATTATTCCTTGTCTCAACAACTCACCTCTCGATTTTCGGCCTGTCATGTGGCAAGCTGTACGAGCTTAGACTCAGTAACAATTGCACTTTCTGAATAAGGTTTGTTTTTGTTTTTGTTTTGGCCACACCAGGCAGCATGTGGGATCTTAGTTCCCCGACCAGGGATTGAACTCACATCCCCTGCCTTGGAAGGGTGGAGTCTTAACCACTGGGCTGCCAGGGAAGTCCCTGAATAAGGGTTCTTCATCCCATGTATTAGGTGGTACCGTTTCCTCCAGCCTTCTAAATATAGGTTGGTGTTGGATATCTCAGGAGGTCCAGAACAGCTCTGGCAACAGGAGTCCCCCAACCGTGGAGAAATCTCAAGCATGTGTGGGGCTGGTTGAGGTGTGTACAAGCAAATAAAGCCAGGCTTAAGGGACTCATAAATACACGTCCGCACTGGAACTCAGCAATCATGAATGTGCGGCAAAAAGAATGAGTGAGATGGTCGCAGGAGGAAAGCTGTCAATAATACCAAAATGAGCTGGTTAATATCTTCAGTGTTTCCATCAAGAACTTTACATCTTGAGCAAAGCTGCAGACAGAAGCTGGTTACCAGTTCTGTTTCAGGGCTGCTCAGTTGGAAACAATAGAAAACTAGAAAAACCAATTACCTTAATAGGGGCTCAAACAGTTTTTTTAAAAAAATAAACTGATTCCTGCTAATGTGACTGATTTTATATTGTCTTTAGGTAAAGAAAATGGTTGTAGTTCAGAGTTAGACATGTCGTCAGTGTTCCTTGAGGGTCCCTTTAAAGAAGAATATCTTTAAGGTTTGAAAGAATTCAATCCATGCTAGTTCTTAAAAATTTACTGTTACATCCTGTGGAGATATGGCTTAGGAGAAATAGAATGCTTGTTAAGGATCCAAGAATATGACTTCAAAAACAGTGCAGGTTAATTCAGGGCCTTCGGAGATTAGTCATTCTGCTAAAATAAACACGGCAGCCTTCGGCTCACAACTTAATACATATACCCGTATTTGGCAATGAATCTTTTGCAAACAAGCCAGCCTACCTGCAAAGGGCTACGTGGGCTGCCTCCCTAATGAAGTGTGAATGCCAAAGATTCACACGTGTATTAAAATACTTTGAAGGAAGATTATTAACAATCTGGCTACCTTTAGATATACAGGAAGCAAAATAAAACAGCACATGCAGACTTTTTTCTTTTATGCCTCTGAGTTAGGGAAAAGCCCCCACTTGGGTAATAATATCTGGGGAAATTTTCTGACCAACTGATTAGTTCTTTCTATTGGGGAAGTTTCTAGACTGTTTAAGGAGCGATATGAGATCCTGCAGATAATCATGTTCCCACACATATGCTTGATGGTTTGGATTTTCTTAGATTTTCAGAAAATTCCACTGTGCTAGTTCCCTATGCCACTCAAAGTTACATATAAATTAATGGGCTGAGGAAAGCTGAGTTTGTAATGACTGGGCATTAAATTAGCATCTCTGATGTTTATCATCTGATCTGCATTATAGGTACAGGTATAAACATCTGTGGGGGTTAGAACAGACCACAAAGGAGAGAGGAATAAGGGAAAGCAAACAAACACAAGACAAAAATGGCTCCTGAAAAGAGGCAAAAGGTGAGGAAAGATGATGATCCCTTAGTCCCTCTTCCAAAAGTGACTCAGGTAGTTTGGGCCAGATTCTCAAAGCCTTGTTCAGGTACCACTGGCTGCAGAGAATCAGCCCATCTCTGGCAAAGTGGTCGGATGGATGAGTGACGTATGGAAGAAAGAAAAGCAGAAAGTGTCCTGACCAGAACTGATCCTAACCAGAACTCTTTGACTGGGGGAGAGTGGGAAAGTTTAATGGTTTCCATGGAAGCCAGTCACCTTGAGATATAGCAGGGGAGGGGAAGGGACAACTAAGCCATCTTTGAAGGTGAAACAGCAACATCACAGCCACAGAAATCAGACTCTCTGCGAATGGCTAAGTGTAGGTCCAGCTCTCTGTTCTCAGAAATAAAGTCTCGGAGGAAAGGTGAGTGAGTGGTTTCTATGGCAACCAGAGAGGATGATAGGTCCACTTAACTGTCCCCATAGTAACTAAGCTCATGGAGAGCTATAGAGGAGTTAGTTATCTTAACACACTACTATTATCTCCATGGTAACCAGTCTCTTAACAGCAGTGGTCAGGGTCAGGAGTAATCCCAGGAAAATCTTTGCTCCCAGAGAAAAGGTGAGCAGGAGGCAGGGAGGTGGTTTACCTCCCAGACCTCCCAAGAGCTGAACCCCTGGAGGTGGTGTGGCATGTGTATATGTGTTTGGGGGCCAGTGGCCTTCCCCAGGCCTGGGAGGAAGGCTAAGACAGGGGGTAGAGGAGGTTTCTTCTTGCCCCCAGCTCATTCGGGCCCCACTCACTCATGGGTTGAAGTGGACGGTGCAGCTGGGAGGGGCTCCCCTTCCAATTACGCATTACCATTCTGGTGCAGGGTGCGCCTGCGCTGGCTGGACTGCATACTCAGGACCAGGTACTGCCTCATAAACTCACTGAACCGCTTCTGGTTGGCCAACTTCCGGGCCGACTTCCGGGCCCCGGTGAAGCCCCCGAACCTCTTCTGCAGCTGCTTCTGCTCCATCTCCCCCACCTCCTCCATGCCGGGCTCTGTCCCTTTCTGAGCTTGGAAGAGGCTCCTGACGCGGGGCATTCGCTTCAGATGCTGCATCTCAGAGGCTCTTGGCTGGTCAAGAGCAGCCGCCACGTGGTCTGGGTCAGCAGGACTGAGCTGCCAGTAGCCCCTGGCCATGACCTTGGTGCACGGAGTCCAGCGAGGGCCAGCAAAGACCTTCCCTTCACACTCGAGGATGCACACCTGCAAAGATGGAGGTGGGAGGAAGGAGAAAGACCAGGGATGTCTGTTGGTCCAAGGTAATGAGGAGATTAAGTTCCTCTATTGTCTATTTTGGTGTAAGTGCAAGTGCTTCCAAAGCATCTATTTATCAAGCACCATGCAGCAGTTTTACATGTAATTATTTAGGTTTCTAGAATTTTCTAGTTGGAAAGAAACAGAAAGCTATCTGGCCCAGCTCTGTCATTTCACAAACAAAGCAATCTGTGGCTCAGAGAGGTGAGGTTAACTCACCCCAGGTGACACAGCAAGTTAACAGAATGAATGCACCCAATCTGCACCAGTTATAGCCTTCGTTGGGTTTTTGGAGCCAAACACAACTCATCAGGGTCACCCATAAAGAATAATTTTATTCTTTTATCAGGCTTAGGAGAGGTCAGATTAGTTTAAGAAATTGGGGATGTTAAAGCATGTAGTCATGTAGTTAAATCTGCATGGTTATTGTAAGGTTGCCAGGTAAAGATCAACTTTGGTGTGATTCATTTTTCACACCACATACACTAGTCATCACTATCTGTGCATCAGCTGTAAGAAATTGGGATCAACAATACGCTAGTAAATAACGAAGAGATCACTGAAGAAATCAAAGAGGAAATCCAAAAATACCTAGAGACAAATGACAATGAAAACACAACGATCCAAAACCTATGGGATGCAGCAAAGGCAGTTCTAAGAGGGAAGTTTACAGCAATACAATCCTATCTCAAGAGACAAGAAAAATTCCAAATAAACAATCTAACCTTACACCTAAAGAAACTAGAGAAAGAAGAGCAAACAAAACCCAAAGTTAGTAGACGGAGAGAAATCATAAAGATCAGAGCAGAAATAAACGAAATAGAAACAAAGAAAACAATAGCAAAAATCAATTAAACTAAAATCTGGTTCTTTGAGAAGATAAATAAAATCGATAAACCTCTAGCAAGACTCATCAAGAAAAAGAGGGAGAGAAATCAATAAAATTAGAAAGGAAACAGGAGAAGTTACAATAGACGCCGCAGAAATAAAAAGCACCATAAGAGACTACTACAAGCAACTATATGCCAATAAAATGGACAACCTGGATGAAATGGACAGATCCTTAGAAAGGTATAACCTTCCAAGACAGAATCAGGAAGACAGAGAGAATACGAACTGACCAATCACAAGTAATGAAATTGAAACTGTGATTAAAAATCTCCCAACAAACAAAAGTCCAGGACCAGATGGATTCACAGGTGAATTTTATCAAACATTTAGAGAAGAGCTAACACCCATCCTTCTCAAATTCTTCCAAAAATTGCAGAGGAAGGAACACTCCCAAACTCATTTTATGAGGCCACCACCACCCTGATACCAAAACCAGACAAAGATACTACAAAAAAGAAAACTACAGACCAATATCACTGATGAATTTAGATGCAAAAATCCTCAACAAAATACTAGCCAACAGAATCCAACAACACATTAAAAGGATCATACACCATGATCAAGTGGGGTTTATCCCTGGAATGCAAGGATTCTTCAATATATGCAAATCAATCAATGTGATACACCATATTAATAAACTGAAGGATTAAAAACTACATGATCATCTCAATAGATGCAGAAAAAGCTTTCAACAAAATTCAACACCTATTTATGATAAAAACTCTCCAGAAGGTGGGCATAGAGGGAACCTACCTCAACATAATAAAGGCCATATATCACACACCCACAGCAAACATCATTCTCAATGGTGAAAAACTGCAAGCATTCCCTCTAAGATCAGGAACAAGACAAGGATGTCCACTCTCACCACTACTATTCAACTTAGTTTTGGAAGTCCTTGCCACAGCAATCAGAGAAGAAAAAGAAATCAAAGGAATCCAAATTGGAAAAGAAGAAGTAAAACTGTCACTGTTTGCAGATGACATGATATTATACATAGAAAATCCTAAAGATGCCACCAAAACTACTTGAGCTAATCAATGAATTTGGTAAAATTGCAGGATACAAAATTAACACACAGAAATCTCTTGCATTTCTATACACTAACAATGAAAGATCAGAAAGAGAAATTAAGGAAACAATCCCATTCACCATTGCAACAAAAAGAATAAAATACCTAGGAATAAACCTAACCAAGGAGGTAAAAGACCTGTACTCAGAAAACTATAAGACACTAATGAAAGAAATCAAAGACGATACAAACAGATGGAGGGACATACCATGTTCTTGGATTGGAAGAATCAACATTGTGAAAACGACTATACTACCCAAAGCAATTTACAGATTCAGTGCAATCCCCATCAAATTACCAATGGCATTTTTCACAGAACTAGAACAAGAAATTTTACGATTTGCATGGAAACACTAAAGACCCGAATAGCCAAAGCAATCTTGAGAAGGAAAGATGGAGTTGGTGGAATCAGGCTTCCTGACTTCAGGCTATACTACAAGGCAGCAGTGATCAAGACAGTATGGTACTGGCACAAAAACAGAAATATAGATCGATGGAACAGGATAGAAAGCCCAGAGATAAACTATGGTCAACTAATCTATGACAAAGGAGCCAAGGATATACAATGGAGAAAAGACAGCCTCTTCAATAAGTGGTGCTGGGAAAACTGGACAGCTACATGTAAAAGAATGAGATTAGAACACTCCCTAACACCATACACAAAAATAAACTCAAAATGGATAAAAGACCTAAATGTAAGGCCAGACACTATAAAACTCCTAGAGGAAAACATAGGAAGAACACTCTTCGACATAAATAACAGCAAGATCTTTTTTGATCCACCCCCTAGAGTAATGGAAATAAAAACAAAAATAAATAAGTGGGACCTAAGGAAACTTCAAAGCTTCTGCACAGCAAAGGAAACTATAAGCAAGACGAAAAGACAACCCTCAGAATGGGAGAAAATATTTGCAAACGAATCAACAAAGGACTAATCTCCAAAATATATAAACAGTTCATCCAGCTCAATATCAAAAAAACAAGCAACCCAATCAAAAAATGGGCAGAAGACCTAAATAGGCATTTCTCCAAAGAAGACATATGGATGGCCAAGAGGCACATGAAAAGCTGCTCAACATCACTAAGTATTAGAGAAATGCAAATCAAAACTACAATGGGGTATCACCTCACACCAGTCAGAATGGGCATCATCAGAAAATCTACAAACGGTAAATGCTGGAGACGGTATGGAGAAAAGGGAACCCTCTTGCACTGTTGGTGGGAATGTAAATTGATACAGCCACTATGGAGAACAATATGGAGGTTCCCTGAAAAACTAAAAAGAGAGTTACCATATGAGCCAGCAATCCCACTACTGGGCATATACCCAGAGAACACCATAATTCAAAAAGACACATGCACTTCAATGTTCATTGCAGCACTATTTACAATAGTCAGGACATGGAAGCAACCTAATTGTCCATCAACAGATGAATGGATAAAAAAGATGTGGTACATATATACAATGGAATATTACTCAGTTGTAAAAAGCAAGGAAACTGGGACATTTCTAGAGACATGGATGGACTTGGAGACTGTCATACAGAGTGAAGTGTCAGAAAGAGAAAAACAAATACCGTATATTAACACATATATGTGGAATATAGAAAAATGGTACAAATCAACCGGTTTGCAAGGCGGAAATAGAGACATAGATGTAGAGAACAAATATATGGACACCAAGTGGGGAAAGCTGGGAGAGTTGGTGGGGAATGAATTTGGAGACTGGGATACCAAATTGTATGCTCCAAGTATATGCAGTTTATTGTATGTTAACTGTATCTCAATAAAGGTTCTAAAAAAAAAAAGAAATTGTGATCAAATAAAGAACAGACTTCTGGTTGCTAAGGGGAGGAGGGAAGGACTGGGAATTTGGGGTTGGTAGATGCAAGCTATTACATATAGGATGGATGGACAACAAGGTCCTACTACATAGCACAGGGAACGATGTGCAATGTCCTTGGATAAACCATAATGGAAAAGAATATGATAAAAAACGTATGTGTATGTATAACTGAATCACTTTGCTGTACAGCAGAAATTAACACATTGTAAATAAACTGTACTTCAATTAAAGAAAAAAAAGAAAATGGGGGTCAAAACCCTTTGGGATATAGGCAGGTTGGGCAATCAGCGACCATCCGACACAATCCAGTAGACCTGCCAGCCCCCTAGGAACTCCTGCTGCTGCTCTGTCTCTCCAGGCGTCTCCCGCTACTCATCTAGACCACCAGCCTCACCATAAAGTTCCCCCACCCTACTGACTGGTCCCTCCCACGTTCCTGTCTGTGATTGAGTCTGCTGGAAGCCTCTGCCTCCAAGTTTTTTCCCTATTTGCTGTTTCGGCTTCACCTTGATTGTTCCTCTCTGTGTTTCTGGCCTTAGCCAGATGAAAACCACACATCAGCCTGACGTTGACACCATGGTCAGCAGGAAGCTGCAGAGCCCTTCGTCAGACTGCGGGGCCTTTGCCTGGCTTACAGGGCACCCGGAGTTACTGCTCTGCCTGGGCAGGTACGGGATGTGAGAGGATGTGTGTGCCCCATTGGCCCTCTTTGGGGAGCAGAAACACCAGTCAGGAGTCAGAGTGGCACAAATGCCTCTATGGGCAAAGTCTAATGATCTCTAACCAAGGAGTGAGATGTGCAGGCGGCTTAAATCACAGACCTCACAAGCTATTCCACCAAACCCGCAAAATGCTTCCTTCAATCTGACGTCTCCTGCAAGCCTTTGCCACCCCGACCCTGTCCCTCTCTTGTCACTGTCAAGCTCCTCCAAGATGTGGTCTTGTGCCCATGTCTCTATCTCAGCATCTTGCACTTTCTCCTCAACTCCTTGAAATCTGCTTCCCACCCTCACCCCACCTTGAGGGACCTCTAGCAACCTCAGTCACCAGATCCAATGGCCCTGCTTAGCCCTCCTTCTCCTTGACCTGCAGCGTTCGGTAACGGGGAGCACACCCTCTCGAAAATTCTCTTTCTGATACTGCTCTCACCTCTCCGACTGTTTGTGCTCCTTCCTCCTGTGTTCCTAAGATTCGGTCTTTAAACTTCTCATCTCTCTTTATAATCTGCCCCTTGGTGACTTTGTTCATTTCTCTGATTTTGGTCATCACTTCTTGCGGGGCATCCTGGGTCTCTATATCCAGCACCTGTTATCTCCTGAAGTCCAAACACTTCTCTGATCCCTGTCTTCTAGCTCCATCAAAGTGTTTGGCCAGCATATTAAGTGCAATTTGTTAAGAATAAAGCCCACCTTCTCTTCTACAGCAGAGGCTATCCATTGCCAATTCCGTATCCATCTCCCCTCTTCCTTACTGAGAGAACACTTGTTTTCTTCCTGAAGGCCGCATGTATGTTTCCCAACCTCCTCTGTAGCCAGACGTGGCTGATGACATATACATGGAAAGGACCAGGTGGAGCTTCCAGGAAAATAGGGAGCTGACTTATCTAGGAAGGACATCTTTTTCCCCTTCTTCCTCCCCTTCTTCCAGCCTCCTGCTTAGAATGTGGACACTCTGGCTGGTGCTCAGTAAGCCATCTCGAAACCTTGGGGAGATTCAGAGGGTGGAACCATCTGAGGGTGGCAGCCGTAGACAGGTGAAGCAGAAGGAGGAGTCTGGTGATGTGAGGGAGCTGCCATCCCAGCTGTTGACTGGCCAGCTCCCAACTTCTTTATAAGAAATCAGATCTCCATCTCTCTCTTTTTTTCTTTTGGCTGCACCACACAGCTGGTGGGATCTCAGTTCCCCGACCAGGGATTGAACACAGGCCGTGGAAGTGAAAGCCCGGACCACCAGGGAATTCCCAAATCTCCATCTTATTAAAGATGTTACTTTAGGGTTTCCCTGGTGGCGCAGTGGTTAAGAATACACCTGCCAATGCAGGGGACATGGGTTCGATCCCCGGTCCAGGAAGATCCCACTTGCCTCTAAACCACTAAGCCCGTGAGCCACGACTACTGAGCCTGCACTCTAGAGCCTGAGAGCCACAACTACTGAAGCCCATGCGCCTGGGGCGCATGCTCTCGAAGAGAAGCCACCACGATGAGAAGCCCTCACACCACAACAGAGTAGCCCTTGCTCGTCACAATTAGAGAAAGCCTGTGTGCAGCAACAAAGACCCAACACAGCCAAAAATAAAATAAATTAATTAAAAAAATTATCTCCAGCCTTTAAAAAAAAAAAAAGATGTTACTTTAGGTGTTTGTTACTAGCAGGTGAGTTTAATTCTTATCTTATACACTTTTTCTGCTCCAAGTCTGTACTTTCTTCTGTGTCTCTGTGTCTCTCTCTGAACGGCACCTTATTCCCCAGTTGACTCAGGTTTAGTACCCTGGGCATCTTTCCAATGTCTCCCTTCTCAGGACCCCATTCCTCCATCCCATCAGTATGTGAGTCTGCTGCCTCCTTTCCATCCCCTCTGCCTAAGTTCCTTTTGGGATGCAGTGGCTTCCTAACGGATCGCTCCATCTCTGATCTTTGCCTTGCCTTAATGCATTTTATATCCCTGGTGGAATAGTCTTCCTAAAGAATAGGTCTAAACACATCCTTACTTACCCACAACTGTCCAATATGTCTTTGTTTATAAAATATTGTAACTCCAAACTCCTGAGCAGAGCATTCAAGTCACTCCACCATCCCTTCCTCACCCATCTTTCAGTGTTTGTGTGTGTTTGTTTGTTTGTTTGTTTTGTGGCACCACGTGACATGTGGGATTTTAGTTCCCTGACCAGGGATTGAACCTGTGCCCCCTGCAGTGGAAGTGTGGAGTCTTAACCACTGTATCACCAGGGAAGTCCCTCGGTCTTGTTTCTGAGTCCTCCTCACAACAGCCCGTCAGGTCTATGGGGCTGCTCCTAGTGCCTCAAACACACAA
Source organism: Hippopotamus amphibius kiboko (assembly GCF_030028045.1). Classification (NCBI taxonomy): domain Eukaryota; kingdom Metazoa; phylum Chordata; class Mammalia; order Artiodactyla; family Hippopotamidae; genus Hippopotamus; species Hippopotamus amphibius. The sequence continues at coordinate 55,028,028 of NC_080187.1, forward strand.
GCTCCCCCGCCCTCCCCACATGCCTTTTCTCACTCTGTTCATTCTGATGGAATAACCTTCTTCCATCCACCCTTAGGGGCCAGCCAAGCTCCAGAGCTACCGCTCTGTGATACCTGCTTCTGGCTCCATGACCAGGATGATTCTCTCCTGCTTCTGTGCTCCCACAGATCTTTGTATTGCCCTTGTGGAAATTTGAATGCTTGCTATAATTGTAACGCCTTAGAAGGCAGAATATAAGTTAGGGACTACATCTCACTCATGGAGGAATCGTCTCCATCCAGCTAGTTGCAGCACCCGCTTCTGATGTAGTGCTTGTTACCCTGTTGTAGTTCTTTGCCTTGTCTGTCCCATTACACCAGGGTTCTTAACCTTTTTTCCGGTCATGGACTCTTTTGAGAATCTAATGATTCTCCATAAGGGATTCCCACCCTTTCACCATATAAATGCACATTCATGTCACATTTGCAATATAATTTTAGGGGTTCGTAAATCCTCTAAAACCTAGCCATGGACAGGCATCTGCGGACTCCAGGCTAAGGACCTCTTCACTTGGCTGTAAGCTGTGCTGTAGGGAGAACATGAACGCATTCCAGGCAGCTAATAGCTGGAATACAAAGTGAAATTCATTGTGAGGATGGGAAATGGAGAGAATCAAGAGGAGGAACAGGGGATCTGTAGCTGAGGTCACCTAATGGCCACACTGGGAGATGCCCGGACTCTTCTTGTGCATCAGCAAATCATTGCATAGAATCCTAAGGCAATGGGTCCAATGGGTCCAATGGGTCCTACACCTGGGTGTGAATCTGAATCATCTGCAGAACTTTTTAAAACACAGAATTTTACAACTCAGTTAAATCTCTGAGGAATAGAACCAGGGTTTAAAACTTATGTTTACAAAACTCAGGTAACTGATATTTGCCCAGGTTTGGAAACCGGCGATGTGGTCCATGTTTGCATGTTATGGTGAGGTTTAGTAATTGTTCAGTAACGGGTCCAAAACTACACAGTGAGATAACGGTAAAACCTGAACAGAACGCTAATGTTTCAAGTCCCAACCCAGGACACCTCCTACTCAGCGACCTCTCTGTGCTTGCAATATGAATTTGGTGGAAACTAATGGGAAGATAAGGATTCTATCAGACCAAAAGGTAAGGTTCTGATGGGGAAATTGCTCATTTTCTGCTGGACCAGAGAGAAGAAAGAGATGGTATCCAGTGGGAGTGTGGCTCTCACTCTCCTTCACTGGTAAGGTTTCCAAGGAGCACCTTTGCCCACCCCACCTGCTGGCCAGAGGTGGTGATGTTGGCCCCTCCGGATACATAAGACTGTTTCAAGCACGTCTTTTCCATTTAGAGTTTCCTCAGAGATGGTGGCAGCTCAGTGAGATACATAGAGAAATCAATTTTTCACACCCACAAACTCACTGGATAAGAAAGAATGATGGGCAAATTCCATAGATGGGGAGAGTGGACTTGCAGCTGCAGACCTGAGTGGTCTTTAAGAATCCATACTAGGGTGTGTTAGATTGCAAATTCTCAATCTACACCCCTGGAGATTCTGATACAGTAAACCAAGGGTGGGGCCCAGGAATTTGCATTTTCAAGCATCCCAGGCAATTCTGAGGCTGGATTACACTTTGAGAATCCCTCCTTTGGAACTGGCTCCCAGAAGGAAGAAGCCATCATGGAGCATGGTGGTCGGGGACTCCTTCAGAAAGTCAATTGGGTCTGTACTCAGCCTGCTCCTGAAACACTTGGAAGAAGACCAAGTAGGACCAATTTGTAGTTTGTTCTTTTAGATCATCATCCTATTGTGTTATTGCTTTATAGCAGTGGGTCTCAGTTGGGAGCAATTTTGCCCCCCAGGGGACATTTGGCAACGTCTGGAGACACTTTTGGTTGCCACACAGTGGGTGGGAGCGGGGAATGCTACTGCTATCCAGTGAATAGAGGCCAGCTGTTACTAAACACAACTTTGTGTGCCACGTGCACAGTGATGCCAAACAAACCGAAACATCAAAGTCTGGAGCAGAGAAAGGTTTATTGCGGGGCCAAGCAAGGAGAACAGGAGGTGCGTGTTCAAAAATCCTGAACTCCCTGATGGTTTTTGGGGAGAAGTTTTTAATAGGCAGAATTTGGGGTGAAGGCTGCAGGGTGTATGACTTTGTTCTGATTGGTAGGTGGTGAGGTAACAGGTACCCCAGGAATCTTGTGCTCAGCCACCTGGGTGGGGCCTTAGTTCCCTCAGAAGAACTCAAAGGTTTGTTATGTATATTCCTTGAGGAGGAACCAGGACTCTGCCCCAAGGCTGCACTGTGGTTTGACTGCTCCTCCCTAGTCTCCGCATCCCCTCCCTTCCCTGGTTAGCAATTGTTTGAACCTGCCCTTTGGAACTCAGGGATTGTTCTGGAGGCTAAATGAAGCCTATTTCCTACAAACTAGAAATAGGGGACACAGAAAAGGACTTGTACCCAAGAGGGCCCCACAGGGTCCTGCACCCTTGCACAGGGACACTGGCAAACACCCTGTAATGCATAGGACAACACCCCCCCGCCCCCCAAAATAATTATTCAGCCTAACATATCCACAGTGATGAGCCTGAGAAACCCTATTCAGCAGAGTCAAGGAGAAAGCAGGAAAGTATGTATAGCACTGGGAAAGCTGGTAGAAGTGAAAGGAAGGGGGCAGGAAGGAAGGGGGCAGGTCACAACTTCTAAAAGAATGACATAGCCCTACAGGATATGACACAAACTGGTTAGAAACAACTAGGTCCAAGATGGTGGAAGAGTAGACTTCCAGTGGACCTTGAGCCTCATTATATGCTAACTATAATACATTAGCATCTAAATGACACACTTACAGGTGCCATGACAGTTCTGAGGCTAACCAGGAAAGGTCAAAAAGTGGGTGGTGGCCCAATTCCTCGAAATCTCTACCCCTTCTCCAAAATAGTTGGAATAACCCTCCTACTCATTAGCCTATGTAATTACCCAGCCCACAAAAACTCACCACCCCATATTTCGGGGCCTCTCGGCTTCTGAGATGGCCCACACTCTGTCTGTGGAGTGTGTTTCTCCCAGGACCATTCTTGCCTTTTGAGATGAACTGTGTTCTGTCTATGGAATGTGTATCTCCTTAAATAAATCCACTTCTTACCTATCACTTTGCCTCTCGCTGAATTCCTTCTGTGATGAGACCTCAAGAAACTGAGCTTCAAATCCTGAGACCAGGTGTGTGATCTCAATTACAAGACAGTGGGTTCAAGTCCCAATCTGAGTTGTGCAGTTTCAGAGTTGTAGAACTGTAGAGCTGAGATGGACCTTTCAGCACACTCAGTCTAGTCCTCACAGACTAGGAGCTGCAAAGTGCTTGTTATATTGTTCTGCTGCTTCCATTCACAGGAATAGGTGGAAGTTGTTAAGCCTAGAGGCTATCAGATCTTCTGTGAGTTCCTGGGTTTCTAAGCCCAGATGGTAATTAGGCTGTGTGTCAATCAGAGAAAATGAAATTCTATGATCAAACCAGACGCATAGCCTGCACCGAGACTCAACATACTGTTAGATGAATTAGGTACTAACAAAATCATCTCAGTTCTTGATTTAGGAGAAGGTTTTGGGCAAAAATGAGGCATACAAATTCACAAAAGCATTTGTAGCACCAGATGGGCATGTGAGCTTAATGCCTAAACTCTCTGGTCTGAGGGACCCACCATCTTCTCTCCAGAGATGGGTTAATGGCCCGTTAAGTGAGCTGGACACATTTTCACAGCCCACACTGATGACATTGCTATATGAAAGCCACAGTGCGGACGAGCATCTGGGAAGTCCCAGATTAGTGCCAAATTGATCTGTAAAGCTGGGCTTGGGTGGAAACTGAGCAAAGGGCCATTTGGATGTCTGGGATCAAAGATTAGGGAAATGGGCCCACGAACCATTGGAAGAAAAAGAAGCAGCTCACTGAGATTGTCATGTTTCTACCACTAAGGAATCCAACCACTTCTGACCAAGAGACATGAGGGATATATTTGCTTCAGGAAGTTCTGCCAAAATATCTGAGGGCCAACACTAGCAGGCCAGTAGAGGAATAGCACAAAAGAAAAACATATTAGGAACTCCTGCAAGTTCAACTACTAAGAGTTTGCCTGTAATGAAGACAGAAAGTACTATCAGAAGATAGTTTCTTCTGTTAATAGAGTTGTAGAGATTTTAAATAAATTTCCCCAGACCTTTCTTGGGAGTTACCTTCTAATTTGTCTCTAGAACAACTCAGTGAATCTAGTTTTTTTCTTCTTAAGTTGATGGGGTGAGTGCCATTCACAATTAGCTGAAAGCCCAGGACATTGCAATGGTTTGGAGGTGTATGAATCATTTACCAACCAAAATGATAGTCTAACAAGAAACCAGCCATGTTTGGATCATCACCCTGGAGTGAGAAATTAAGAAATTATTGATGAACCCAAGGGTCCAGAGGGTCCTGGGAATAGCCCAGGATTACATCATTCGGTGGAGGGATTGGCGAGGTGACCCTTGCCTAGATATCTGAGTCTCCCCATCATTCACAGAGTAGACATACTCAAGGGTTGCAAGATCTGGAAATGAGACGCGGTTGCCTCAATTCTAGGCATCTCACAAAACTTTAAAAAATAGGTTAAAAGTGAATACAAGCTAGACCCGTGCTCCACAACAAGAGAAGCCACCGCAATGAGAAGCCCTTGCACCGCAATGAAGAATAGCCCCCACTCCACCACAACTAGAGAAAGCCCACATGCAGCAACGAAGACCCAAGGCAGCCAGTGAATAAATAAATAAATAAACTTCTGAGAATTTTTATCTAAACAAACCCCTGTGAGCCTGCACACGAAGCAGAAGATGGGAAACCCAAGCCAGGCTTCCTCACGGGCAAAAGAGATTTGGGACGGGGAATCTGTAGCAGGGAGAAGTGGGGGGAGGGGGTGCATCACGGCCTCTAAGCCAGAGCAGAACATGTTCAAGCTACGAGATCGGCCTGATCCAAAGAATCCCTGGTCAACACTTTCCCTTCACTAGGTGTGCGTGAGGAAGATGGGCCCCAAGGAGGAGAGGAAGCAAGGAAAGAAGATGCCGTAAGGACTACTTTAAGTTATAAAAACATGGACAGACTCAGCCGAAAATCATGTTCCCTTCCACGTATATCAATTGCTCTTTACAGTTTAAAAACTCTTCACATATATGACCTCATGGACAACATCAAGGTGGCCCAGACGCGTATTCTGGGAAGCAGTTCAAAGAAGATGGAAGACTGGGTCCAAACGTCTTTCAAGCTCCACGTCCTGCCCCCTGGAGAAAATTGCCATATTGCAGTGATTCTCAAATGTAGTAGCCAGCCCAGCAGTGGCAGCATCGTCTGGGTCCTGCTTAGGAATGTGAACTTTCAGGTCCCATGCAGACTAGTCAATCAAAACCTCTGAGGGCGGGCCCAGCAGTCTGTTTCATCAAGCCTTACAGGTCCCTCTGATGTATCAGTGGTGCAAGCATTAGGAGAGAGGTTAGACACGCAACTGGTGAAGATAGAAATGAATAACAGATACATCAGTGTACCTGTCAAGGAAGAATAGGATCCTATTCAGAAGGTTTAAACTTCACAAAGCATAGAGTACACTTGACATTCAAGATAGCTGAGTCATCTGCAAAGTCACGCAGCCCATTAAGAGTTTAAACTATTAGGAGTTTAAAAACACAAAATGAGAGAGTAGCATTGACATATATACACTACCAAATGTAAAATAGATAGCTAGTGGGAAGCCGCTGCGTAACACAGGGAGATCAACTCGATGAGATGATTGGTGATGACCTAGAGGGGTGGGGTAGGGAGGTTGGGAGGGAGGCCCGAGAGGGAGGGATATGAGGATATATGTATAAATATAGCTGAGTCACTTTGTTGGACAGCAGAAACCGGCACAACAGTGTAAAGCAATTATACTCCAATAAAGAGCTGGGGAAAAAGAAAGTGAATACAAGCTAGAAACCAAACACCCAGGCAGTCAGGTCCTCTGGGAGTCAGGCACTTGCAGGGATTATCCTTCACTGTGAGGCTAGAACTGGCTGTTTTCTAACAGTGTTATCTGGACCCCAGAGATTGAAGATGCTATGGAGAAATGGAAATAGGCTCCAAATTCTTTACTGGCTTTGAAAGACACCAGTGTAAAAACTCTGCAGCACCTGCACCTACCAGAAGACTAAAAGTCTTGCAGTTTTACAATTTCCATGGAACCTGTTTATTGAGTACTGCTCTGTGCCACACACTGCAACGTGCTGGGGATACCCTGAAAAATCGGCAAAGAAAGCTCATACCTGGTGATGAGAAGTAAACTAGCCAATGCAGGTAACTGTCAGAGAACAAAGGAGCGAGGGGGTGGCTCAACTGGGGCCAGGTGGAAAATCAGCAGAGCATTCTCCCCTAAGAGGCGAAACTTAATCTGGGTTTTGAAGATTGAGTAGGATTTATTGACTGGGGGAGGAGGGAGATGCATGAGCAAGATGGCGGGACAGGTTCTTCCAGCTGTGGGAAGGGAAGGGAAGCCTGGACTTCCCAGGAACTACGGAAAGTGATAGAAGCCCAGCAGAGAAGAGGTAAGGAGTGTATCCTTGGGAGTTACCTGCTGCCTGGGGAGAGCAGAAGGCCTGGAAAGTGGAGGCAGCATCTCAGAAGGAGGTAAGAAGCAGGGAATCTTGGCGATTGCTTATGTTTAGTGGGTGGGAAGAGGAACAGGACCTCAACAGGAGGCAGAAAAGGAAGAGTCAGAGTGGGGAAGAGAGCTGGGTTCACCCAGAGAGGATGAGGAGACAAAGCCTGAACATCGGCCAGGGGTTCTGTGGTCAGGAGCTGCTGGTGATTTCCGGGAGCAGTTAGGAGTGAGGCAGAGGCAAGGGGCTCAAAGTCACAGGTGTAGATACTCGTTCAAAAATATGACAATGGAGGGAAGGAAAGAACCAGTAGGAGTGGGGAGAAAGAGGGAAAATTCCCAGCAGGAAAGTCAATGGTACAAAGGAAGAAGGAAGAAGAAAGGGCAGGAAGACAGATCCTGAGATGGCAATAAGGAGTCTGGAGGGAATCCGCCCCTGGTGGCCTCTGTTATCTCAGAACAGGGACCCAAGGTCAAGATGTTCCGGGGCTGGGAGCATCACAGTGCTTCACAGTCCGGTGGGATGTTTCTTACAAACAAATCACCTAAGTCCATGAACGCTTTACTTTGTAAAAAGTAAATTAGAGCAGACTTAGGGTTATCCTTACAGTTGAGCGTCTAACACGTTTTTCTATTATGAAATACACATACCATCAAATTTACTACTTGAACCATTTTTAAGTGTACAGCTCAGTGGTATTAAGTACATTCACATTGCTGTGCTACCATCACCTCCTCCCCACCCCTCAATCTCTAGAACTTTTTCATTTTCCCAAACTGAAACTTTGTACCCATTAAACACTAACTCCCCTTTCCCTCTTTCCCCAGCCCTTGGCAACCCCCCATTCTACTTCCTGTCTCTGTGAATCTGGCTCCTCCAGGAACCTCAGGTAAGTGGGATCATACAGCGTTTGTCCTTTTGTGACTGGCTTATCTCACTTAGCATATGTCTTCAGGGCTCATCCGTGCTGTAGCATGTCACAATTCCCTTCCTTTTTAAAGCTGAATAATATTCCATTGAATGCATAGATTATATTTTCTTTATCCACTCATCTCTCAATGGTCAGGTGAGTCATTTCCACCTTTTGATTGCTGTGAGCAACGCTGATATGAATGCGGGTGTACAAATATCTGTTTGAGTCCTAATGCTTTTCTGAGTGGGAGATGAAGGGTTGCAGTTAAAGCTTGTGATTCAGGAATTGTGCACAACTTTCAGTCTTGTCTAGGCTGCAACCTCAGAGCCTTACCAGTATGGCGATTATGAGATTAGTGGTTAATCAACTCCTTCACTGGTTTACATGTGAACTAGTAAACTCTGTTTACTAAGACCAAGGGAAAGCGTTTTGTTTTGGGTGAATTTTTAAGCCTCTCTGGGCTGCACGGAAAAGGCATGTGGGTCTTCTGTGTTCTAGCCAAACCCAGCTTTTCTCAGTTCATTAAATGCCACTCCCCTCCCCCAAAAGGCATTTGCACATGTGCCTCCCACCCCCACCCCACGCCACCCTCCATTCCCCGGGCACCTGGGGCTCGCTCCCTTTCTCTTCACTCCCAATTATCTTTCAGTCTCCTTAGAGGTTTAGTTCCTCCAAAAAACACCCCCTGCGCCTGTAGACTAGGTTGGGGTCTACTGTTCTTGCTTTCCCAGTGCTCAGTGTAATTACCGAGTGTAATCTCATGGAGGGATTGTGCGTTCTTCTCTCCCACCAGTTGCAAATGCCATCCATCTGCTCATCTCGGGGCCCTTGGCCTAGCCCAGTGCTCAGCACGCAGCAGGTGCTCGGAAAACCCACGGTGGCTGAATGCGGAGGACGGGTGAACTTTGAGTGGGCTCCCTGGTGATGCGCCTCATGATCTGGTGGTTCTTACAGTTCAGAAAACAGACTTGAAAACCACTGAACTAGCACAGGAGGAGCATGGCGTGTGGGTGGGTCGGGGCTTCGTCTGCTGGCTCTAGTATGTTATCCCGACGTGAGTACTTGGTTTCTATATTTGTACAGTTGCCTTAAGGAGCAGTAGGCAAAAGGTTGTGCTTAAAGGTTGAGGAATTTCAAACATGGCATCTTTTGAAAGGAGTTTACTTGACTCCAAAGGAAAAGTAGTTGAGTTATATTGGATTTAATAGGAGAGGAATAACTATTTAAAATGTAATGAAAGCAGTTGAGAAAGTAGGTTATTAATTTAGTGCTCAAAGCAAAATTTAAAATACGGGAGACTATTTAGGTGTTCATTGTAGAATTGTCTGTAATATCAAAACTAGAGGGCAACGTACATGTTCAACAGGAGGGGATTGGTTTAGCAAAGTATACTGTGTTCATGGGAAGAAGTAACTTAATGTTAATAACAGGCGAAAACTATCCTGGTGTAATAAAGCAAGTGACAAAACTAGGATTCTTTCTCTGGTTGGTGGGATGAAAGGTGATTTTAATTTTCCTTTTTTATACTTCTCAGAATTTCCCAAGTTCTCCAGAGTGAGTGTGCATTATTTTGATAATGGGAACAAAATGGCAGCACGGGTGGGTCTTTATTTGAATGTGGTAAAGTGGAAAGATGACAGGGTTTGCTTTCAGAAGATGCTTGAGAGTCCACATCTATTTCCTACGGACCATTTGACACGAGAGGAGTCACGTGACCTGGGGTGGGTAGGGAGAGGAAGACGGCAGCTCCTGGACCTACCTCAAGGTTGAAGCTATCAAGAGCCGGACGGAGCTTCTCTCTGCAGGCCAGACAGTCCTTCTGACAGCTGCTGGACACGCTGGAGAAGAGGCTGAGCAGTAGGAGGTCACAGAACAGGATTTTCATGGTGCAGGAGCCAGAAGAGGATGCTAAAACACAAGTGAGGGCGGGTGGCAATTAGCACAGCCCTTCTGTGGGGGCCTGTAGGGCTGGAGACCCTCACACAGGGAATGCAGGAAAGTCACTCTTCTGAGGGGAGAGCACAGCTGGTCCGAGATTCCATCTCCCAGGAGGAAGTGGACTGTTGAGGGCAAAGGTAGCCTCAGCCTGTCTGCCAGGCGTAATGTTCACACAGGGGCTAGTGTCTGGGCTCCTGGGGGGAGCACCCCGCAATTCCTGCCACCCAGCTGGCCTCCACGTGCATGAGCACTTCCAGGGAGCTAAAGGCCTCACTTTGCAACTTACCAGTGTGTGGCCTTAACCTCTCCCAGCCTCAGTTTTCATAGCTCTAAAAGGGGAATAGTGGTATCCGCCTGTTCCAGGGCTGTTGCAAAGATGAGGTCTGTAAGGGACGTTTTGCAAAGTGTGGTTATAAGTGAGATGTGTAAAATAGGAGATGTGTGAATGACTCATTCTCCCCAGCCTCTCCTGCCTCAGCCAGGAATGCCCCGAGGCTGAGAATTTGCTCTTCCGGGAAGCTTCTGCTAGGTTGCTTGTCCATTTATCTTGCAAGACAGGAGGCAGCTTGCTGAGCACAGAGCTAATATGTTCACCTTGCTAATGCATGCAAAGCACAGGACCAGGCACAGGGAGTTATTGAAAAACGAACAAAGAGACTATTCTAAGGTAATAGTTCCAATGATTATTAATTAGGTCAGTCATTTACATTCTTTATGTAGGATTGCCTCAAAGATGTAATTTTTCCTGTTTCCCTTTAAAATTATCCTGTGATCAGGTCTTCTGAATCAGAAAGCTATTTTCTTGGACTGTATCACCTTGGGTCCCTGTAGAACCATCTTTATTGGGAGGATTAAATGGAAAGGGGAACAACGGAACTTTCTGGAAATGTGAATGTTCTTGATTGATGTGTAGGTCACAGGGAGTGTATACATTTGCCAAAACCCCACTGAATTGTACATTTAAATTCTGTGCATTTCACTGTAGGTAAATTTGACCTTAATAAGAGTTCAGCATAGAAAAACAAAAATATTTGCCTTCATTGCTTTTTCATCAGACTGTACTGAGAAAACGTATCCGCCTTGCTATTCAAATGCAGTCTGCAGACCAGCAGCATCCCCTGGGATCTTGTAAGAAATGCAGAATTTCAGGCCCTACCCCAGAGTCACTGAATCTGCCTCGGCCTTTTTAGCAAGAGTTTCAGGGGATTTGTACATATGCTAAAGTTTGAGAGGCAATGGTAGAAGATGGATGTGAAATGGAGCATGTCAGTGGGAGAAGGAGGGGTATCCATGGCCAGTGGCCATGTTGGGAGACCACCCCAGCTCTTCTTGGGCGACATCCAAACATCTCATACCAAGAGGATATAGAATGAGAGATGCTCAATCACTGTTTGTTAGGTCAATGAGGTGACCTTCGAGATGGGTTCTGAATAATGAATAAGAGTCTGCCAAGAGGACAGAGAAGAGGGGATTTGAGAGACCCAGGGAATGCCTTTTTAAAGGCATAGAAGAATTGGGACCACAGCCTGCAAGGGGATGAGCAGGTGGCTGCACTGGGGCCCCCTCCCTAAAGGAAGCACCTGCTGAGAGAGAGGCTCCGTCCAGATGCAACAGGGTCATGTTGGCCATCCTAAAGGGTTCGACCTCTGCCCTACAGACTGGGGATGTCTGGGGTTAATGAATGATGAACTTGAACATCTATTCAAATGAATACGTCTCAGAAGCATTTGTCTCTGTATCCCGAGGGCTAGTGCCTTGAGATTTATTGCCTTGGTTGTTGTGATCGCCCTCTAATTAGTCCGCCTAGAGATCCTCCTCCCACCAAGCCATCTCCACATCTGATGATGTCACTCAAAATAATTCTGTAACCCACAGTGGGACTCGGCACTGCTCCTGCCCAGCTCTCTGGCTTCAGCTCCTGTCACTCACCCTTGAGTCTCCTCCAGTCCTAGTGAATCACACATAATTCCCAATACTATCAGGTCCTTAACGCCTCTGCACCTTGGCCCTTGCTCTTCCCTCTGCCCAGAATAACCCTCCTCCAGCTCCTACTTCATACACGCCTGAGGAATTATCCCCTCTGGGAGGCCCTGCCCAAGCCCCGGTCTGAGTTAGCTGAGTCGCCTCTGCTTCTGTGCGTTGCAAAGCAGCACATCACAGCGGGAAGCAAGCGGGCCCCGGGGGCCTGTCAAACAGGCACAACAGTGTTGCTGAGATGCGTGTTTTCTCATGTGCTCCTCACTACAGATGTGGGTTCAGATCCCACATCCGCAACTCAGCCTCTCAGGTTCTCATCTGTAAAACTGGGACAATAATAGTACCTATCTCATAGGACGATTAATGGGTTGATGTTTTTAAGCAGTTAAAATAGCACCTGGCACAGAACAAGCACAACGTAAAAGCTTGTCAAAGGGCAAGTCGAGGACATAGCCTTCACTCTGTAGTATTATCACTGTTTATCACAAGACACAGCACTCTACATGGTAAGCTTGGACGTATGTGTCTGTTTCTCCCAGTGGGCTGTGACTTCCTGAAGGGCAGAGATCATGTGCTATGGTTCTATGAATTTCCAGCACCCAGCACAGGGCCAGGCACTTAGGAAGTGCTCAAGAAAGTCTGATAGATGACAGTGGAGTATCTCAGGAGCCTTCTCCTTCACAAATGAGAGTTGGGGAGTGTCTAGGAGCACTGGCCCCCTTGGGGGCCCAGGATGCTCACGGCACAGGAGCCACTTCAGGACCTGTGTCACTGACAGAGGGTCTAGTAGCTAATTGTTCAGCTCGAGGTGGGAGGGGTAGGAACGAGTTTTTCTCCAGAGCAAGGCAAGATGCCATCCTAAGCTGGAACCCCATGCAAGTTCTGGAATAAGACTAGTCGCCAGTGGCCGGGAGGCATGATTGGAATGGTTAGCCATGTGCTAAGTTTGCACTCGTGCAACAACGTGTTGGTAGACAAGCTAGGGAAACTCATCACCACTTACAGGCTCTTGTGAAGAGAACACGTATCTTGAGTTCCAAACAGCCACCGTATAGGCAAAGGTCTTAAACTGGGGACTGCTTGGATATGTCTTTTGTTTGACTTGGTAGTTGCTTTTATGTTTCTTCTTCTATTCAATTTTGTTCTAGGTGGGAGACAGTTGTGTAGAATTTGTCCAGCATGCTATACTCTCTATGGCCACATGATGGCAGTGTCTGTACGTCACAGAAGACCGGGAAAGGCAGGGAGAAAAGGGACTGTTTCCTTTCCTTCCTAATACAAAATTGCAACACATAATGTTTGCATAGGCTGAGCTGATAAATTGTGACAGATGTTAATGAAATGCTCTCCGGCTGAGGTTTTTCATGAACTTCATTAACTGTGGCAACTTGCACATTCAGGAAATGTTTGATGGAGTGACTGCTACTCATTATCTCAAATTCTGGGTAAATGGGTTTTTAGGATAAGGGGAGGAAAGAAGGTGAGCTCCTGGGACACTGAGCATGTGTTCCATTTGATACCTTTCCTGCATGTAAAATGTAGGACTTATTGGTTTGGCACTTGGGGAAACCTTATCATATCTCTTTGGCATTAGCCGTGCTGGTCCATGGTATACCTACCTCTCTTCCCATCTCTGACCTCCCTATCCCTCTACGTCCCACCCTGTGCTTTTATTTATTGTAAATTTTAAAATTTAAAATTGTATTTTTTTCAGAAAGAAGAAAATCATTTTTATTCAGCCAGTTTGCTAATTCCATTCCCCAAGGCTAATCAAGGCATGTGATTAATAATAGTTCCTTAAAATTGCATCGTGGGAAGTGTTTTCACTTAGGTTTAATGAAAAACACTCGGAAGTAATTGAGTGCTGGGGCGGTGTGGTTGGTTATTATGACTTAGCATGAGTTTAAAGACTAGTTGATGCTGAAGGCTAAAGTTTTTATTTCTTTTTAGTAACAATGTTCCACCCACACTGAAGCAGAAAGATTGACCAATGTCAATCTCAGGAAGCCAGAGATTTCTACCCTTCACTTTTAACAAGTGGCTGCACCTAGTAATTAAAAACCAGTCATTATTCAAACGCTATTCATTCTCCTCTGCAATTCAAAAAATCCTTAAAATGGGAATTACCACACCGTCCAAATCACAGGTGGTTTCTGATATTTAAATGAGATTAATATAAATAAAGTTCAAAATATGTATAATAATCCTTATAAAGGGGACAATACTTTGTCCTTTTTGGTATTCCTCACAACCCTTGAACAATTGTGTTCTAGGTTAAGACTTTAAACTTTCTTGAAAACTCAATAGTTTTTCATTTTTGAGAAGTCTTGACAACATGTGTGCTTTCTTTGTAGTTCTGTATATCAGTTAATGCCAAGTAAAATGAAAGTGAGTAATTAGTTAATTCCTGGGTTATATTTATGTTTGATATTTGCACTTCGTGTGACTTTGGGCAAATTGTTTCACCTCTGATAGTCTCAGTCTTCTCGCCTGCAAAATGGGGGTAACAACAATTTTTGTTGTTGTTGTTTTAAATTGTACAATAGAGACCATCAGTAAATAAAACTTCCCTAAGTGCATTTGAATTTTACGTGGCTTATAGTCGAACCAAACTCAGCTAACACTTCCGTGTTGGGGATGCTATGCGTCTGGACATCTTGTATTGAGTAAAGAAATGTTTAATTACCTTTCATTTCAGTAATAATACCTCATAAATTTAATCATGCCTCATTCTTTATGAAGATAAAATACCACTGTGTTTAGTTTAATCTATTTGTAATCTTGCTTCCAAGGGCAATATAATTAGTTGCTTATCTGTTTGGAGGATTACTTATGTATGAAGCGTTAGTTGAAACTAAAAGTTAATTGAGTTTTGTCTTATGACCTATGAGAAAGCTTGTAATTTTAGTGCTTTTAGTGGAGAAGGGAGGAGGGATCAACCTTTCTACTAGAGGCATGTCTGTCCCCATCCTTCTCATCAACCATATGTATAAATACTGTTCTTGCAGGTTACAAAAGAGTTTTTTGTTTTTGTTTTTTGGCTGTATTGGGTCTTTGTTACTGCAGGCAGGCTTTCTCTAGTTGCAGCAAGCTGGGCCTACTCTTTGTTGTGGTGCGAGGGCTTCTCAGTGTGGTAGTTTCTCTTGTTGCAGAGCACAGGTTCTAGGTGCTCGGGCTTCAGTAGTTGCAGCATGCAGACTCAGTAGTTGTGTCACATGGGCTTAGTTGCTCCAAGGCATGCAGGATCTTCCTGGACCAGGGCTCAAACCCATGTCCCCTGCACTGGCAGGTGGATTCTTAACCACTGTTCCACCAGGGAAGTCCACAAAAGAGTTTTATGTTCTTATACAATCCTATGATCTAGGGTTAATATTATCCCTCCTTTTGAGATGAACATATGTTCATAGAGGTTAAGCAAGTTGCCTAAGATCATCCAGCTTATAGAAGAGCCATGCTTAAACTCAGGTGTTTTGACTCTAAAATGTGTTCTGGGAAACTGTAAATTCCACACACTAGTCCTGCTTTGGAAAGGTTGGCAAATTCTGGTGGAATCTCTTTGGGATGGTCTCTGTTTATATTTAATAGTAATCACATTATTATTATATTTAGCATCTTCCATGCCAGGCACTGTGCTGATTGCTTTATAAGCATCCACCCTATGGGGTAAATGCTGTTATCCTCATTTTACAGTTGAGAAGACTGAGGCTTGAAGAGGAGAAATAACTTGAAGTGACAGAGCTGAGACCCCAACCCATCTGATTTCCAAGCTCATGGTCTCACCAGACCTCTCAGTGATCTTGGCAGGGGAATTCCCTGGTGGTCCAATGGTTAGGACTCTGTGATTCCACTGCTGGGGGCATGGGTTCCATCGCTGGTTGGGGAACTAAGATCCCACATGCCTCGGCAAAAAAAAAAAAAAAAAAAAAAAAAAAAAGAAAGGATTTTGGCAGTGTTCTGTGTTCACGTAGGTGAATCCATTGTAAAGAACTCCTTTTGTCCTGAACTCTGGGCTCCCCTCTGATGACACCCTCTTTATTGGTTCCTGGAGGAGTTTCTCATTGCCCACCAGCACGGGGGTTTGTCTTCCACAAACCCCATTTCTTCAACCCATCACAGATGCGACTCCTACACTGAGATTTGCTTGTTCACTATGACTGAGGCCCCTTTATTTCTTTTCCTCCTCTGACTAATACACTTACATCCAAAAAGGTCCCTCTTCTGCTCTAAATTTCCACCTGAAAGGAGGGGATGGGCATAGAGGAGGTGGAGGACAAAGCACCCCCCCACCCCAGCCCCCAAACGTTGCACAGACAGGTGTGCCTGAAGCTGGCAGGCAATGAATGAACAAAAGCCCTGTGCTTGGAAGCGAGAGGCCTGGCTCTGCCCTCATCTGTGGAATCTGGAGCAAGGCCCTTTCTTTCTCTGGGGCTCAGTTTCCTCTTCTCCTAAAAAGAGGCAGTTAGATTAGATGGTCAACATTTTTGATATTATAAGTGGCCACATATTTGTTACAACAGCCCAGCTGGGGCTCAGGAGAGGGACACATTTTCTTTCTTTCTTTTTCTTTCTTTTTCTTTCTTTTTCTTTCTTTCTTTCTTTCTTTCTTTCTTTCTTTCTTTCTTTCTTTCTTTCTTTCTTTCTTTCTTTCTTTCTTTCTTTCTTTCTTTTTCTTTCTTTTTTTTCCTTCCTTTCTTTCTTCCTTCCTTCCTTCCTTCCTTTCTTTCTTTCTTTCTTTCTTTCTTTCTTTCTTTCTTTCTTTCTTTCTTTTGTCTTTGCTTTTATTTTTTATTTTAGTCTTTAATTTTATTTTTCTCATTATTTTTTATTTTAGGCAACCCCCCCCCCCCCCGGCCCTGGTATTTTCACTGGGTCGCGGCAGTGAAAGCACTGAGTCCTAACCCCTGGACTGCCAGAGAAGTCCCAAGGGACACACTTTCTATCAGGGCTGCACAAAAGTAGAAAGGTGTCCTCACTTTTAATTTGGATCTTCCTGATTCTGGCCCACAGTTCTACAAATACTGTCAAAATAACTTAAATGGATGTTTCGAAGTTTTTATTTACTTTTACAATAAAATCACTTACTGTTCCTTTCAAGAAGATTAGAAAATACAGATAAGCAATTAAGCAAAAGAGTGATGGATCTAGACCAAAATCTTCAAACTTCAACTTTATACCTCCAGCAATCAAACCGTTCTGAGCATACCTTCCCAATTTATGTATGTTACATACATTATAAAACCCACTAAAGTGCAAATTAAGAAAGATAAGATAACCACATAAAAAATTAAAATTCAATTCCCAAAGCCTAGTGGACTGTCGGGCACCCACGCCCCTTTTTGGAGACCACTGGCCTAGACTCATTAACATCTCGTGACATTGCCTGTTAGCTCTGAGGACAGACTGCCCAGTCTGTTTTCCTGGCACTCAGCACTGTGGGCTCCTATCAGGAAGCCGTGCACGTTTCGGCTGAATGAATGAAAGGATGAATGGGGACTGGGTCGGGGAGGAGCAAAAGACGAATGTGAGCTGAGGGGAGGTTGGCTGTGAGCCCTGGTGGCACGGCAGCGCCCTGGGTGTGTGCTGGTGATTCGCTGACATTTTCACCGAGACCCAGGACCCCTTGGAGGCCAGCTCCACACGTCACCCGCCGAGCCAGGCTCTTTAGAGCTGGCGGTGCTGTGTTTCTGCAACACTGAGGCAGCAACCAGTATTTGAGAAATCACAGCATCGCGGAAAATCAAGACCGAATGTGATCAAAGCCTATCTAGGGAGATGCCCAGAAAACTGGCTTGCCCCCCCAGATTGTGTGCCCTAAATCTCACAGCTAGTTTGTGGTTAGAAGGAAAGCAGCATGTTGGATAGTGGGAGGACCTATAGGTATTTAAATAGAAGCGTTTAGAACATCGAGTTTGCCTAATGAGCTCCCAGCCATTCAAGGCACTGCAGGCTGTCGTCATGATGACTCCCGTTCCCTGGGAGGGGCCTATCCCCTCCCTAGGATATATGATGAGTAGTTCCACCCCGATTTACATCAGGTATATTTCCTTCGTGGGAGCTGTAGGGCTAGGGGCGTGACGCTCACTGAACTGTGTGGATAAAAGCATAGAACACTCCCCCTAAACCTCCCATCCCCACTGTGCATGTGTATTAGCATGAAATAAGCATGTACACAAGTTTAGCTCACTACCTGGCACATAGTAGGTTTCAATATATGTTCATTCCTTTGCCCCTTTTGTGCCCTTGTGCTGGCTGCCACCTCCCTCTCCAAAGCCCTTGGCTCTTCCAGATTCTGCCTCCTTCCCTGCCTGGCTCTGATCCCTGGAATCTCTGAGCAAGGGCTCCTTCCCCCAGGTTGCTCCAGCACTTGCTGTCCGGACCATGCCCTTTAGGACTTAATTACACCCAGCCTCGAACGGACCTGGAATTTCTGCCTGTGTGTGTTGCCCCACCCGCACCCCATTCGTTTGTAAGCACCCCTGGCCCGAAGAGGGCGATGCACAGGAGCCAGCAAGGCTGGACCCAGTCCCCTCTCTGCCGCGTCCTCAACAAATTATTTCACCTCTCAGCTTCAGTTTCTTCAACTGCAACATGGAGATAATGACACCATCTCTCACGGCTGTTGCCGGGGATAATGGGTGTGAAAGCGCTAAGATGTAAATCGTTGTATGAATGTAAAGGGCTGTTATTATCACCTCTGCCTGGTGAAGTGTAGATGATAAATTCTTGATTGATGGAATACAGAATAGCTTTGTGACAGCTCCTGTCTTGAGCTCCAGGGAGCACCGGTTTACGCCTAATCCTGCAATTACTCCCTTCGTTGACACTGCAAAATCTGCATCCTCTAAATCCCCCGGTACCCTCAGCCTCCAGCTGATAAAGCCAGGGCTGCCGCCCCTGAGAGAACAAAACTGCACTCCCCCCGCTCCCCCCACCCCACAATGACCCCAGGCTGCACCACAGCGCCCTCAACGGGCAGCACATGAAAAGGTGGAAGCTGCTCCTTTTACCAAAGGTGGTGATTGGGGGCAGTCTTTCCAGGCACCCTCCCCTGCAGAAGACTCAGCGAGGCCAAAGGAACGGGAATGCTTTTTGTGAAAGGTATCACAGCATCGGTGGAAGCGTGCAGACCTCTTCCCTGCCACACTTCATAAATGAGAGAGACGAGTGTGTCTGCAGCAGCCACCCACAGGCAGTGAGAGAGCAGCAATTTCCTTGGGAGGTTTTGATGAGAAGCCAGGCAGTTACTCCCCCCCCCCCCCCACCCCATGTTGAAAACTCCGGTTTAGGCTTGCGGGCGAATGCCATGCAAAGCTCATCTTTTGTTAGTCTGAGGAACAATATTATTGGTTATAATTGGGGCAATTATGGACTACTCGAGGAAGCGAAACACAGATGTTGACGCCCAGGATCAGGGTATTCAAGTCCAAAGCTGCTTGCTTTAAATAGTCCATTGCCCGAATCATCCTGCCTTACTTGAAATTCCCCCAGAACTTGCCCATGTTCAGAATGAGATAGGGGAGGATGGGATGGGTAGCGGTGGGAGGGGAAGCCAGACGCGCAGGGAGAGAGACGCACAAAGAGAGAAAAAGGAAAACGGAGGCTGAGCGAGAGTGAGAGGGAGTTTGGATGACTTCCGAACGTCGTATTCCACAGGACCCCGGCAGAGACTTTTAGGTGGAAGAGATGGGCAGGAGGAAGAAAGATGCAAAGAAAGAGAAGAGACCTCCAAAGGATTCAGGGTCTGGAGACCAAGGTCAACCTTGCGGAAATTCACACACAGCGACCGCGATCCGCCACGTATTGGTTTAGCACAAGGCTGGGTCCGACTTTTCCTCCACGTCATTACTAGCGATTCGTATGCTGTGCCTTAGGAGAGCAGGGCTCCCTCAGGATTAAAAACCCAAATCCAAATCAAGTTCAATGGTATGTTGAAAAGCAGCATGTACACCCTATGAAAGGAAGTCAGCCACAGAGAGAAATCACTCATAAGGGTGCCTGGAGGGGTGGGGGCTTCCGGAGGGGGTTGCCTTGAAATGCAAGCCCCCATCCCCACCCCCAAATGCCTGCCACTCCCCTAACCTCACTCCTGTAACCACCTTTTTGCCACAGATTGCAGTGACAAAGTAGGGGCCACATCTGGGGAATCAAAACTTTTCCTCATTTCCAAGTTCAGCTCTTCTTCTGCATCTCTCTTCAGGATAAAAGCCTCAGCCCTCCCTTCCATCCCCATCCGAGCACAGAAATCAAGACGAATGAAGGAATAATCTCACTGGAGGCCAGCAGCCTCCACAGTGGACAAAGGAGAGGGGCTGGGGAGAGAGCCCTGCCGCCGGGCTACTTCCCCAGGCTCCCAGCAGTGTCTTGGGGCCGGGGCTCGCGTGCAGCCACCTACCTGGGAGCTGTCAGTAGCCGGGCTCCTTCTGATGTGAGGCTCCGCCGTATCAGCCACACCAGCATATATATCCTCTCCCCACACGCACAGCCCTCCCCTTCCCTGCCCACCTCGATGACACATGCACACGCTGACCCCCTTAATCAAGCGAGCAGCAGAACCTACAATCCTTCCTGGTCGTTCCCCGCCCCCCTGGCTCTGTGCTCAGACCTGTGACATCCCAACCTCTCCATCAGTCCATCCTCGAGCCTGATTTACCTGGACTCTGCTCAGCCAGGATCCCACAGCTGCCTTCCCTTTGCTTCCAGAGGCGCTGCGAGGACTGATGGGGAGCTCTGGCAAGTCAGGAAGCCAAAAAGCCTCCTGGTGACACTGACAAGGCAGACCCCAGTCCTGGAGTCTCCTTGAGCAACCTTTGTGCCTGAGGAATAAAGAACAGGGAGTGGGTAGAAGAGGGGGAGCTCCCACCGGCACAGAGAAGCCCAGAGCTGAGCTCAGATGAGCCCCCTCCTGCTGTCACCACCCCACAGGCAGCAACAACTAGGCCACTCAAGGGAGTGGCTCCACCTGCCACAGGCCGGGGCCAGAGATGCTTCACAGGTGCCCACCGCGCAGCACAACGGAAGATGCTGAGATTTTAGACTCAGCGTGAAGTGTCTGAAATTCTGGCTAGAGCATGTTCTTTTTGTGAACCTCAGGTCCTCCTTCTGTAAAGGGGTAAAATACCTCCCAGGATGGTTGTGGGTAGAAAAATGAGATTCTGTTTGTATTTGGAACCTAGGAGACCTTTAATAAATGCAAGTTCTGCATCCCCTCCACCCTTTCACATTAAATCATTCTGACTGAATCTGAAACTCCTCTGCCAACATCTACTGTCACAACAGAGTGCTTTTAAAGCTGCTGCTCTACTTTAGGGTGTCATCAACAAGCGCCCGCCCCTCAGCGTGGGGACTCCTTCCCTTCTCTTCTCTTCCCTGTGGGGAGGTAGCTCACAGGCAGCCCAGGCAGGGAATGTTTAGATTCTGCAGTGCCTTGTGGATCCCTCCTTTCCTGGCTGTGGGTGAATTACACCATGACCTCCTCATTGGCTCTCCCAAGACGATCCACAAATATTCCAGAATCCCAGGGTTTGAGCCTAAGTGGCCCAAGGATCTTTAGCACCCTCTCATGTGGTGAGTCTGGCTCTCCCGTCAACGTGAGACTGGGTGGAGAAGGATTAAAGAAAACATCTGCTCTGACTGCTAATGGGTATGGGGTTTCTTTTTGGGGTGATGGAAATGTGCTGGAATTAGATAGTGCTGATGGTTGCACAAGATGGTGAATGTACTAAAACCCCACTGTATGCTTTAAAATAGTGAATTTTATGTTATATGAATTATGTCTCGAAAAAACAGGAAAAAAGCAAGGAAGAGAGCAAGCAAGCAACACCTTTCCCAGGTTAAAAGCAACAAGTTCTAGGAATAAAACTTCCCTTCCATCTGTTTTCATTACAAAAGAGCACAGGAGACTGGCATACTCACAATTTTCCACGGAGATCACTATTGCCCAAATCTTACACTTTGTTACCACAGGGAAAAGCCACCACTACGAACTCTGAGAAATCAGCATGACGTGGTCAGTTTTGCATCCTGATGTGTGTTGGGGCCTGGAGCTTGATTTTACACACACTGTGGTGGATAATGCTGGTTGCCTACCCAACACCCATTCCCCTGTTCTTCCTTACTACACAGTACTCTTGATTTTATTCTAGGTGGCAATGTGCTCCACTAAAAGGCTACCTTTCCCAGCTTTCCTTGCAGCCAAGGGTAGCCATGAAAATCAAGCTGTCAGTCATTGGGTGGGGCTTCCAGGAAAGCTCTTTTAAAGGGGGACAATTCAGTTGGAACAGGCCTCTTATTTGCCCTCCTTCCTGCTTATTGAGAATACAAATGTGATGGCTGGAGCTTTGGCAGCCATCTTGAATCATGAGACAGCTTTGAGGATGAAAGCCATGGACTAAAGATGATGGAGCATCAAGATAGAAGGATTCTGGGTCCTGGATGACTATGGAGCTGCCATACCAATTTACAACTTGCAACTTTTTTTTTAAGAGAAAAGACTCAAATATTTATTGCAAATACCAGTTAGGGTTCAGTTCACTCTTGCTTCGTAACAAGCCGCACCCAAGTCAGAGGCTTTGTAAAATAACAAACCATTTACTTGGCTCGTAATCCTGCAAATTGGTGATTTAGGCTGGGATCAGCAGGGAAGTCCTTCTGGTCTCAGGTGGCCTCGTGAATCTGCAGTTGGCTGTAGGTTGGCTGGCTGTTGCTGGGGGCACCTTGGTTCTCTCCCCAGTATCTTATCCTTTCTGTTTCTCTCATATCCCCTCGGCAGGTTGGTCTGGCATGGTCTCATAGCAAGGCTGAGGTGCGAGCACAAGTAAGTATATTCAAACAAGGCACCAAGCAGAAGCACATAGACTCCCTGGAGGCCCAATCCTGGTGATGGCACTCTATTTGCTTTGGCTGCATTTATTGGCTAAAGGCCGTCACAAGGCCAGTCCAGAGCCAGGTTGGGTGGAGACAACGTCACAGGACAAAGCGGTGGACAAAGAGGCCGTTCACCAGAGCCATTGCTAACTTTAACCACCATGTTTTGTTTAAGCCACTTGCTTGGGTTTTCTGTTCCATGCAGTAGAAAAGCACCTTCCATGATCTCCCTGCCTTTGAGCATCTCGTTATTCCCTGGGTGTAGGGTGTGGCCAGATGCTTTTCTTCCCTCACAGTAGAGGGAAAGAAAAAGCAAGAGTGAAAAGTCACTTAACTTCTCTGAACTTTCCATCACTCCTTTACCAAATGGAAGAGTTGAACCGAATGAGCTGGTAGTTCCCTTGGGTTGAATGAAGCTGCATTTTGTGTGGGGCCATCTCCTGTACAACCTGGAGGGGAGCGCAGGAACGAGCCCAGGGGGAGTTTATGGCCACAGTTGTGTGTGTGTGGAGGGTGTGAGAACCTTGCCTCTGGGAACAGCAAGGGCAAACTAGCAGGGGTATAAACTGTGGATGCAAACCGGGTGCTCAGGGTCACTTAAAGGCTTTCTCCTCCGCACATGATGGCTGAATTATGGCACCTTGAGGCCCGTGGTCTTCCCTTGGGGGTGGGACCTGGTCTTGGAAAAGCAAGCTGCCCTCTGTTTCTGACTGACAGCACCCACTTCTTCAAATCGTTGGAGAGGAAAGGTCACCTCTGCCCATGCCAGCTCCCCATCCTCTTGCAACTGAGCGACCCAAGCCAGGGTGGCTGCAAGCATTAGACTCCATTCAATTCTTTTTTTTTTTTTTTTTAGAAATAAGATGACTTTTATTTTTTTCTGGTCATGCCTCACAGTATCTGGTTCTCCAACCAGGGATAGAACCCTTACCCCCTGCATTGGAAGCATGGAGTCTTAACCACTGGACCGCCAGGGAAGTCCCTCAATTCTTTTTTTTTTTTTTTTTAATTTTTATTTCATATTGGTTGTATAGTTGATTAACAATGTTGTGTTAGTTTCAGGTGTATAGCAAAGTGATTCAGTTATACATATACGTATATCTATTCTTCATTCAGTTCTGACAGGTAAGTTTGGAGGCAGATCTAGAAGCTCTTAAACGAGCTACCAGTAAATTTCAGTTAAGGGATTGCAGGGGAAAGGCGTAGCCAGGCCTGGCCTCACATCGTGAACTCCTTGACTCTCCACCCACCCAGCACTTGTCCGTCTCAAAGGAAAGAGTCCCTCATCACCGGGGATTTGGCCGCTCAGGATTTAGTGATTAATTACGGCACCTACAGCCAATTGGTCTCCTTAGTAACCATGCTAGCAGGGTCCCAGCTGGAAAAGCTGCTTCGTATTTTCAAAGAGGGCAAACACTCTTCACACTGTAAAACACCTTAAATCGGAACACAGATAGATTTTGAAAATCGAGAGACTCCCCTGTTTCTCCTCAGCCTTGCTGCCCCAAACGAATGGGCGTTTGGGGTATTGGGGGAAAACTGAATGATAGTGATTGTTTTAAATGAAGAGTTAGGCAAATCTAATTTCAAGGCAAATAGCCCGTTGTTGCTGTCACAAGGGTAGGTTTTACAACCCAGAGCATCCAGCCCAGTGCTGCTCCAGGTGACAGGGAAGCAAAAGGGAGGTGGACTCAGGTGTCCCGCCCTCAAGAAGCGAGCCTGAGGGACAGGACACACGCTAATGAATGGTGGCCAGGACAGCACACGTTCTGGTGGCTTAGAAATGAGAGAATGAGAACACATGTGATAAGGTGCTAATTGCAGATCTTCCAGGAAGTGAGAGAGAAGTTCGGTGAGAAGGGAGGGACAGGATGTTTGTCTTATTTTTTGAATGAATATATTAAGTTGCTGAGGATCAACTAGTTGTAGCTTCTGAGTGGGCAGAAAAGGAGCAGCTGGGCTTCAATCTGGGCAAGTATCAGGATTAGGGGGTGTATTGGTCTGCTTGGGCGGCCATGACAAAGTAAGTCGCTTAACAACAGACGTTCATTTTCTCACGGTTCCGGGGGCTGAAGTCTGAGATCAAGGTGTTGGCAGGGCTGCATCCTCCAGAGGCCTCTCTCCTTCTGTCTTCTCCTCCCTGTGTCTTCACGTGGTTGTGTCTCTCTGTGTGTCAGTGTCCTCATCTCCTCTTCTTCTAAGGACACCAGTCACATGGGATCGGGGCCCATCCTGGTGATTGTATTTAATCTCAGTCACTTCCTGTAAAGACTCTGTCTCCACATACAGTCACCTTCCGAGGTCCAAGGGGTTAGGACTTCACCATACACATTTTGGGGGTGGGATTGCACAATTCAACCTGTAACAGGGGGAAATGACACTGTGCCCATCAGATAATGGGGATAAAACCCCAGAAAGGGAACTAAAGATCACTACGGGATACTGGGTGACTCATGTGCATGGTGGGTTCCTTCCCCACGTTGGACCCCTGGACCCAGGCCCTGGTAACCCCGGACACCAAGCTGACCGCACATGTCCTGCTTTGCTGTATCACGGTGCGCCTGGCACCCATGCAGTTCTCAGGGACGTGTCTTAGAGTCCCATCCTCACGGGGAGGTGTGTCCTGAACCTTGGAATGTGAAGATCATAGAAACTTAAGGAGTGCCACGTTCAGAGGAAGAAGGCCTCTAGCCACTTCAGACGCTTCAGATCCTGGTCTCTGAGAAGTTTTGTAGGATGATAAGGTCAGTATCTGAATGCCAGGGGGTGGCTCCAATATCCTATGTTCCATCACTTCGTGTAAATAAATGCTATGAAACCCCTCTCGAGCTGGTCCCTCTGTTAAATTAGGCACAGGTTTCACAGGTAAGCTCATTTCCTTCACCCACGGGGGCAGGTAGGGAGGCTTAGGTCTCCCTTAGCTCAATGCTCCCCTTGGACTTCGGTGCCACGTTGCCAGTGTCTTCGGGAGTTCTCATGCACGTCCCCTCAATGCCCACAGGGACGCTGTCCTACCCACTTTAACCCACCCCACTCACCTTTCCAGTGTCACAAACATCCTCACGGCCACTCAGCTCTCTACCCTGAGTCGTCTTCCTCCTTCTCTTTCCCTGTCCTTTATATTCAGGGCATTATCGTGTCATTATTTCACCTTTATTTGACATTTGTCAGCTCCCAGCTCCACCCCCGCCCTTCAATCTATCCTATACATAGCACCTTGCCCAATATTTTAAATTTTAATTAATTAATTTTTAAATCAAAAATTTGAAGTATAATTGATTTACAATGTGCTAATTTCTGCTGTACAGGAAAGTGATTCAGTTATACATATATATATT
The DNA here is from genome assembly GCF_030028045.1 of Hippopotamus amphibius kiboko. Taxonomy (NCBI): domain Eukaryota; kingdom Metazoa; phylum Chordata; class Mammalia; order Artiodactyla; family Hippopotamidae; genus Hippopotamus; species Hippopotamus amphibius. Next base: position 55,053,718 of record NC_080187.1, read on the forward strand.
CTTTTTCTAAAATATTCTTTTCCATTATGGTTTATTATAGGATATTGAATATAGTTCTCTGTGCTATACAGTAGGGCCTTGTTGTTTATCCATTCTGTATGTAAAGGCTTAAATCTGCTAGCCCAACCTCCCACTCCATCCCTCCCTCAAGGCCCTTCCCCTAGGCAACCACCAGTGTGTTCTCTATGTCCATGATTCTGTTTCTGTGCCCAATATTTTCTTAAATGGCATTTTCATTTTGCTTCACTACCTTGCTCCAAAATCCTAATTTAAAGGCAAAGGCTGATAGAGTTGGAAGGCAGTGGTGGCCCACTGAACTTGAACTCCAAAGACCCAGGTTTGAGTCCCAGCTTTGCCCCTACCCTGCCATGTGACTCTGGCTGAATCAATCCTGCTTCCAGCACCTTGTCCTCTTATGCTTTAAAATGGGCATAGTAATACCTAACGACAGCAGTGACATTTATTCAGTCCATGTAACTGAAGCGGCTTTGAAAATGCTAAGGTACCACACAAATACTACAACATATAATTTCCCCTCAAGACCATCTCAAGTACAACCACTTCTTACAACTAGTTAAAAGTTGCCCTTTTCCTTTCCCGAGCTTCCAGAACCCTTCCCTCCCCAACTGCTTGTATTCAGATTTGCAGTTTGCATAGCATGGTGCACCCCCTGCTGTTCTCTGCTGGTTTCACGTCTTGCCTGTTAGGAAGATTGTAAACCATCCACTTACATTCTCTCCTGTTCCTCCCCACTTGAGCACAGTGTCAAGCACACTGAAGTCAACCAATCCCATGTACATAGATTGAGCATCAGATATTTGATTCACACAAGGCACATGTTAATAGGCAAGAGATTCAATGAACTATAATAAAAATCCCTGTACTCAAAGGCCTTGCAGTCTGGCTTAGAAGATGAGCTGCAAGAACACAGAAGGATGTGTAAGACTGTTACAAAAGATACATGGGTGTTTAAGGGTGATAGATCCCCTCCAGCTGGGATGGTGGGAAAGACTTGGCTGAAAGGGAAGATTTGACCCAGGCCTTGGAGGATGGGTGAGCTCCGAATAGATGGAGCTGCGGAACGTGGGTTACAGCGAACAGGCTAGCTGACCTGCTCTGGAGGTGGCTTTGCAGAAGAGGGCGGTCAGAGAAGGGGCTGGACAGGCCAGCTGGGTGAGACAGTCGCAGGCCAAGAAAGGTGGCCTCAATGATTTGTGTTCTGTCTTGGCGATCCAAAGACATGGAGAGTTTTTGCTCAGAGAGGGTGATAGACTCAAGGCAGTCTTTGGGGAACCTTACACTAGGGCTAACACTAAATACTTATTGATGGGAGAAAGTGGGAGAGTATCTGTGGGTGCAGCTCTGTCTCTCTGTGGCTGGTCCTGTAAGGTTGACTCCAGCCTCAAAACCCCACTAGAAATAGACATACAAACAGTCAAGCAATTGCCCTGAAAGCTTTCTATTTTTCAGCAAATAGTGTCACGTGAAAATCTCCTAATCTCATGACATCTCCTCTTTCTAGATCAATTCACATCTCTCCTTCACTGGTCCCGTCAGAGGCCTGACAGCCAGCCATAGTCTGAGCCTGTGCCTCACAGAGAAGGGCCCCTTCTCTTCCTCCCTCTTCCCAAAGTTCACAGAATGCCATGTCACGAAATTGCGTTGTTCCCACAAGATGACTATCTTCCCAAAGCTATTTCATGGTTTGGGAAGAGGAGAATACAAAACAGATATACATATCTGTTTTCTTTTCTTTGAGAAAAGAAAATGAAACAATGGATCTCTAAGTCCAAGTTTTCTGCATCAATTAAAAGACATTTCCTAAGAACCTCATGGTGACTGTCTCCCTCCCTCACACCCTCTACCCACCCTGGGCCTCTGCTGGCCACACGCGTGCACACAGCTGGTACCTCCAGCTCTGTCTGCCGTCATTACAATCAAAGAGCTTTTCCCAAGCACCCACATGAGCTGACGCTGTCAGAATTACTTGCGAAATGTATCTTGTTGAATCACACGCGCACAGCGCCAAAAAAAAATCCGAAGCCACATGGTCGGTTAAGATAATGGAATTGTTCCTCCAAGGGAAAGGTAGGCGATTAGCCTCTTGTGTCATATATAACAAAGCGCAGTGCAGACCTCCAGGAGGGGAACTTTTCCAGAGGCTGGCTGGGGCTTGCCAAAACTTGGCTCCGCTTTGCCCTCCGATGGGAAGAGGTCCCCAGGCCTGGCCCCCGGGGGCTCAGGCTCCTGCCCTAATGACAGATAAGACTGAATGAGAATGGGGCTCCCTCCTGAGCCGGCGCATCTGTATTCCAGGCTGCCACGCGGCCTCCGCAGGGCTGCGTCCAGGACCTGAATGTTTTATTGAACCATTAATAGTGAATTTTCTGCTTGGATTCCCTGCTGCTTGGAGACAAAAGGCACCAGAGGGCTCTGAGTCAGTGCTCAGGATTGGGGTGGAAATGTTCCCATTTGCATTCCATAGCTTTGTGCGAGTGCTTGGTCTACACACACACAGACCATCCCCTCCCCGCCAACACAAATGTCCGTATTCTTGTTCATTCACTTAACAAACATAGACTACTGACGTCCTCTGTGCTGGGCACTGTGCTCTGGGCTGGGCACACAAACAAGAAAGAGACAAGATTCCGTCTGTAGCACACGGTAACTGTTGCAGCTTGAAAAATGCATTTAGAATCAACACAAGGCAGAACATGCTCCAAATATGAATAGATTCCAGAGGGCTTTAAATGAATGAGTCAATAGATCCTGAAGAGAGAAGTAAAAGGAAAGCCAGATGATTACAACTGGGTAAAATGATATGGATACAGACTGAGGGGGAAACAAGAAAGACATCATCAACATGGTGATTTTTTCCTTCTTTTCAGAATTTTATTTCATGTTCTTGCAGTAACATTTATAGAGTAAAATAGGGGGGAAACTTGAGTTTAGATGAGAAAACCTTCAAGATATGTCCAGAGTCTTCGCAAGGAATACAATATTCTCTCATACTGAAATGTTTGCTAAATGAATGAATGTTTCATCACACAGACAATTATTTCAATAATTTCCAGGGATGGAATGACCACTTATGGAACAGAAAATGGTATTTTCCCCCAAAATGAAAATAGTTTTTTTTCCTGACTGTATAAGCAATGTATGTTCATTGTAACAAATAATATTCAGACTATACAAAGAAAAGCATAAAAATAAAAGTAAAAATGTATCTGGAGACCCACATAGATATAGTCAACTGATCTTTGACAAAGGCACAAAGACAGTCTTTTCAACAAATGGTGCTGAAACAACTTGACATCCACATGCAAAAAAAAGAAAAAAAAAATCTAGTCACAGACCTTTATACTCTTCACAAATTAACTCAAAATCCATTATAGACCTGAATGTAAAATACAAAACCATAAAACTCCAAGAATATAACATGGGAGAAAACTTAGGTGACCTTGAGTATGAAGATGGCATTTTAGATATGACACCAAAGGAATGATCCATAAAAGGAAGAATTGATAATCTGGACTTCATTCAAACTAAAAGCTTTTCTACAAGAGACAACATCAAGAGAATGAGAAGACAAGCCACAGACCGAAAGAAAATATTTGCAAAAGACACATCCAATAAAAGACTCTTATCCATAATATACAAAGAACTCTTAAAACTCAGTAATCAGAAAACACCCAGAATAAAAAACGAGCCAAAGAATTTAACAGACACTTCACTGGTGGGGATGCAAAATGGTGCAGACACTTTGGTGGTTTCTTGTAAAACTAAATATACTCTTACCTTATCACCCAGCAATTGTGCTTCTTGGTATTCATCCAAAGGATTTGCAAACTTATGTCCACACAAAAACCTGCACACAGGTGTTTATAGCAGCTTCATTCATAATAATTGTCAAAACTTGGAAGCAACCAGGATGTCCTTCAGCAGGTGAATAGATAAATACACTGTGGTATATCTAGGCAATGGAATATTATTCAGTGCTAAAAAGAAGTGTGCTATCAAGCCACGAAAAGACAGGGAGGAAGATTAGATGCATATTACCGAGTGACAGAAGCCAATCTGAAAAGACTGTATACTGTGTGATTCCAACTGTATAACAGTCTGGAAAAATCAAAACTGTGGAGGCAGTAGAAAGATTAGTGGTTACTCACAAAAAGGGTTGTGGGGAGGGAGGGATGAACAGGCAGAGCACAGAGGGTTTTAGGGCAGTGAAAGTATTCCATATGATACTATAATGGTGGATACATTTGTCCAAACTCAGAGTGCACAACACCAAGAGTGAACCCTAATGTAAACTATGGATTTTGGGTGATTATGACATGTCAGTGTAGGTTCATCAATTGCAACAAATGTACCATCTGGTGGGGGATGTTGCTAGCTGGGGGGGTGGGGTGGGGGTGTTGTGCATGTGTGGGGGAGGGGGGTATGTGGGAAATCTCTGTATCTTCCTCTCAATTTTGCTGTGAACAAAAAACTGCTCTAAAAAAATAAAATCTTAAAAAAGATTATCTTTAATTCCATCTCTTAGAGATAACTTCTATTAATATTTGATTGCATAGGCTACTGAAATTTTCTTCATGCATGTATCTTTAAAACTCTACGACCATGTTCACAGCAGCATTTTTTTTTTTTTAAGCTCTTTATTGGAATATATTTGCTTTACACTCTTGTACCAGTTTTTGAGGTACACCAAAGTGAATCAGCTGTATTTATACATATATCCCCATATTTCTCCCTCCCATGACTCCCTCCCCCCCCTCTGTCCCGGCCCTCTAAGGCATCACCCATCATCGAGTTGATCTCCCTTTGTTATACAGCAACTTCCCACTAGCTATCTATTTTACAGTTGGTGGTGTATCTATGTCTGTGCTATCTCTCACTTCATCCCAGCTTCCCCTTCGCCCCCCAGCCCATCCCCGTGTCCTCAAGTCCATTCTCTACATCTGCATCTCCACTCTTGCCCTGTCACTGGGTTCATCAGTACCATTTCTTCAGATTCCATATATATGAGTTAGCATACGGTATTTGTTTTTCTCTTTCTGGCTTACTTTGCTCTGTATGACGGTCTCTAGGTCTATCCACCTCATTACATATAGTTCCATTTCATTCCTTTTTATGGCTGAGTAATATTCCATTGTATATATGTGCCACATCTTCTTTATCCATTGATCTGTTGATGGACATTTAGGTTGCTTCCACATCCTGGCTATTGTAAATAGTGAGCAGCATTATTCTTAACAGCCAAAATGTAGAAACAACCCAAGTGTCCATCAACAATGAATGGATAAACAAAATGTGTATATACTTACAATGGAACATTATTCAGGCTTAGAAAGGAAGTAAATGCTGGCACAGGCTACCTTGAAGATAGGGTACCAAGTGAAATAAGTCACAAAAAGACAAATACTATAGGATTCTACTTATATGAGGTAACTACAGGATTCAAAATCATGGTAACATAAAGCACAATGGTGGTTGCCTAGGGGCTGTGGGAGGGAGAATGGGGAGTTGTTGTTTAATGGGCACAGAGTTTCAGTCAGGGAAGATGGAAAAGTTCTGGAGATGGTTGGGGGTGAAGATTGTACAGCAAGGTGAATGTATGTAATGCCACTGAACTGTACACCTAAAAACATTTAAAATGGTCAAATTTATGTTATATATTTATGTATGTATTTTTTCAAATTGAAACATAGTTGATTTACAATATTGTGTTAGTTTCAGGTGTGTAGCAAAGTGATTCAGTTATATATATATAGATATATATGTATTTTTTTAGATTCTTTTCCATTAGAGATTATTATAAGATATTGGATATAGTTCCCTGCGCTATACGGTAGGACCTTGTTGCTTATTAGTTTGTACCTGTTAATCCCATAGGCTATGTATATTTTACCACCATAAAAAATATGCAGTTAAAATAAAACTCTACCACCTTCTCCTCACCACATAACCCCCACCCCCACCCCCACCCCCTTGGTTACAGGTAACAGAAAAACTCACTCAAATTGGTTTCAGCAGAAGGAGGGCGTTAGATGCAGGAAGGTCTCTGAGGACCAAATGGCAAGCATGCAGCTGGCTACTTAGGGGCCTGGGACCAAGAATCAAAGCTTCGGAAACAAGGAGTTGCTCATATCGGTCTCTCTGTCTTTGGGGTTGTCTGGTCTCTCATTTCTGTTTCATTCTGGGCGTCTCTTTCTTCCATTTTTTCACCTGGACTGTTTTCTCTGTTTTTCTGAGCATGTGGTAGCAGTGGCTGCCCTTAGCTTCTGGATTTACATATTTATCTTCTTTAAAAAAAAACCCCACAAAACTCAATTTTTAGGTTTGAGTGATCAACCTAGAATGACATTTCTAAATCCAAATTGCAAATTCCGAGGAAACAGATTATTTGCTCCCAAGTGTATCTCGAAAAATTTCAGGCCCATCGAAAAGTTGAACGAATAGTAAACCCTCCATCAGATTCATCAATTAACATTTTGTCATGTTCGTGTGCTTTCTCTTTCTCTCCCTATACACACACACACACATTTATTTGACTGAACCATTTGAAAGTAAGTTGTAGATATTATGATGCTTTTCCTCCTGAATTGTACCCTAAGCTAAAAACTTTCTTCTTCTGAACCACCATACCCTCATCCCACCTAAGAAAATTAACCACAATTCAACAATATCATGTAATGTCTAGTATATATTAAAAATTTCTCAAGTGTCCCAAATTTCCCTTCATAATTTTTAAAATCGAGGCTCCAATCAAGGTTTCTTTTTTTAAAATTTTTATTTTATATTGGAGTATAGTTGATTAAAAATGTTGTGTTAGTTTCAGGTATACAGCAAGGTGATTTAGTTTCAAATTCTTTTCGCATTTAGGTTATTACAGAATACTGAGCAGAAGTTCCCTGTGCTATACAGTAGGTCCTTGCTGGCTATCTGTTTTAAATATCACAGTGTGTACATGTCAATCCCAAATTCCCAGTCTATCCCTCCCCCCAACCCTTCCTCCTTGGTGACCATAATTTTGTTCTCTAAATCTATGAGTCTATTTCGGTTTTGTAAATAAATAGTTTGTAATAAATAGTTCATTTGTATCATTTTTTTTAATACTGCACATAAAGGGATGTCATATGATATTCATTTTTCTCTGTCTGACTCATTTCACTTAGTATGATATTTCCAATCAAGGGTTTTATGCTGCATATTTTTGGTCATTTAAAAATCTAGAATAGTCACCCTGCCTTCTTTCATGTTTCTTGACATTGAGCATTTTGAAGCCTTCTGGCCAATTGTCTTACAGGATGTCCTTCATTCTGGATTTGTCTGGTGTTTCTTCATGATTAGATTCAGGTTAAACATTTTTTGGTAAAACAATGACCTTGGTGATGTATACTTCCTATTTCACACATTAGGAGGCAATTTCTGATGAGACTATGCTTGATTACTGAGTTAATATAGGAACCACCAAGTCTTTCTATTGTAATGATACGTTTGGCTTTTCTAATTCATAAGCAATCTGTGGGGTGATAACTTGGAGGCTGTGTGAATATTCTGTTTTCCTGCAACTTTTACTCAATATTCTTTGATGATCTTTACCTTAATTAATTATTACATTGGAGGTTGCAAAGTGATGATTGTCTATCAACCCTTCCTTATTTTTAAGTGGCATTGTTGTGGAGCAGAGTTTTCCCCATTTTCCTTTTCTTTTGCCCTGTTTCTTTATGAGCAGTATACCATGTGTATCTTAAAACAGAACCAAACAAAGAAAAAAACCCCAAAACCAACCAACCAACCAAACAAAAAACCCCTCAATGTACCATAAATACTTACTGTAATTACCCTTTTTTTGATACTCAAATTGCCTTAAATTTGGCCAGTGGGAGTCCTTCAAGTTGGCTCCTGTGTCCTGAGCTCACCCCATGAATACTTTGTGTTTTCTGACACAGTATGTTCCAGAATTATCTTGCACCTCCTCACCCCAGATCTGGGATCAACCAAAAGAGAGAATCTGAATGGCTTTTTTTTTCTTTTCAAAAGAGAGAATCTGAATGGCTTAACATGAATCTGTTACTCCTCATTCTTGACCCCAGTGGCTATGAAGGGGGCTGGGGTGTCGGGTGAGGGCCCCATGGAACAAACTTTCCTGCTTCTGTGTGTGTGTGTGTGTGTGTGTGTGTGTGTGTGTGTTGGAGGACAGGGGATGCCCTTGGGTAAAAAATCTGGAAGGTTTAATACTCCAGGACACTAAGACTGGGACTAAGAGCCTAGCCCAAGTCTTCTGCATGTTACTTTTTTTTTTGGCCTTGTGTTGCAGCATGTGGGATCTTAGATCCCGGACCAGGGCAAGAATCCCTGCCCCCTGCAGTGGAGTGCAGAGTCTTATGCGTGTTACCTTTTTTGAGACACACCCATCCCATCTTCCCATTTCAAACCTACCTCTGATGTTTGTTGGAACCCAGTTTTACCCATATGTAAATGTTGGTGGGAGCAAAGAGTTTTATTTACTGGGCCTCCCTTTACCTCCCTAGAGGTCCGTATGCAGACAAACCCTCAAAAATTCAACTAATATTTACTGATCTCCCATTATGTGCTGGAATAGCTGATGTCACAGGCAGTATCTCACTTAGACTTCAAACAACCATGCAAAATAGGTACTATTATTCTCTTTTTACAAAGAGGGAAGGAATGTCAGGTTAAGAAACCTGCTCCAGGTCACATGCTAGTAAGCGGCAGAGTCCAGACTTGAACCAGTCCTTCAGACCCCAGATGTGGCACTTTCTCTCCTGTGCCTTATAACCCTGTATGTGTAAATGACTGGTAGTCTGATATAGTCAAGCAAGTACATCCTGAGTACCTACTATGTGTACACCACTGTATCAGGCATGTTCAAGGATGTAGCATTTATTAAGCACTGACTGTGTGCTGTGTTAAACTCATTAATGTGCAAATAAATTGAAGACATGCTTCCCATTGTTCAGGACTTTATACTCACACTTGGGAGTGAGGGGAAACACCTAGGAAGACTTGTACAAAGAAATAGGTGCGTGTTGGCTTGAGGAATGTGAAAAAAAGTGCCATGAAATGTCTAATATATAGATTCTGTAACAACTATGAGATGCCATTTCAACTTGTTTGAAGGACTTTGTGAAAAAAGTATTGACCCAGGAGCCAAAAGACTTTAATGATAATTCATACTTTTAAATTGAGCATCTACTGTTGTGCCAGGTATGTTATACATGGTATATGCTCTAATCTTCATAATGCTTCATTGTAATTGAGTTGTGTTCTCCCAAAATTTGTATGTGGAAGACCTAACCCCCAGTGTGACTGTATGTGGAGATAAGGCCTTTAAGGAGATCACTAAGGTTAAATGAGGTCATAAGGGTGGGGCCCTATCCAATATGACTGGTGTCTCTATAAGAAGAGGAGGAGATACCAGGGATGTGTGTTTACAGAGGAAAGGCCATGTGAGGACACAGTGAGAAGGTGGCCGTCTGCAAGGCAAAGAGTGAGGCTGCAGGAGAAACCTTGCCACCACTTTGATCTTGGACTTCCAGTCTCCAGAACTGTGAGAAAATGAATTTCTGTTTTTTAAGCCCCCCAGTCTGTGGTGTTTTGTTATGGAAGCTCTAGGAAGCTAATACACACTTATTCAAGGAAGGAACAAGGACCACCACTTCTCAGATAAAGAGAACGAGGTTCAGAGATGCAAAGACACCTTCCCAAGTTCCTGCAGGCAGGACGTGGTGATACCAGACAGAATTCAACTCCAGGTCTGTGTCACACTGAAGCTATGACATTTTTCACTGTGTTCCCCCTTGATCAGGTTCTGGCGTTGCCACAGCTGAAGTAAGAGCCACTGTAAAGGTAAGGATAATGTGTAATGTGCTTACTGTTGTGTCCCTATGGCCTGCCGCAGTGACAGTCACAGCAACCAAATGTTTGTTGGCCCTAAAGAGCCCTTATCTTTGCCCTAAAGAGCATGATGATTTGCTTTAGGTAAGAAACCAAGCAAATGTAAAACTGACATGAAACTATTGTTATGGTGGAGGTTTGGGGACAGTAATTCTGGAAAGGGAATGTCAGGGTGGGCTGGAACAGAAGCAAAGCTTCCAGGAGGTAGATGAAAAAATGATCACCATCAGCTTCCAATGGTTTATTTATTTTTGTTTTATATTTTAAGTCACTCTACATATACTTTATAGAAGTGAACACACAGTAATAGTGAAAAACAATTTCATTAGAAATTTTAATAAGAATTCAAACATAGTAAACCTCTTTGTATTACATTTTGAGGCACAAGAAACATAACAAAATGAAACAATGCTACCACATGTCCTTTTAACAAAATGGAATAGGCCAGGTGCTTGTAAAAATTTTCCATCCTTTGACAGATTAATGATGAAAATACTGTATTCCTTTTTGTCCTTAAAAATACATTATCCACACATTGGTTCATAAGTTTGAGAAGAATCATCAGGATACCATGATATGAGGACTTTCAGTCTGAGATTTCACTTACAGGTTACATTTTCCCATCGTGATTTGAGTCTAGAGTACTGCTCTCTGTTGCTTTTCATTTTGTTTTCTGGTTTGTTTAATAATTTGAAATGTTTTTGTTTTCTTCTCTTTGCCTTTAAAGGTAGGAAGTTAAAAATTCTGAATTGCCATTTGTGTTTAGTGAAGGCTGAGAGCAGACTACAAAGATGGTGTCCACTGCCTTCTTTTATACCTTCTTAAAAGATGACTTATTCCTTTAGGCAACAAGAAAACCAAAGAATGATGATTTCTTCACTTTGCATCATCTTCCTAGGCAATGCCATCATCCTTCCATTTAAAAATTATTTTCTTCTTTTTTAGCATAGTTGGGAACAGTCGATGAGTAATGAGGAGCAAAGATGAGCAACAATAACTCCCAGGTAATGGAAGAGTAACATGTTTTAAGATGTAGGAAAAATAAGATCATTAAGATCCCACGTTGTATCTTAGACACATTGCCCTTAGATAAAAGGGTCCATATGGTAATTGCAATATAGAAGGTTTTATTTAATTTAAAAATATGCAAATTCTCTTTTGTTCTTTGGAAGACCTCTACGAAAGAAGATAGTCCTAAAATATCAATCCTTATAAATAGTTAGGACTCAAAAAAGAAATGCAAAAGGAGATTTGGAAAAGTGGATGAGGATGGACAAATACTCCAGTTGTGGGGGGGGCAGGGTTGGCAAATAGATACGATAGGAAGGGGCAACATAGCTCTGTGTGTATGGGAGTCAGTATGTAGATCTGATTTATCACAACTGATGTTTTCTTGGGAAGTAGGGAGCATCTGGTTGGAGGTCCAATTGTGGCCACCATTCACTTGAGCAATGTAGACTGGATTCTGCAAGGCAAGGCATAGTAACTCTGAAAGGTTTCGAGCAGGAGTGGCCTGTTGCATGCAAACAGTTTCTGGCTGTTTTGTACTATGATCATGATGCTTTATTCCCAAGGAAAAATTTTAGTTTTTAACATGTAATAAAAATCATAATAAGAATTTTTTTGTGTGGCTGTGTTGGGTCTTCGTTCCTGCATGCAGGCTTTCTCTGGTTGCGGCAAGTGGGGGTTACTCTTTGTTTTGGTGTGTGAGCTTCTCATCACAGTGGCTTCTCTTGCTGCAGAGCATGGGCTCTAGGTGCGCAGGTTTCAGAAGTTGTGGTGCATTGGCTCAGTAGTTGTGGCACACGGGCTTAGTTGCTTCTCAGCATGTGGGATCTTCCTGGAGCAGGGATCGAACCTGTGTTCTGTGCATTGGCAGGCGGATTCTTTTTTTTTGTTAGAAATTTCTTTATTACTTATTAAGCACCAGCCTAATACTGCAGAAATTTCAAATCACCTGTCAACAACTCATTCTTCCCCAGCCCCCCACCGCATATTCTTGATAAAGAGCTCTTCAAGTAAAGACATGCTCTCTTCTCTCCTCTGTATAAAACTTTATAAAATAAAGGCAAAGAACAGTGTATATCTTGCTGTAAATGCTGCCCACAGCTGTGGAGACAGGGTCTGCCCAAGGCTCCCTTTACTGTCCAGATCCTGAAAGACTCTTATTCATGAATTGTCTCTTCACAAAGCAAGTCCACCACGTGCTGGGTTTATCGTTCTGAGGGTCAAAAACTTTCTCACAAAGTCTCAGTCCAGTCTTTTGCCTCAGCTGTTGTAAGTAGGCCCTCATCACTTCATCTGCCTGTTTGTTTGTAGGTTTGGCATAAATCGCATTAAGTGGAAAACCAGGCTCTCTGGGAATGGGAGAATTAGTGGCTCCCAGTGTATACATTTCTTTATTGCCTTGGCTTTTAGAATTGCACTTTTGGAGTTTCTTCAGACGCTCAGAAATGTAGAGAGTTATATATATCAAGGTCCTATCAGCTGCATTCTTAATTTCATAGTTTTTGAAGAAGACATTGGCCTTGAAGTAATAGATGGCTTCATCCACAATATCTGTATCTTTTGTTTCTCTAGGGGTGGGTCCTTTGAATTGACTTCTGATAGGCAACGGTACCATGCTTCCAGTGAGTTTGGTGTCAGGGTCCACTAGGGAAGAGTGGTAAGCCGGCGTCTTGGAGGTGCCTGGGTTTCAACCCCGAGGAGGAGGATCGGGTTAGAGCGCAGCGCTTCCGGTCTGGCAGCCCGGGTGGGGTACGCAGGGCAGGCAGATTCTTAACCACTGCACCACCAGGGAAGTTCCACACGTAAGAATCTTACCATTTAGTTCTGAGAATTATGCATTTATTTTCAGAACTCAGTATGTATTGCATTCTTTTACACAAATTAAAAGTCCACATGCTGTCTTCAAAGTCAATTAAAGCCATACACGTATTAACAAATAACCTACTTAGTTAAACTCCATTTCTTTGGGAGTTTGCACTGACTCCACAGGTCTTGAGTGTTTTAGGTCCACGCTTCCCTTGTTTGTCAGTAGGGAATGTGGTGAAAAACACCAGGCTTCTCAGTCTGGAAAGGTTAAGTTTGACAGTCAGTGGGATTGTAAGTTCTAAAATGGTTAAGTGTGGTAGAGAAACTGAGCACACATTTGTTTTTCAAATTCTGGAAGTGTTTCATAGGCAAGAAGCTTATGGAACCATTATCCCAAGAGGTGGTAGTGCCTGTAAAAGTAATTTCAAAGATTAAGGTAAATGTGGAGATGACAGTCATAATTGGCTATTAAAGAAAACTGAATGTTTTGAGTGGCCTTCCCTAAGGCTCTTGTCAGGGCCATACATTTCTAGCTGTGTAGGCAGAGTCACATTTAGTGTGCTCCTTCTTGCATCTTTGGGAGGCAATCTGTACCAAGAAGAGCGTCTTGTTTTCAGAACACATGCCCATTGATGACTTCTTCTTTTTAAACAAAACAATCACTTATGGTTGACTGGGCTTAGGAGGTGGTTCTCACTCACGGTGTCTCCTGGGTTGCAATCAGATAGTGACTAGAGCTGGAGTCATCTCAAAGGCTGTTTGTTGGGACCTCGATTGGGGCTGAGGACTGAAAACCCTACACTTGGGCTCTGCATTGTTGTCTGGGCTTTCTCACATCATGGAAGCTGAGATTGAAGAGCGGGCATCCCAAGAGAGGAAGAGCCAGGCTAAAGCACCTTTTATAACCTAGCCTTGGAAGTCACACAGTGTCACCTCTGCTGCATTCTCTTCATTAGACGTGAGTCCCTCAGTCCGGCCCAATACAAGGGTAGGGGAATTAGACTCTACTTCTGGATGGGAGGCCCATTGACTTTTAGGAAAAAATGCTGGTTTTCATTCCCACATATTGATAATAATTATACCTAACATCTCTCCCTTGTCATTCAGTCAATCAATTAATCATTCATTCATTCACTTATTATGTTGGGCATTTTGTCCATACTTGAGATCTGAATAGGTCTTTATCATTTCAAAGCAACTTTACACCTATTATTTTACCTGATATTCTCAACAACCACTGAGTGATTGAGTGTACTTTATTACTTCCATTTTTTCAGATAAAGCCAGAAGAGACTCAGGAGCTCATCCAGGTCTTTGAGCTGGTACCTGGTCCAGAGGTCACTCATTCCCAAGTCTGTCCTGGTACCATGTTCTTTCCACTCAGCACCCAGAGCACCACTGTCCCTCTCTCTCAGCATGGCCAAGATTGGGGAGGGGGATAGACACAGAGACTTGCTGTGAAGTCACGTGGACTGTACACTGGGTGACCTCATTACCACCAAACCGGGACACTTGAGAGTGAAAGATGATGCTACTTGCTAATTATACTGTGATGTCAGGCTTAAATCAGAACTGTTCTAGGTAAACCAGGCACGTGGACACTCTACCCACAAATAATCAAATTTCACTGGAACACAAGTGCCTTGTGTTTTTCCACCAAAATCCTACTTTAATTTTTAAACTTCTCTTTTTTAAAAAATTGTATTTTATTTAAGTATAGGTGATTTACAGTGTTGTGTTAGTTTCAGGTGTACAGCGATTCAGTGTGTGTGTGTGTATGTGTGTGTATTTGTTTTCAGATTCTTTTCCCTTGGAGGTTATTAAAAAATATTGAGTATAGCTTCCTGTGCTATACAGTAGCTCCTTGTTGTTTACCTATTTTATATACAGTACTGTGTATCTGTTATTCCCAACTCCTAATTTTACCTTTCCCCTTTGGTAACCGTAAGTTTGTTTTCTATGTCTGTGGGTCTATTTCTGTCTTGTAAGTAAGTTAATGTATCATTTTTTTAGATTCCACATATAAGCGATATCACGATGTTTGTCTTTCTCTGTCTGACTTACTTCACTTAGTATGATCATCTCTAGGTCCATCTATGTTGTGGCAAGTGGCATTATTTCATTCTTTTTATGGCTGAGTAATATTCTGTTGTGTATATGTACCACATCTTCTTTATCCATTCATCTGTTGATGGACATTTATGTTGCTTCCATGTCTTGGCTACTGTAAATAGTGCTGCTATGAATATCAGGGTGCATGTATCTTTTTGAATTAGAGTTTTCTCCAGATATATGCCCAGGAGGAGGATTGCTTGATCATATGGTAGCTCTATTTTTATTTACTTTTCTTTTCTTTTTTTGGTGACTGCACCATGCCGCTTGTGGGATCTTAGTTCCCCAACCAGGCTCTGAACCCGGGCCCTGGCAGTGAAAGTGCGGAGTCCTAATCACTGGACCGCCAGGGAATTCCCTTTTATTCCCCTTTCCTTTTTCTTTTCTTTCTTTCTTTCTTTCTTTTTTTTTTTTTTTGGTAGCTCTATTTTTAAAAACTTCCATTCTCTTAAAGCAAAACCAAGAGCCATCAATACATGAGCAATGCACACTTCCCAGGAAACGGCTTGGGGGCGTCTTCACACACTTACACAAAACTGCTCCACCAGCTCCCGGAACCTGGCTCATCCCACGTGAGCTGAAGCCCCTGGACGGGTTTGGATTGATGGGCAGAGGCCTGTGGGGAGATGGTCCAGCTGTCCTAAACTTCTCTTCTGCTGCGCTGCATCATTGGTTGGGGAGACAGGAAGACCACACTCTAGAGAGCCACAGTTCAAGATAAAGGGGAAGACTTGGTGTGCAAGGTGAGAAAAGAAAGGCTGCCTGAATTGGTGGCCTATGGCTCAAGTCTAGCATTAGGATGGGAAAGTCAGGGATGAGCAGATTGAGGGCAGGTGGCTGCCAGTTGAGTGTGGGTGTGGCCTGGGTTGGGCTGTGGGGCAGGTCGGGTTCTCCAGAAGCAGGTACTAAGGAGGAGTCTGGGGTGCGAGATGCGTGTCAGAGATCAGCATCTGTGACGGAAAGGGGAAGGAAACACGATTGGGCAGAGGAAGGAGTCACAGTGTGATGCGGGTCTGATAAAACCCTGATGAGCCCAGCGGGAAGCTCTAGATCGTTGCCCATCTGTGTTGCCCCTATTGGGCAGAAACAGCTGGGACTTTACATCCCGCCTCACTCAGTCAGTGAATGCAGGCTGCCCAGGAAGGGTGTGACCGTGGGTGGCATAGGCTCGTACAGTGGAGGCAGACCCCAAAGGAGCTGAGAGCTGGTGGCTGCTCTGACCATGTGTCCCACAGCTGCGCCACAGTCCTTCCTGAAAGAGGCTCTGGGGGTGCATCCCCACGTCCATCCCAGGCTGGTACAAGAGAGACAGACAAATAGGAAGAAAATTTCTATTTAAATTAGCTGTGGTCTCAGATTTTTTTTTTTTTGAAGATGAGAAACTTCATAGGAAACTGAAAATGAGCAAAGCAAGATTTGTTTGTGGTAAAGGATATAGAGAACATAAAAATGTATCTTCAAGATTTTTCATGGAACATTATAACTGATCAAATTAAGGTATCGATGTAGGAAGAAAAATATTTTAAAGCAGTGCTGCCCAATAGAACTTTCTGTGATGATAGAAATGTTTCATCATCTCTGTGCTGTCCAATACAGAATCCACTGGCCACATGAATACTCCCATTGTGGCTAATATAATTGAGGAACTGAATTTTTAATATGGCTTAAAGTTAGCCGCTTTAAAAACTGGCTACCAATTGAACAGCATAGTTCTAATGCCTCATGGTCAAAACCAGTGGTTTCTTTGGGGGGCTTCTCTAATTACTGCTGAGGGGTAGGGGGTTGGGAGTAGAAAGAAAAGAAGGCTTTTCAAAAAAAAATATTTATTTAGTTGCACCAGGTGTTAATTGCGACTTGTGAGCTCTGTAGTTGTGGCATGCGAATTCTTAGTTGTGGCATGCATGTGGGATCTAGTTCTCTGTCCGGGGATCAAACCTGGGCCCCCTGCATTGGGAGTGTGGAGTCATCCACTGCTCCACCAGGGAAGTCCTGAGAAGAAAGCTTTTAACAGATCTACTTAGTCACTTACATTAGACCTTACATCCTCCATAACTTCCAGGAGCAGTAGGTGGCACAACTTGATGTAAGGGGTATGAAGGAAGGAAGGATTCTTGGGGAGGTGGTCTCAGATTTAAAGGTCCTAGGCCTGGAGCGGATTCTGCTACTGATGAGTTGTGTGACCTCAGGTATGTCTTGTCCCCTTTCCTGGACTAACTATTCTTGCCTGTAAAAGCAAGAACCCCGAATTAGAGTTGGAGCCAGCCTCCATCCTGGCTCACAAAGTTACCTGGGATGGGTAGACTTTTCTGCCTCTTAGAGAGGGTTGAATTGAGCATTTTTGCTCTTGGTTGGGAATATTTGTCACAGGCTATTCAAGGTAAACTAGAACACCCCCTGGAGAATAACTTTTTAAATGGAACCACAGAAGAATTTATTGTGACTGTTAAGAGGCTAAAGAACAGAGAATCCGTAGGGAGTGATTGGATGCCACTTGTCATACTTGGAAAAGCTTAAGCCTTTCTGTTAATGGGAAAGAGTGAGCAGTTTCGGTGAGTAACTTCAGTGTGCCGTACTTAGCATTTATGGAGAACGTTTTTGTGTGTTTCCTATTCTTTGGATTTTACTTCTTTTCTGAAAATGCTTCCCTGGCCTCTTTTGTGTCTTGTAAGCATCAACTGAAATTGCACGTTTGACGTGGAAGGTTTTTTGAAACTAATGGATTATCTGTAGCTTTCCGTTATTCTTATCTCCTGTTGCCAAGATAATTAAAAGACGGCTGCACCATTGAGTGGTTTCAGGCGCTTTATCCAGTTATCTACAGTATTTATCTTTCTCTGCCTGGCTGAGTATCCTCTTTTCTCTAGTTGAAGAAATCTTGGCACCTTCACTGTTTCTGGCAGATTGCTGGCAGGAAGGATGGCAGGTCATCCCGGGACCTGAGAGTCTTCCTGGCAGTCAAGTTTCAGTGAGGTTGAGGTGTCCGTGTCTTAAAATATTCTGCCCCCGTGACTCCTCTGGGAACAGGTGGAAGGGAAAGGGAAAACCAGGCACTTTGGAAGGTGGACGTCTCTGCAGGATGCACAGTTCTGTCGGGAAGAGGTTCAGGGAGCTGTGGGGGAGAATAGACAGGGTCCCTTTGGGCAGAAGGGCCACCTCTAGGGCTGCCAGTCTTCAGCAATGGTGGTGGAGGACAGGGAGCCCAGACTTGGGAGGCATGTCCAGTTGATAATGATCATCTATGTGCTACTCTCAGGTTTCCTAGAGGTGAGTTCCAGGATGAATTTTGAAGAAGGTGAGGGGTATAGACGGGTGAAGGGGAGTCGGGCTAATGACATAAGGAAACACTGGGGGCAGAGTTGCCGAGAAAAACCTGGCCTCTGTTCACCGATGTTGAATAGAAATACAGAGACAGAGCTTTGGAGGAGTAGAAAGGAATAGCTTTATTACTTTGTCAGGCAAAGGGGGAACACGGTGGCTAGTGCCTCAAGAACGGTGCCCCCCTCCCTGGGGAATAGGGAGAGGTCTTATAGTCAGGGCTCGGGGTCAGGGGTAGGCGATAAGGATCAGGGCAGTAACAGTCCTGCATTCTTCTGATGGGCTGGTGGTGAGGTAAGTAGGAGTCAGCATCGTCAACCTTCACGTCCACCTGGTCTGGGGTCTGCATGCTTGTGGGCAGCATCCCATCATTCATCGTTAACTTCTCCCACCTGGAGGGGGTTTCAGCGTCTGCAAAATAGCTGAAAGATATTGTTGTGTGTATTGTTGATGGGGAAGCAGAAACTTGTCCCAAGGCTGCTTTTGCCTGTTTCTCCCAGGTCTCACACATCCCCTCCCTTCATTAATTAACAACTGCTTGAATCTGCTCATTGGAACGCAAGGAAGGTCATGGAGGCTGAATGAAGGCATTCTCCTATAATCAAAGAAATAGGGGACACAGAAAGTCTTTGGGGCCCAGGAGCCCCACAGGGCCCTGCTGCATATCAGCAGGACTCAGCCAGTCACTCATATATGCTGGAAAATAGGCCGTGGCTGGCACCGGGGCCCGAGTGGGGAAAGAATGTGGTTGAAATAGATTGACTATTAGTAATCAGAAGTTCTTCCTCTCCATTTTCTGCCAGGTATCTGAGGGGTTGAACTGAGAACCACTTGAGGTTCTCCAGCCAGTGGGAAAATGCGTTTGGAGTGTGATTCTAGGAGCCTCTTGGGAATGGATCACAGTATAGAAAAGACTGGATGGGAGGGGAGTAATACCCTGAGGGAGACAGGTGTGGCCCAGGGATGAGAGAAGGGAAAGGGAAGTAGTGTGGAAACTCTTAAGTGCTGAGTAAATGTGTCCCTCTTGCTTAATGTCACCGATGCCTTCTAGAAACCTAGACCTCCAACTCTTGGGACATCCTGAAGATCCCCCTAGTGTACCATTTCTGCTTCACTGCTCTGCCACTACCTGAGCCCTTTGATAGTGAGAACTTGGACCATTGTAAGAGTTTCCTTCCTAAGCTTCCTGCCTCAATCTCTGCTTCTGATCACAGCCTCTTCACTGCCTCTGGAGCAGTCTCACTAAAACACAGCTACGATCCTCTCCCCTGGCTGAAAAACTCTCCAAATCCCCCCAAAGCCTCCAAGGGCAGCTGATTTCCTTAGCAAGCCTTAGCCCTTCAGCTTGCTTTTTTTTTTTTTAAGAACTTTTATTGAGATACAATTTGGTATCCCAATCTCCCAATTCATTCCCCCCCAACCCTCCCTGCTTTCCCCACTTGGTGTCCATATGTTTGTTCTCTACATCTATGTCTCTATTTCTGCCTTGCAGACCGGCTGATTTGTACCATTTTTTTTATATTCCACATATATGTGTTAATATACGGTATTTGTTTTTCTCTTTCTGACTCACTTCACTCTGTATGACTGTCTCTAGGTTCATCCATGTCTCTAGAAATGTCCCAGTTTCCTTGCTTTTTACAGCTGAGTAATATTCCATTGTATATATGTACCACATCTTTTTTATCCATTCACCTGTTGATGGACATTTAGGTTGCTTCCATGTCCTGGCTATTGTAAATAGTGCTGCAATGAACACTGAAGTGCATGTGTCTTTTTGAATTATGGTGTTCTCTGGGTATATGCCCAGTAGTGGGATTGCTGGGTCATATGGTAACTCTATTTTTAGTTTTTCAAGGACCCTCCATACTGTTCTCCATAGTGGCTGTATCAATTTACATTCCCACCAACATTGCAAGAACATTCCCTTTTCTCCACACCCTCTCCAGCATTTGCTGTTTGTAGATTTTCTGATGATGCCCATTCTGACCGGTGTGAGGTGATACCTCACTGTCGTTTTGATTTGCATGTCTCTAATAATTAGTGATGTTGAGCTCAGCTTGCTTTTTTATTCTTATGTCTGTATCCCCTCTTGTCCTCATCTTATAGAAAGTCACAATTTTAATCTGGCTGCTTCTGTGTTTTTATTTATAACTTGTCCTAAAGTTTTTTTTTTAAATTAATTTATTGGCTGCATTAGGTCTTTGTTGCTGCCCGCGGGCTTTCTCTAATTGTGGCTAGCAGGGGCTACTCGTTGTTGCTATGTGCTGGCTTCTCAGTGTGGTGGCTTCTCATTGTGGAGCACGGGCTCTAGGCACACAGGCTTCAGTAATCGTGGCACATGGGCTCAGTAGTTGTGGCTCACAGACTCTAGAGCACAGGCTCAGTAGCTGTGGCGCTCGGGCTTAGTTGCTCCGTGGCATGTGGGATCCTCCCAGACCAGGGATCAAACTCGTGTCCCCTGCATTGGCAGGTGGGTTCTTAACCACTGTGCCACCAGGGATGCCCCTGAGACCAAGTTTTGATGCCACTTTCTTCAAAATGCTTATCAAGACTTCTCTAAATTCATCTAGTTCTCTGCTGGCACAGCCTATTATTGCATGTAACCCAATTTTCCTTGTGTATTGGTTGCTTTTCTGCCTCCCCTGTGAACTGCGGGTAATGGAGGGCAGGGTAGGTGTCTGATTGATCTGTATATGCCACATGGCACCTGGGCACTCAGAGACAAATTGTTACAACTGTTATAATTGTTTTAACTGTTACAAATTGTTATAACTTGTTACCTTGTTAACAAGGTTCTCTCTCCTTTGAACCATGGGTATCACTAATGTTCTTCCTACAAGCTATTCCTTTCGGGGGCCAAGAACCCTTCCAGAAACTCCTGTGTTTTACTCTCTGTAGGGCCCCATGCTATTTTACTTCCAAATGTTCCTCTGGATGGTGTAATAACAGTCAATATCATTAGCCCTTTCCTAAGGCAGAAACTGCGATTTCACAGGAGCTCTATTTTCACTGTCCTGGAGCCCAGCGTGGTAACCCACCAGGGTCAGAAGGGCTGAGTCATTGGGAAAGGCTCATGTCCCCATTTTGCAGATGTTAAAAATGGAGCACAATAACTACTTCTTAAGGGGTATTTAGGATACAAATAAAATTGCTGGCAAATGAGCACTTTATAAAGTAAAGTTTAAACCTCAAGATGAAACCTTCAGATGATCCTTCACTCATTACTGGATTTTTGGGTGTCATTGAGAATATCAGTTCATCACCATCTACCATCTGTAATGTTAGCTCCAGGGTTCTCAAAAATATTTGTCTGACCCCCTGGAGTGAGTGAGGGGTGGACAGAAGTTAAGTGACTGGCCCAAGGTCACACAGCTAGTGGGTGCCACATATTGGGTTGGCCAAAAAGTTTGTTCAGGTTTTTCCATAAGATGTTACGGAAAAACCCAAAAGAACTTTTTGGCCAAGCCAATGTATATGACACAGCATTCACCCAAATATAGAAAGAAGAGGAAGTTCTTCTTGAAGCCAGGGATGCTGAGGGAAAGGAGATTTTCTTCCTGAACAGATAAACTTGTCATCTTCTCAATACATTATTAAGTTGATTGCCAAAGCCGTAGCTATCAACTAAATGGGTCTCCTGACCTTAGTCACCCAAACCTCTTTCCAAAAAGACAAAATAACTATCTTAGACTCTGCCTTTGGGGTATCACGCTGCTACCAGCTCACCAACACTGCCGCTAGAGACAAGAGCAATGTGAAAAGGCATGGCCAGGAGAGCATAAACTCTCCTGTTGGGCCAGCTGTTGGAAGACTCCAAGAGATAATGGCTGCGAAGCACACCCCACAGCGCCCGACACAGAGTAAGGATTTAATGAATACTGTTCACTACTGTTATGTTTCTTCATTCTACATCCCAGAACTATAGTATGAGCTACGCAGAATATGCAGCTGAAAGAAATGTTCAGATCTCCTAGCTGAACCTCTTCAATGAGGAATTCCTGACAGATGGTCTAGACTAGAGTCTTGGTACCCATTGAATCAGACTTACTGCATTTTAATAGTGTTTTAAAAAAGAGAGGGTACTGTTGAAATAATCTAGATACACCCTAAGTATCTGTAGGGCAGGCGTACTGACTATTTCTCCATCCGTCACTTTGTTAGTTCTTTCTTACTCTGAGTTGAGGGTCTTCCTTTAGTGATGAGTACTGCTTGGTTGGGGTTTGGCCTTTTGGTGCAACACGGAGAAAGTCTCTCCTACTTCCTCAAGGGCAATCTTTCAGTCATTTGAAGACAACAACTGTTTCTCCCCTGAGTCATCTTTCTGCCTAAAGGAGCCGTTCATTGTGACCCATGACTTTCTGAGCCTTCACGATCTCGCTTCCCTGCTTTTGGACAATTTTCACATCTATAATTAATGCAGAACCTCCTTCCTGAAAGGATTAGAGGTGGCTTATGACAACAATAGCAAAAAAATGCAGCAAGGTTAGGCTTTATTCCTAACTGAAATGGGAAATTAGGATCAGGAAAAACAAAGAAACAAATATAACTCTAAGTGTTAATGGAGTTGATGTGATCCAGCATGCAATTTGGCTCTGAGTTTCTGAACAGCAAATGTGAAAATAAGAACAGTAAGTTATGGGAGTTTATCATTAAAAAAGAGGAATGCATAGAAGACTGTCTTGCGAGATGTGTTTTTTCTTGATTCTAAGCTTCTCATGTGTGCTTTATTTTTTCCTAAAAAATTTTTTTATTTTGGAATAATTTTAGATTTATAGAAAAGTTTGAAAGATAGTACAGTGTTCCTGCAGACTCTCCAATTTCCCCTAATACGTTTACCAAAACTAAGGAATTAACACTGATACGTAAGTATTAATTAAACTCTAGCTTTATTCAGATTTCACCAGTTTTCCCACTAACTTCCTTTGTCTCATCCAAGATTCAGTTCTAGTATCTGGCTGTCCAAGATTCAGGGCTGGTATCCAGGTATCTATAGATCTGGTACTGAATCTCGGATTTAGTCATCTGGTCTACCCAATTTCCTCTGAACTGTGAGTTTCTCAGGCTTTCCTTCACATAGGGTTTTTATTTCTGTTGTCCTTGTTATCAGGAATGTTGAATGATTTACTTAATAACAAGATTTTTAACAAAAGCACAATCACGTTTCATATACCATCTGTCTCTGTAGTGATGCTCAAAGTTGATGTTAAAACATTTAAGAGCACTTCAGTGAATATGGTTCTGTATCTCAGGCTATTGGGGGCCAAGTATGAAGCCTTTTGGTGGCTTCACCTGAACAATAGGTAGGATTGAAGTTAGAAGTGGGTGGCTCAAGGCCCTCTTTAAATGCTACATCTCTTAGCAAGACTTTCTAAAAGAGCAGAGTAGGTGGTTCGAGGTTGTATTCTCCAACCATGGCCTGCAGTGGTGGTACCTCTGTTGCTGATTCAGGTCAAACCCTTATCTTTTGGGAAACTAAGTGATCATGTGGTGGCTTGTTGTCATGCGGATACAAAAATCCATCACCTTGGTTAAGTTTTAAAGTGTTCTCTGTGCTGCTTTTCTCTCTCTCTCTTTCTTTGTCTTCCTTCCTCCCTCCCTCCCTCCCTCCCTCTCTTCCTTCCCTCCTTCCTTGTTTCCCTTTGCTTTCTCCCCTTTCCTTCACACTTAAGAATGAGTGTGCTTTTCAAAAGTTTTTTTCTTTTTTTTCTTTTTCCCCAAGCTGTTTTCACCTGAGCATGGCTGAACAATGTGTTGGTGCCAAATCTAATACCCTAATGGAAGTGGGTCGTGGAAATTATATGGTAGTGATGTGGCAGTTGGTAATCAGGCTGGATAAAAAGGGGTCTTGAAAAGAATGCATCATGCTGCACTAGAAATGTGGAATATTTAGAGGGAAACTGATACTGTGGTCTGGTTGAAGGAGTCTTTCTGGCAAAGCAGCCATTCTTCTGCCAGCGTGAGAATCATTCAGTGCAGATAGCACATGTTGGCCTACTTCACATGGTTTGTTGTAGAATTGTGTGACCTTGGCAATGTGAATGAGTTCTTCTGGTCTAGATGAACAGGACTTTCAAGTATCAGAGAAGCAGTGTGATATTGTTTTGGTAGAGATGTCCATATACAGAAGCCTGAGAAATATTCTAATCTCAAATGGCTCTTGAAATCCAATGTTACATGTGAAAAAAATGGAATATTATTTATCATCATGTGAACTGCACATTAAATGCTTTGATTTAATCAATTGATTGTCTTAGTCCTTTGGGGCTGCTATGACAGAAGACCATAGACTGAGTGACTTATCAGCAACATAAATTTATTTCTCAGAGTTCTGATGGCTGAAAGTCTAAGATCAAGATGCCAGCAGATTCGGTGTCTGGTGAGGTGTGGTTTCCCAGTTCATAGGTGACCATCTTTTTGTTGTGTCCTCACATGACAGAAGAGAGAGGGAGCTCTCTGGGGTCTCTTTTATAAGGGCACTAACCCCATTCATGAGGGCTCCACCCTCTTGACCTAAGCATCTCCCAAATGTCCCACGTCCTAATACTATTGCATTGAGGGTTGTGTTTCAAATATATGATTTTGGGGGGCACACAGACGTTCAGTCTATAGAAATAGTCATGAAACATTTGTGGGTGGATTGAAAAAGAGTAGACATTTCAGTCTAGTTCTGACTGTGACATATGTTCAGAATATAACTCAACAAATAATATTTTGTAGACGTACCATGTGGCTGACACTATGCTAGACACTGATGATACACAAACAAATAAGACAAAGTCCTCCACCTTGAGGGGCTAACAACTTAGAAGGAGACAGCACAACAGAAGTTCAATGTAATGTGTGGTAAATGTTATGAGAGAGACAGTCATAAAGTGCTGTGGGAGTGCTGATGTTCAACCCAACCTGAGGATTTAGGGACAGCTCCTTGAAGGTGACACCTGAGCTAATCTTGAGGTAAAAGGAAGCTTGGAAAAGAGTTGTAGCAGCAGCAGCAGCAGCAACAGCAGCAGGAGTGCACAGGTATGCAGTGGGCAGCGATGTTGGAACTGCAAGCAGTTTATGCTCTTCTGGTGTGGGTTTTGCTTCTGTTAGTGGTGGAATAAGACTGGAAACCCCACCGCAGAGTTTGCACTTTATCTTTGGCTGGTAAAGAATCATGAACGGTTCTCATCAGATATGATGTTTTTATTTGTGGAAAGACAGACTGGATACTGAGGACCCTGTAAAGATGTTGGCTGGAGCCCACTTTTATGACCCCTGTCCCCTTCTTTCTTGTGGGATCATCAGCTAACAAGAAAAGCGTGGTTCACTGCTGGAGCCTGGAGGGGACTCCTTAACACATCTGGAATTGCAGTGTGAGGCTACATGTGGGTGTTGCCTCGTTGAGGGTTGCATTTGGGTACTGTTATTTGCAATTCTGAAGGAAAGCTCAAGAACCTGGAAGGAAGCCAGACTGTCTGGCAAAGGCTAAGCCAGAGCCCACTGATCTGAAAGACTGTTGGTTGTGTTGATCCTGATCTCCCTCAAGGAGAACTTCCACTCTGGGTTGAACTGCTCTCTTTCCATGTGCTTGGTAGAGGACTGTTCCTCCTATAGTTCCTGAGAAGCTGGGTGCCTCTTTAGGTGCTTCAATCAGGAAGTCTCAGCTTGCCAGGCCATTTGGCTCTGACCTACAGAAGAAGCAGTTTCTTCCAAAGCAGTCTGCTCCCCACTGCCTGCAAGAGCCCAGTGTCCCAACTTACATTCAGTGATGTAAGAGGCAAAAAAGCCCGTAAATTATATAATTGGCTCAGTAGCCAGAAGGTAAATCCAACCAAAATCAGAATAGGGAGCTCTGATACAGACTAAGGAAGAAATAAGAGATTAAAAAAATTATACAAATCTTACTATATTGCAAAGGAATGGGCAAATAGAAAAAAAATTCTGGAAATACAAAATGACTTCTAAATTTAAAAAAGTGAACAGAATACTGGAAAAAAAATGGAACAAACATGATTGATTTAGTAATCCGAAAGATCAAAAGGGGAACCAAACCTACTATGATTATTGTGATCCCTGCCCAGCTATCAAGTGACACAGGGATTTTCGAAAGAAAAAAAAAAAAGACAATGGGACCGTATTATTCATATGAGTTTCACAAATTTATAATCTCAGTTATGATTTTAACTAAAATCTCATTATTATAATAAAAAACATTATTATCTTCTCAAAGGTCTGTATGTGTTACAAGGGGGATTGTGTATTTACTCCAATTTTGCACTATCATCTCATGTAATGTCTCAGTGAATAGAATTCAGTTCATCTAGCTCACCACAATTCCGTGTCATTGGCGTGTCATTGTATACATTTGTTGAATTTTGCATTCGTCATAGTTAATTTTTGTATTATAATGTCGAGAAAACCAGTGAAATGGAGAACAGGAGAACATTTTATATCAAAACTGGTTGGAAACAGTGAAAGCAACATTTAAAGGAATATTTCTAGGTTAAAAATGTTTGTAGTATTTTCCTAGTTTACAAAGAAAGATAGATGGCTTGGAAGGGGTTCAATGAAGCATAAAAATAGAGGTGAAAACAATAATGTAAATGTTACAACTCAAATGTAGTATGTGACCGTATGTGCTGGAACAAGTAAAACCACACAATTTGTCAAAAGAGGAGTGCAAAGAAGAAGTGTGATAATAAATTAGAAATTGGATTTTGTTGGACAGGTCATCTACTTCCCTCAGTCCCTAATGTGTTGTCTGAAACTTTGTCAAGTAGTGATACAGAGCCATCAAAGTCCTTGCAAATGAAGCACAGAAACCTCTTTAGTAAACCTTGAACTGATTAATTTTTATCATTAAAAGCAGAAGAGAGACCAAAACTAGTGGCCTCGTTCAGAGTTGCAATCCTCAGAGCAAAAAGAGGTATTATTTACGTTATTGAAGGGAAGCTTATAAAATCAGCCAGATATGGTGACAAATGTGCTTGGAGAGAAAGTATAACAAGTTATTGAAAAATTCATTTACCAAAGGATGCTATTAAAAAAATGATGCTGTTGGATATCACAGGCAATATGAAAGAGTAATTACCATCATGTATGGTTGGACGAAACTACCAATGGATAGAGAGTGAAATGGCTCTTGAAATACATGTGATGCAAACATGAGGGAGAAGTGCTTAGAGACTTTTTGTCTTATCTCTCACTTAGAAAGCATGTGCTGCAGAAGAGATTTTTCACCTAGCTGCTGATTAGTTCATGAGTGATGGTACAGACTAGAAAATAAATGTTGGGACCTTCTGTTAATATATGTAGCCATGTGTAGAGCAAGGCGGGGCATTCCAGATGTAGAAAACAAACTTATGGTTACCAGGGGAAAATGAGGGAGAGGAATAAATTGGGAGATTGGGATTGACATATACATACTACTACACATAAAATAGATAACTAATAAAGACTTACTGTATAGCACAGGGAACTCTACTCAGTACTCTGTAATGGCCTATTTGGGAATAGAATCTAAAAAGGAGTGGATATATGTGTATGTATAACTGATTCATTTTGCTGCACAGCAGAAACTGATACAGCATTGTAAATCAATTGTGCTCCAATAAAAAATTTTTAAAAAATGAAAAAAAATGAAGAAAGCATAGAGATTAAACAAAACAAAACCGAACAGACCCTCCATAATGTCATGCACACACTGCTGTATTTACTGAGAACAATTGTTGGCCAACAGAATGCATCCTGCCTTCAGCATGTCTTTTATTGTCTGTGCGCTGATCTGGGGCCTTGCTGACACTGGAGGGACTGCACATCCCAGGATAACTAATTTCTAGAGAAAGTAAATGAATCCAGAGCCCACACCCCCAATCACCTTCTTTATCAGGCTCTCACACTCCTGGCCACTATCATCTGCATTAAAACCTCCAAGACAACATAGCAGAAACTAAGGACTGTCCCTGTGCTATGCCCCAGGACCTGCTGAAATATATATTTAGCCAATCCTAAACCAGTTTACCCTGCCTCACCTATTCTTTCCCATAGGAACCGCAATAAAGACTCTTGCTCAAGTTTCTCCCCTTCTCCCACTGCCTTGTGACCAACCCTGGTGCTTCCTCATGTGGCCCTCCCAAGTCATGGTGTGCCCTTACTTTTTGGGATCTCTATAACAAATCTGTTTCAATGTCAATCTTCTCTTGATCTGTTGGCCTCATCATACCTGAATAATAAAAAAGCCTACATTTTCAAACACATCTTGATCTTGATTCAAGGTTAATAGAAATAGTAAAAATTGTGAATCTAGTCAAATTATACCCACTGGCAGCATATCTTTTTAATGTGAGATGTCAAAGAATGGGTACCTAGTACAAGACTTCTTCCATACTGAAGTACCCTCGCTGTCAGAGAGAGAGCATCTCTCAAGAGTTTTTGAAGTCAGGAAGGAAATAAGAACATTTCTCCATGACACTGATAAATGTCATAACCTCCATTTCTAGGACTTCCAGTGTTATGCTCAACTGTGTATTTCAGCAATGTGTTTATTGTCTTGAGAACCTGAGCTTACTGCCTCAGGGCTGAATGATCATGAATTTTAATACTGAGGATAAGATACCAGAATTTCTTCATGGTGCAAATAGCTCAGTTGCAGAAAGTTTGTCTTTTCTCCAGTGCTTGCTGATTTTCTTCTCAGGGAGAAAGAAATCAATGATGTATTATTGGCCATATTTTAAAATTACCTCCAAGGGCTGCAATGGAGCATGAAAAGCTACTTTCCAAAGTGTAGATTAGGAATCTATTCAGCACTGATTCCCAAGCGGAAAGTCATTCCTCCAGGTTTTGAGTGTGATATGCTTATTGACTGAGCATCTGATGCAAAGCTGAAAGAAGTCTTCAGTGAGTCATCTCTCCATGATTTCTGTGTCCCTGTTCAACCCAAATACCTACCATTATCTGACAGAGCTTAATTCTTCCTGCCATGCTCAATAACTTATAACTGGAACTTAGAATTTTATAATTAGGGAGGAAAAATAGAGAGGAGAAACCAATTTGATGTGGAATCTGGTGACAAACTACGTCATCAAGCCAAAGAATGAATGATTTCAAAGTCTCAACCCTTTCAATTGATATGAAACAAGCAGTATTGATTTTTAAAGTTTTTATTTTTATCATTAAAATTATGATGGCTCTCTTTAGAAATGACCTAACATTTGGCTTGTTAAGTGGTCTGTGGATCTCAAAGTCAGAGAAATCTTGGTTCAACGTAACAGCTCTTCTTAAAGAACTGCCCTACCTTTCCTTACTAGGTCAAGGATATTATTCCCCTAAGATCATTTATTTCTCTCTCAAGGTGGTCTGTATTAGTCAAGGTTTTCTAGAGAAACAGAATAAACAGAACATTCATTCATTCATTCATTCACTCATCCATTATTAAGAATCTGGCTCACATAATTACGGAGGGTGAAAAATCCAAAGATATGCAGTCTGAAGGCCCAAGAATCAGGAGAGTTGATGGTATAAATTCCATCTGAGTCCAAAAGCAGAAGAAGACCAATGTTCCAGCATGAACACCGTCAGGTAGAGAGAGAGAGAGAGAGCACGCGCAAATTCTATCTTGCTCAGCCTTTTGTTCTATTCAGGCCCTCAGTGAATTGGATGTGGTCCACCCTCACTGGGATGTTCAATCTGCTTTATTCAGACTCCTGATTCAGATGCTAACCTCACCCCCAAACACCCTTATAGACATACTCAGAATAAGATTTAACCAAATATCTGGGCAACCAGTGGCCCAGTCACATTGGCACATAAAGTGAACCATCACAGGGTCCTAAGCCCTCCTGAACAGAGGATTATGTGTGGCCGTACAAGATATGGATGAGGTCCAGCAGAGAAAAGAGCTTAAGTTCTCTTTCTAAGAGGCACCACAGCCCAATGATTCCTGTACTGTTAGGCTTCTGGCATGACTGTGCCGTCAACTTCCCAGGTATGACTAGATGTTTCTAGGTCTCTCCTCCTCAGGAAAGGACTCATATGTCAAGGTCCTTGATTGCAAGCAACAGAAGTTGATTCTGATTGATATTAGTGGCACAGTCATTTCTTAAAAGCATATTGGGAAGGGGACTTTTGTGCACTATTGATGAGAATGTAAATTGGTGCAGCCACTATGGAAAGCAATATGGAGATGCCTCCAAAAATTAAAAATGGAACTACTACATGATCCACAAATTGTGCTTCTAAGTATTTATCTGAAGAAAACTAAGTTACTCTCTTGAAAAGATATCTGAACTCCCATGTTCATTGTAGCATTATTTACAATAGCCAAGACATGGAAACAACCTAAATGTCCATTGATGGAAGAATGGATAAAGAAGATGTGGTCTATACACACAATGAGCTATTACTCAGCCATAAAAAAGAAGGAAGTTTTGCCATTTGCAACAACATGGATGGACCTTGAGGGCATTAAAGGCATTTCACTAAGTGAAATAAGTCAGAGCAAGACAAATATGTGTGATCTCACTTGTATATAGAATCTGAAAAAAGAAAAAAAGGAACTCAGAGAACAGATTGGTGGTTGTCAGAGGTGAGTGGTGGGGGCTAGGGGAAATGGGTGAAGATGATCCAAAGATATAAACTTCCAGATAAAAGATAAATGAGTCCTGGAGATGTAATGTACTGCATGGTGACTATAGTTAATATTATGTTATTATATATTTAAAAGTTGCTAAGATACTAGATCTTAAAAGTTCTCATCTCAAGAAAAAGCAATTGGGACCATGTGATGGATTTTAACTAAACTCAATGTGGTGATCATTTTGCAATATATATATATATATAATCTTTGTATTATATACCTAACTAATACAATGTTATCTGTCAATTATAACTCAATTACAAAAGATAAGAAAATATAAAGTCAGCAATAAGATAATAGTTATTCTAAAAAAAGGATACTGGGTAGCTCCTAGAAGCACTTGGGGGAGGTTGCTTGGAAAACTAGACTTGGAGGCTATACAACCAGAAGTTAGGATCAAAATTATTGCTGTAGACTGGTTCTATCTATCTGACTGACTGACTCCACCATCAAACACTGCATGTGCGGGCAGCACCACTGACCGGGCAATAGCCCTGCTGTCATGTGGCTCAGGAGTTCAATCTTGGTACAGTGCCACTGCCTCCAGAAAAAATTATCCATGATTTTTATTTCTTTACAAAATGCCCACTGGCTTAGGGTCTGGAACAGTTGCTTCAGATTGATGGAGTCTAGTCTGCAGGGGGGCCTAGGGAGGGGAATTTTTGGAATGTTCTAAATGCTTCTAAGACAGTAGTTGGGTTCTGCCTTCCACTGGAAACAACAAGATGGGACATTTTCTGAATATAGTCAATATAGTGAGGACAATATTGAGTAGTAGTTAAGAGTGTGTACTCTGAAGTCAAACTCTGGCTTTTGTTAAATTATGTAACATCCCTGTGACTCGGTTTCCTCATCTGTAAAAAAAGTGGGGGAATAATAAATAGTACTTATCTTGTAGGGCTGCTGTAAGGCTTTTATTAGGTAGTATAGACAAAGCATTTGAAACAGTGCCTGATGCATGGTAAGTACTCAATAAATCTTAGCTAAAAAAGTGTGGAGTTAAAATGCTGTGTGGCCAAAGAGATAGATAAGTGTCCGTCAGAGTCCGCCAGTTTGGTTGTCCAGTGTCACATACACATTCACTTCTTCCCATATCTACATTTTCATATATGAATTTAACAACTCCAGATTCACATAGTGCAGCATTAGTACAGTAGGGAATGCATCCATCCTTCACCCAAAGAGGGATGACCCAAATACTCATCAATTACCTCTTTGATTCCATTATAACATCTTGGGGTAGAAGCTGTAATTGTAGAGCACCTACTGAAATCCTTTATAGAGTGATGAGGAAAAGGGAGATGGACACCAGGGGTAAAATTAATTAAAATACATAAATGTTTGACACATTAGGAAAAAAGTTAGGCTGAGATGTTACAGTTCTTGTTTCTAGACTACTCATGATGCTGTGGTTGATAATTGGGACTGCACTTCTGCAATACCATCCAACCATTGTTCTCTTTGTCAGTCGATTGGGATTTGCCACTCCATAGGGTGACCCGAATCATCATTCTTGAGAGCCTGAAGTCATGGCAGCCCTGCCTGTGTCAGGTGGTTCTGGCTCTCCATTGACTTAAACCACTGTACATGGATATTAGTTAGGATGCTTTTGTCTGCAAGTAATAGAAATCCCAATTAAATAGCTTAAAAGAAGATTCATTCATTCATTTGAAAAATGTTTATTGAGTGCTAACTGTACACTAGGTACACATCCAGGTGCTGAGGATTCAGCAGTGTACAAAATTTCCTGCCCTCCTCTGGTTGGAGTAGGTGGGAAGGAAGAAAATAAACCAATAAACTATATATAGAGTATTAGGTGGTGATAAGTGCCAGGGAGAAAAACAAAGCAGGTTAGAATAACCAGGTAAAGGTAGGGTTTGCTATATTTAATAAGGTGGTCAAAGAGGGAGTCCTTGATAAGGTGACGTTTGGGCAGAGACCTGAAGGACGTACTTATGGGAGTACCTGGGGGAAGGAGTTCCCTTGTCAATTTAGGTGATTATTTTGAATTTAGGTGTCAGATTATTTTGACAAACTCTGTTTCTGAAATTACCTAAAAATGTTGGAGTAGCAGAAAAATCACCAAGCTAGTATAGAGAGAGCTGGTTTACCCCTCACCCAGTTTTCTTTATTGTTAACATCTTACGTGACAATGGTACACTTGTCAAAAGTAGGCAACTGGCATTGGCGCATTACTAATGAATAAACTGCGGGCATTATTCAGATCTCAGTTTTTTTTTAATAAATCTATTTATTTATTTATTTATTTATTTATTTATTTATTTATTTATTTTATTGGCTGTGTTGGGTCTTTTTTTGCTGTGTGCAGGCTTTCTTTTAGTTGCAGTGAGTGGGGGCTACTCTTCGTTGTGGTGTGAGGGTTCCTCATTGCTGTGGCTTCTCTTGTTGCAGAGCATGGGCTCTAGGCACATGGGCTTCAGTAGTTGCAGCACATGGGCTCAATAGTTGTGGCTCACAGGCTCTAAAGCGCAGGCTCAATAGTTGTGGCGCATGCAGCTTGTGGGATCTTCCTAGAGCAGGGATCGAACCTGTGTCCCCTGCATTGACAGGTGGATTCTTAACCACTGTGCCACCTAGGAAGCCCAGATCTCATTAGTTTTTAAACTAATACCCACTTTCTGTTGCAGGATCCAGCCCTGGATACCACCTTGCATTTAGTTGTTATGTCTCCTTAGTTTCTTCTGACCTTGCCTTCTGATTAGGCTGCTATAACAGGATACCATGGACTGGGTGGCTTATAAACAACAGAATTTCTTTCTTGCAGTCTAGAGGCTGGGTAATCTAAGATTAAGGCACTGGTGGATTTTGTGTCTAGTTTGGGCCTGCTTCCTGGTCATAGATGGCTATCTTTTCACTGTATCCTCATGTGGTGGAAGGGGCAAGGGAGTTCTGTGGGGTCTCTTTTATAAAGGCAATAATCTCATTCATGGGGATTCCAACCTAATGACCTAGTCCGCTCTCGAAGTCTCCACCTTATAATACCATCACCTCGGGGGTGAGGGTTTCAACATATAAATTTTGGGGAACATTCATTCTATAGCAGATCTGTAACAGTCTTTGTTTTTCATCATTTTGGCAGTTTTGAGGAGAACTGGTCAGGTATTTTGCAGAATGCCTCTGGATTACATTTTGTCTGATGTATTTGTTAGAATTAGGCTGGGTTATTGGTATTGGGGAAGAATACCAAAGAGGAGAAACATGTTTCTTGTCACATCATATCACAGGGTACATGATATCAACATGACTTGCCACTGGTGAGGTTAACCTTGATCAAAGTCATGCTTGCCAGGTTTCTTCAGTCTCAAGTTACCTTTCCCCCGTTTCCACACTCTGATGTTTGGAATCAAGTCATGAAACTGGTCCACACCTGGGGTCAAGGATGTGGGGATGAAGGTTGACAGTGGTGGATTAAACTCCACCTCCAGCAGGGGGCATCCTCTACATAAATTATTTGGAATCCTCTGTAAGGACAGTTTGCTTCTTCTTCCCCATTTATTTATTTATGAAATGATCCACTTTGGATTATAATCCAGTACTATGTTATTAATCTCATTGCTCAAATTGTTCCAGCCTTGGCCATTGATATGCCCTCTTCTATTTTTTGAACAATTTCTTACTTTCTGGCATGACAAGATACTCCAGACTCCTCTTGTGTTTTCCATTCCTCAGCTCTAGGCAGAGAAATGGTATTTAAATAACAAGATTCAGGGGATGGGTGTTGTTATTGCTACGTGGGTGTTACTGCTGTTGGGCTTTTTTGTGCTCACAGCTTGGAGATATATGTATATATACCAATCCATGTGTGCACAGGTTATCTAGAATCGTTCTGTATCTTTTCAACCGTACTATATATCTGTATCTGTAATAAGGTTAACATGAGTTCATACTGATGTCTTCAACTCTTATCAGTATCACATGGTTCATCCTAGTCTTCCTTTCTTACCTGTAACTTCCCTCTTAGACATCAAGCTCCCAGTTGCTTGGTCCAGTCCTGTACAAACTCTTTTCTTCTCATGGTGCTGAGTTCCCCCAATTTTATGGCCACTAGGTGGTTAAGAGAATCTAGCTCATAATTGCCATGGCACCCTGGGGGCCCCACCTCATCAGGCGTTCTCTTCCTCAAAAGGAAAATGGTTATGTACTGAAGAGGGAATATGGCTTTGCTCTACAACTTTGGGGCTTCTGCTAAGATTCTCCTTCCTGGGCTGGCTGTGGTCCCAGAGCATCCATTGGGATCATTAACATGAGTTCAGCCTAGGCACATGGAACAGCATGGGTCACACTGGGTTACGAGGCAGGTCAAGTGGCATTGCTGCTTCCGTGAAGTGTGGGTAGCTCTTCCTCTGAGACCTGGGGCTCCGTATTGGGACAAATAGCAGGGGAAATTCAGGATACTAAGTTGTGTTAGTTCATTTGCATCTAGATTTTTATCAAAGTCCTACAAAAAGGAATAATTTAGGTCTATCCACCTCATTACAAATAACTCAATTTCATTTTTTTATGGCTGAATAATATTCCATTGTGTATATGTGCCACATCTTCTTTATCCATTCATCTGTTGATGGGCATTTAGAGAGTCTGTCATACAGAGCAAAGTAAGCAAGAAAGAGAAAAACAAATACCGTATGCTAACTCATATATATGGAATCTAAAAAAATGGTACTGACGAACACAGTGACAGGGCAAGAATAAAGATGCAGGTGTAGAGAGCCGACTTGAGGACACAGGGTTGGGAGGGGGCGAAGGGGAAGCTGGGACGAAGTGAGAGAGTAGCACTGATGTATATACACTACCAAATGTAAAATAGATAGCTAGTGGGAAGTTCCTGCATAACATAGGGAGATTAACTCGATGATGGGTGATGACTTAGAGGGCCAGGATAGGGAGAGTGGGAAGGAGTTGCGAGATATGGGGATATATGTATAAATACAGCTGATTCACTTTGGTGTACCTCAAAAACTGGCACAATAGTGTAAAGTAATTATATTCCAATAAAGAGCTTTTAAAAAAAAGATCAATGAAAAAAAGAAAAAAAAGGAATAATTTAGAGTAGAGGTAGATAAAAGAAAATAGAATTTTTAAAAAGAGATCTTCTTTTCCTGTAGTCTGATGTCTATGTTAACTGAAATTGCTACAGTTTGGAGCCTGAATGGATCAGGAAAGCCAACTTCTATAGGCCAAGCAGAGGCCAGTGTCAGCAGCCACCTTACCTGCTAGTGGCAAGACTAAAGGTTATTTATTCCCCAGTCCATCTCCCCTTCCTCTTCAGTAACACGTTGTAGAATATGTTGCTTTCTGGAATAAAGGGCTCCATTTCTCAGCCCTGGTCGGGTTGAACCTGGGATCTATGTTTTATCAGTAAGGTCTCAGAATTTCTGGAAAGGCTATTTTAAAGGGAGATAATTCAGTTTTATAGGTTCCTTTTTTTGTCCTTTCTTCTTCCCCACTTAGCTGTGATGACTGGCACTCCAGTACCCATCTCAGACCACGAGGTGACCTTGGGTTAAAAGTCAGGTGTGTACTGTCTGACTTTTTATGGCTGTGGACTACTCAGTCATAAAAAAGAATGAAACTTTGCTCTTTGCAATAACATGGATGGACCTGCAGGGTGTTATGCTAAGTGAACTAAGTCAGACAGAAAAAGACAGATACTGTATGATATCACTTACATGTGGAATCTGAAAATTACAACAAACTAGTGACTATAGCAAAAAGGAAATAGACTCGCAGACACAGAGAACAAACTAGTGGTCACCAGTGGGGAGAGGGAAGGGGGAGGGGATGAAGGGGTACAAACTACTATGTACAAAATAAATAATCCACAAGGATATATTGTACAACACAGGGAACATAGCCAATATTTTATAGTGACTCTCAATGGAGTATTGCCTTTAAACACTGTGAATTACTGTCATACATCTGTCATTTGTATACTATTGTACATCAATGTATCTCAATAAAAAATTAAAAACTAAAAGTCAAGTGTGTTAGAGCAGAATGGTAGGGACTCAGATCCCCAGTGAACATAGCAGAACTACCACATCACACCTCTGAACTTGTCTTATGTGAGAGAGACATACACCATCTGCTTAAGCCACTGTTAGCTCTTGGTTTCAGTTATGAGGAGCTGAGCCCATTTCATCATTAACACAAGGCCCTGTATCCCAATCATCATCAGTCAGAGGCCATGTTAGGGAAGAGCTTCTCAAACGTCAGCATCACCTGCAGGGCTGGTTAAAACCGGCAGGGCTGTTGGTCCCTGCAACCAGAGGTTTAAATTCAGGAGGTCTGGAGTGGAGCCTGAGAATGTGCATTTCTAACAAGTTCCCAGGTGATGCTGCTGCTTGTCCAGGAACCATGACTTGAGAAGCTCTGGACTAGGGGAATGGGTAGAACATAGGAGGTACTATGTAAAAGGTATGAATTTTCAGGTTTACAGTTTCTGTTTAAATAAGACCTTTGTTTTCTTACATGTGGAATTGATCAGAAGCAAAGAAATTGGAAGCCTCCAGTTTTTTTTTTTTTTAATATTTATTTATTTATTTGGTTGCACTGGGTCTTAGTTGTGGCAGGCATGCACCTTAGTTGCAGCTTGAGGGGTCCTTAGTTGTGGCATGTGAACTCTTAGTTGCATCATGCGTGTGGGATCTATTTCCCTGACCAGGGATCAAACCTGGGCCCCCTGCACTGGGAGCATGGAGTCTTAACCACTGCGCCACCAGGGAAGTCCTGGAAGCCTGCAGGTTTTTTGTTTGTTTGTTTGTTTTAAGATTTTAGGGCTTCCCTGGTGATGCAGTTGTTAAGAATCTGCCTGCCAATGTAGAGGACACGGGTTCGAGCCCTGGTCCGGGGAGATCCCACACACCATGGAGCAACTAAGCCCATGCACCACAGCTACTGAGCCTGCGCTCTAGAGCCCACCAGC
Organism: Hippopotamus amphibius kiboko; assembly: GCF_030028045.1. Taxonomy (NCBI): domain Eukaryota; kingdom Metazoa; phylum Chordata; class Mammalia; order Artiodactyla; family Hippopotamidae; genus Hippopotamus; species Hippopotamus amphibius. The sequence continues at coordinate 55,091,448 of NC_080187.1, forward strand.
CATAACTACTAAGCCCCTGTAGTAGTTGCGCATCTAGAGCCTGTGCTCTGCAACGAGAAAAGCCACCGCAGTGAGAAGCCCGCACGCCACAACACAGAATAGCCCCTGCTCACCACAACTAGAGAAAGCCCTCATGCAGCAATGAAGACCCAATGGACCCAATAAATAAATAAATAAATAAAATATTTTATTGAGATATACTTTATCCATTTAAAGTGTACAATTGAATGGCTTTTCATACGGCCTACCAAATTAGAAAAAATTTTATTGTGGTAAAATAAACATAACAAAATTGTCTGTTTTAACCATTTCTAAGTGTGCAGTTCAGTGGCATTAAGTACATTCACACTGTTGTGTAATCACCACCATCCTTCTCCAGAAATTTTCACCTTCCCCAGCTGAAACTCTGTACCCAGTAAACAACTCCCTATTCCCCTTCCTTCCAGGCCCTGGCAACTTCTGCTCTACTTTTTTTCTGTGAATTTGACTACCCTATGTCTCTCATGTAAGTGGAATCATACAGTATTTGTCCTTTTGTGACTGGCTTATTCCACTTCTCATAATGTCCTCAAGTTTCATTCATGTTGTAGCACGTGCAGAATTTCTTTCCTTTTTAAGGCTGTATGATATCCCATTGTATGGATAGACCACATTTTGTTTACTCATTTGGGTAATTTCCATCTTTTAGCAGTTATAAATAATGCTGCTAAACATTGGCCTATGAAGTTTTTAATTTAAAAATTTAAATAGCTTCAGGCAATCCCACTCCTGGGCTTATATCTGGAAAAGATGAAAACTCTAAGTGGAAAACATACATGTGCCCCAGGGTTCATAGTGGCACTATTTACAACAGCCAAGACATGGAAGCAGCCTAAATGTCCATTCACTTAGGATGACTGGATAAAGAAGATGTGGTATATATACAATGGAATGTTATTCTGCCATAAAAAAGAAAGAAATAATGCCATTTGAAACAACATGGATGAACGTAGAGATTATCATACTGAGTGAAGTAAGTCAGACAGACAAATATCGTATGATATCACTTATATGTGGAATCTAAAAAAAATGATACAAAGGAACTTATTTATAAAAGAGAAATAGACTCGCAGACATAGAAAACAAACTTATGGTTACCAAAGGGGAAAATGGGGGAGGGATAAATTAGGAGTTTGGGATTAACAGATACATACCACTATATATAAAATAGATAAATGACAAAGATCTATTGTATAGCACAGAGAACTATATTCAATTTCTTGTAAAGACCTATATGGGAAAAGAATCTGAAAAAGTATATTTATATATAAATATATATATATATATACACAAAAAGTATATGCGTGTATATATATATTTATATATATATAACTGAATCACTTCGTTGTACACCTGAAACTAACACAACATTTTAAATCAGCTCTATGTCAATTAAAAAAATTTAAATAGCTCACATGTTCATATGGCTCAGATACAGAAAAGGATGGAAACATGGTGAAAAGTCTTGCTCCCACTCGTGTTCACAGCTACCCAGCTCCCTTCCCCAGCGGCAACTGTTGTTACCTATTTCTTGTGGGTCCTCCCGGAGACCTGTGGCTTTTTCTTTCTCATACAGATGGCACTTACTATCCGATACACACTGTTCTGCACCTGTTTTTAAAATTTAACAATGTTTCTAAGACACCTACAGTAAGAGCTCGTTCCTTCTTTTTTTATAGCTGTATAGGATGTCATTGTATGGCTGTGACATACTTTATTTAGCCATCCTTTGTTGATTGTATTTAGGTGGCTTCCAATCCTGTGCTTTAGAAACACAGCTGCAGTGAATAATCTTGTAGAAATGTCATTTTTTATTTTTGTGAATACATTTGTATGATCAATTCCTAGAAGTGGAATTAGTCAAAAAGTATTGCGTAATGTATATGTATATAGCCAAAGGTATATAGATAGATAGCTATATATATCTCAAAATTACTCATATGTACATATGAGTAATATATTTAGTCACATTGCCCTCCGTGGAAGGAGCTGCAGTTTATGCTCCTGTCAGCATATATATGAAAGTGCCTGCCTGCCCTGGCTTGCCAATGCAGTGTGTTACCAAAGTTTTTGATCTTTTCCAATCTCTAAGTGAAAAATGGTCTCTGACATCCACAGAAAGACTTGTACAGAATGCACATAGTAATCTTACTCATAATAGTAGAAACTATTCGTATTAATTTCAAAAAGACCGTGAAAGCTATGCACCTCCCAGAAAGCTGTCTCCTTCAAGGCCTACCTCAGAGTGGGCTGTGAGGACACTTGGCCTGGAAGTTTCTCTCAGAGGCCAGGACAAGGGATCACAGAGGCCAGTGGACAAAGAGGAGCATTCCAAAGCAGAACCAGGGATTTCTGGATTAACCCACCAAGGAACTCACTCTTCTGCCAGCCAGAGTACCTGCCTTATTCAGTGGAACACAGCACATGATAGGACCAGTGCCTGCTATCTGTTTTCCATTCTCCCCTTTTCTGGACAATGTTGATTCACTTATCCTATGCCTTCCTTATTGCTGTTTACTGGGTAAATTCAACTGAGTGAATTAAATAATGTGTTTTGAAGCCCCCAGGTCACCAGACCTTGAGAAGTCATGTTTGGGTCTGAAATCCTGGACTTGGAGCTTGATTGTGACTGGTCAGATGTGGGGATGTTGGCTGGTCTCATCTGTAGACTGTGGCACACACAGCTGGATCCTTGATAAACATTCATCCCACTTTTCTTTGGCCTTTTCTTTCTTGCTTACATGACTTGGATTTTGTTGGAGGGGTGGCGTGGGAGGGATTGTCCAACTGCAAGTAATGAGTCGTGATGGGCTCATCACTTGAGGCCCTCAGAGCAATGTTTTGCTTTTCTGAGAAAAAGGATAGATGACAGGTACAGTCCCTTCCCTCTCCTTCTTACCTGGATGCAGACAAGATGGTTAGAGCTGACAGCTACCTTGTCTGGAAATAAAGACAGTCAGAGCCTCTGCTCTAAGACATGCAGAAATGTGGGATACCCATGGGTAATTTTTTCCCAGAATCCATCTGCATTCTTGGTTACAAGTTGACTCTGGCTGGTTTAAGCAGAAGGAAGTTGTTAAAGTGGCATAAGACACGGCTGCTTTAGAGGACTAAGTATATGACAATAACTAGAAGACTTAGAAGTGCTCATATGGTATGATCCAGCAATTCTACTCCTAGAAATATACCCTCTAGGAACCCTTGCACACACATAGCAGAAGACATGTACAGAAGGGTCTGTAGCAATACTGTATCTATTAGCATAAAATTAGAATAACTTAACTATCTTCCCATAAGGGAATGTACAAATTGTGACACTTTCATTCAGTGGAATTCTATAACATCACAGTAATAAAAACATATGAACTAGTAGCCACATGTATCATCCTGGAAGGATTCCATCATCACAATGTTGAGTGCAAAAAAGTCAGTTGTAGAAGGATGCATATAGTATGACATCATTTATTTGAAATTTAAAAATAAACAAGATGATTTCCATCTAGCACTTAAGGTTACATACATTCACAGTAAAGTATTAAAGATGCTAGGGAATGAGGATACCAATTCAGAGCAGTGTCGTTGCCTTGCTGGGAAGAGGCAAGTGGGATTTAGCTGATTTGTCAAAGTTTTACTTTTGAGGTTTATTATAGTTGTACTCACTATGCCTTACATTTTGCTCACTAAATTAAAATGTCATAAGAGATTATATCAGCTAGCCCATTGGAGTGGTAGAGGCACACAGATGTGGGCTCTGAGGCCACTGAGCCAGGATTAAGGGATACAATCACCTCAGGAGATTCCAATACAGAGCTGGCCTGGGGAGGACGCCACTGCTGTCCTGCCAAGTACTGGGTAATCTCTTGCAGCACCAAGATCACTGGTTTTGGACTCAGGGTGCCACCACTAGTACTCACCACTCTTACTCTTGTTGCTGAGAACTCAGCCTCTGTGCACTGGTGCTGAATTGAATCTCAGAGACAGAATTTTGTAGAAAAGAATAGCTTTATTGCTTTGCCAGGCAAAGGGGGACACAGCAGGCTTGTGCCCTTGGAAACTGTGTGTCCCAACCTGGGAGGGTTTGGTGAAGAGTTTTATAGCAATAGTTCAAGGGTGAGGTTGCTGATAAGATCATGGTTGTACAGGGCCTGCACTCCTCTAATCTGGTCTCAAGTGATCTCACAATGAGCTTCTTTGGTTCCTTTAACCTGACCTCAGGTGGTCTTCTCTGGCATGAAATATGCTAACTCCATTTGGTGGGGGTTTTGTTTCTGTAAAGAGCTCGAAGGTATTGTTATGTGTATCCCTTGAGGCAGAACCAGGACCCTTCCCCAAGGCTGCACTATTGTTTCTTGGCTGCTCCTCCCTTGTCTCTGCAACCCCACCCCCCCTCCCTGATTAGCAACTCTTCTTCGAATCTGCCCGTTGGAACTCAGGGAAGGTCATGGAGGCTGGGGTCTATTCCCTACAAACAAGAAATGGAGGATACAGAAAGGCTTCTGTGCCTAGGAGCCCCACAGGGTCTGGCTTGTTTTCACCCTGGGACGTCAATCTGGTTAAACTTCCAGACAGAATCATCTGTGGTCCCTGCTTCTTCACCTCAGTTGCTCCTGTTTCCAAGTCTGGGGTGAGTGTGCCTGATTGGCAGAGCTTGAGCTGTGTTCTAGCTGCAAGGTAGGCAGAAGGTGACCAGTTGATATTTTTAGCCTCTGACTTGGGAGTGGGCTTTGTCTCTCACTAAAATTCATCAGGTTGGAAATTCCCCAAATGTTGGACAGAGGTTCAGATTCTGGGTGGTCCAAAAGTGAACATGTCTGTGAGAAACCTTCAAGGCATGTGGTCAGGTAGAGTTGACCTTTCTCTACCTCATCCTGGGTAGAGGAAATAGAAGAAATGAGAACATTGACGTGGTGTTTTTCTAGAAGGTAGGAAAGTAGTAGTAGTAGGCAAAATTTAATAGGCTAAACTTTACCTGGTTATGAGAAATGCTGAAATAACCTCTGTGTTTATTTTTAAACTGTCATTTTTTTTTTTATTTAGCCAAAATGATCTCCCTTTTTGGACCATAAGCTCCTCAAAGTTAGGAACCATTCCTCACCTTGGAGAGATGCCATATTTCTATGGAAAGTCCATTGGCCTTCAGGTCAGATAGAATTGAGCTTGCATCCTGGGTTTACTACAGATTAGCTGAATGGTAGTAGTTACGTAAGGCAGCTCTCTGAGACTTGGTATCTTCGTGAGTAAAGTGGAGATTGCACCTGCTTTTCTGTGAGATAAATATTATATCCAACATAAATAAGCTTAGAAAGTAGATGTTCAGTAACTATTTTCTTCCTCCTCTTCCCTTTATACCATTTCTGTTTCTTCTCAAGTCCTATACTCAGCTGGTGTTTGCTGAGTGAATGAACTTGGCTTTATCACATCTCTAGATCCACTTCTGCCCCTTCCTTTCATGGCTGCCATATTTTAGTTTGCTCTGCAGCAATTTTAGTAGCTTGGTGTGATTCCTTTTTCCTTGGACAGCCTCCAGGAGATTTTTACATGCCAATAGGACTTCACTGGTGCTACTGTCCTTTATTTACTAAATAGTTCATTTGACAAATGGAACTCCAAATACGTGCCAGGCTCCAGGGACCAATGACATGGATCCCATCATCACAAAATTTGCAACAGGAGGGATGGGCTTGTAAGTAGCTACCATGGAATGCTGAGTACAGCAGTAGAGGTAAGCACAGACAATCAGCAACTCTCATGCGCATCTATCCCAAGAAACAAGCCATTTTATTCCACTGTTATGCCATATAATTCCTAAGGGTTCCCCCCCCCCCCCCCCCGGCATGAGTGTTCAGATAATAACTGTTCGGTTTAATTATTTTATCAGAAAACTTTTAGAAAATGACATCCCTACATATACATGCTTTCCCAACATTCCCAAACCACAACTTTTACTTTACTTTTATTTACCTAGTTTCAGTGGTCTTCTTGAATAGGAATGAGTCAGGTCCCATTCCAAATTTCCTGCTTCATGTAGTTTTGAATTTGATCTTGACTTCTCCCTACTGAGAAGGATCATGACTATAACAATTTCCACTGAGAACTAATTATGAAGATGGCAGTGAGATGACAATATCAACAGTCTCATTAATCCAATCACTCGGGATAAACCCCAATGGAAATTAGTAAAGGCTGTAACGTAGCAGGGGGTGGGCCCACTGGAAGCCCAGGCGGGATCATGGAGCCCATCTGGTTCCAAATTCTGATGCTCAGTCCTGAGGAGAAGAGTGGAAAGAAGGGGACCATTGGACTTTCAGCATGACTTTTGGCTGTTGAAAAGAGGGAGGCCATGGAATACTAATCGCAGTTTAAATGAATGAATTAGAGCTAATGCATTGACAAAGCTCAGAAATGATTATGGAAAGAAAAAAGCAAGTTGAAGAACAACAGAAATGATTTTGAAATCTACAAAACAAGGCATTAGGATATTTTTGTGTTGATAGCCTAGGAATAAAACTATCAAATATACATGGAAAAGGTAAAATTCTGAGTTCAGGAGACTGGTTATCTCTGGAGAGGGAGGAAGGATGATGGGATCTAGGTAGGGACTCGAGGATTGTGATATTTTATTTTACTTTTAAATATTTTATTATTTATTTATTTATTTGGCTGTGCTGGGTCTTAAGTTGCAGCATGTGGGATCTGTAGTTGTGACATGCAAACTCTTAGTTGCAGCATGTAGGATCTCAGTTTCCTGACCAGGGATTGAACCCGGGCCCCCTGTATTGGGAGCACAGAGTCTTAGCCACTGGACCACCAGGGAAGTCCCAAGTATTGTAATATTTTAATTAAAAACAAGGATCGTGTACAGCAACTATACTTCAATAAAAACAAATCCAGCAACAACAACAACAACAAAGATCTGAAGCTAGAGGAGGGAAACTGTGTGAGAACAGAAGCTCTGCCACTCCAAGGATACAGCCAAGGAGATATAGTGGGAAGTGAAGTGCGCCAGGTGGGGGACCTAAATTCAGGTCTTGCCTCTGCCTTGTCTGGGTTGTGAGACCTTGGATGAGTTTCTTCCACGAGTTTTTTCTGGGCTTCCTTTTGTAAAATAGAGAAAAATCATATTTGGCCGTACTCTCCTTGGAGTATTACTGTGAACATTCTTTACTCAATGTATATGAATACATTGTGATGACTACTGAGTGTTTTGCAAAGGAGGAGTTATTAGCAACCAGTTAGAGCTTTAGAGTAGATATGGTGAAGCCAGGAAAAAATTGAGATTAGCAACCAGTCTATAGCGAGGGACCTCTATATTTATCAGCAATATAGGGCTTAGATACAGAAAATAAAATGTTTCAAAAATATGGGGAAAAACCTGACAATCATTGAGGGAAAACCTCTCTCAAGCCTGGTCCATGTTCCACATTCCCATCCACATCTCTACCCCCATTAATGCTCATTGGAAGCTTCCAGAGGTTGCTGTGTACACGCTCATTAGTACGAAGGGAAGAGGGTGGGTGGGAAAGACCATCTGATGTCACCTTGAAGTGAAATGGTCCGCTGTCACCTGTGGCTGATCACCACCTCTTCCTCAGGATGTGACTGCTTGTACAAGATTCACTTGGCTACAGGAGCCCAAGTGCTCTCTATCCAGGCTTTTGCACTGAGGATGGCTTACTGGAGACACAGGTGGGATGAAATTATACTCTGGATTTTCACCTGCAGTCTTCCTTCAAAGGATGGTCCTTTCAATGACATACTTGCCACCAAGGGCTTTGACCGATTGTTTTGGGTTATTATTTAAAAAAAAATTTTTATGATGTGGACCATTTTTAAAGTCTTTATTGAATTTGCTACAATATTGCTTTTGTTTTTTTATATTTTGGTTTTTTGGCCTCAAGGCATGTGGGATCTTAGCTCCCCTACCAGGGATCAATCCCACACCCCCTGCACTGGAAGGCGAAGTCTTAACCACTGGACTGCCAGGGAAGTCCCTGTTTTGGATTAAGACACAGGACCTCTGCAGTGGTTGTTTTGCCTATTAATTTTTTGTGGTTTTTGCATTTATCTCTGTGTGTCTGTCTCTATCACTGGGTCTAGCTGACTCTTACTGTGTCTGTTTATTTCCTTCCAAGCCTTACCTGTCATTTTTCTTCTCCCCTTATTTCTTTTTTTAGTGGAAAGAACATATACATTTCAACAGATTATTAAATACGTTCATGGCTTCCCCAAATTTAAGTATCACTACAATGGAAAAATCTTTAACCTAACATTTTCTGAAGTCAAGAACAGAAGAATAATTGAATCAAAAATATTGAAAAAAAATCTAAATAAATACTTTGAGGTAGAGTTAATTCATGTCTAATATTAATGCAAAAGTATTATTAATTTTTAATTCTTTCCTACAAAGAACCTTGTAAAAACCTTTAGTTAAGTGTGGCTCAGAGATTATATTTACCCTGATTCTACCAGCTTTACACTTTTCTAGGTGCTTCCCAGGTTCTGATGATGTTCTTATTTTGGTTTTTCATATCATTCATGACCCATTTGGAAATGTCTTCTGATTTTTAGGTATTAATATTCTTTTTTAAGACAAACTGTCTTTTAAATTTATTTTTAAAATTACATCCCATTACTTATTTATTTTATAACTGGAAGTTTGTACCTTTTGATTCCTTTTAAACTGTCTTTTATATTTACCTGTGTAATTACATTTAGTGATGTCTTTTTTTTTTTTTTTTTTTTTGGCCATGATATGTGGCTTGCAGGATCTCAGTTACCCAACCAGGGATTGAACCTGGGCCATGGCAGTGAAATCCCGGCACCCTAACCATTAGGCAACCAGGGAGTTCCCCAGTTTCTCTATGTGGATTCAAGTAACTGTCTATCTCCTCCCCTTATTTATCCTCCAAGTCCTTTGCTGCTGCTGGCCACACTATTGCTTACTTTCTAGGATGTTTTCTCTCTTTTCCCTGGTCTTTTTCTCGTGTCTGTGGCTCTTTTTTCCCTTTCTCTCATTATTTTGGGTTACTCTGAATGCTATCTGATGTCTCTTGGTTGGGGACCCCAAGCTACTCTTTAGATTCAATAGTCTGGAAATCTCTCTTTGTTAAAATGGTGGCTCACACTCAGCCAAGAAATACTTCCTCCCTATTGTTCTGTGGGAACAAATTTGGTCTTGAGTCCAGGGTGCCAGGAAAAAACAAGAGTGAGTCAGCATTTTATCTCCTTCTGCATGCAGCCTGGTTCTTCTCACTCCTACAGGACACCCAGAGTGAGGCACGGCTATTGCTGTGCTGAGTATCTTAGCTCTTGAGACGACGCTGGGCCTTGGTTGAGAGAGTGACTTTCAGGGAAGCAGCTCCAAGAAGGAGTTCCAGAGAGAGCAACAAGGCCTTGCTTTTCAGATATGATTGTATCTTGGGAATTCAGCGAGTAGTTCAGTAGAGGGAAGAATTCTCATGTCAGGCACTCGTAACCTTTCACTGTGGCAGGTCCCCATGGATGATATCAGAAAGGAAAAGAAACAACAACAGAAAAAAATGATTTCATTTTTCCCAAGATCTGTGTGGTCCTTTGTCCAGCCCATACTCACCATTTTGGAATTGTGGACTGAGGATTGAATTTACTTGGGCTTCTGGAACTAATCAGTTCCCCAAACTGACAAAGGCCTGGGCCAAAGCATCAAAGACTGAAATAGAGGCATCTTAAGGCAGCTTCAGTGAGCATACTGTGGGGTTCAGAGTAGCAAGGGAAGAGCTCCTGCCTCTCATCTGGGTCTCAAATCCTTGTCAGTGATGACAGAGACGGTTGGCTCAGGGCATAGAAACTTCAGCGGCCAATTCACAAATCGATGTTTGTTTCTCTAGTTAGGCTCTACCATTCGAGTTGTGTCTAAGGCGGGTCTAACCTTTATTCCAAACACACACACACACACACACACACACACACACACACACACACACACACACGAGGCATCATGTAGACATAGCATAGATGCACCCTTACACACATTCTGTCCAGAGTATAGACAGATTTCCCCTCCCTTTGGAAGGGGCCTTACCGTCACTCCAGGTCCCACAGGCTTTTTTTTTTTTTTTTAATTTTTTAAAATTGAAGTATAGTTGATTTACAATGTTGTGCCATTCTCTTCTGTATGCAAAGTGACTCAGTTATACACACATATACATTCTTTTAAAATATTCCTTTCCATTATGGTTTATCACAGGATATTGAATATAGTTCCCTGTGCTACACAGTAGGACCTTGTTTATCCCCACAGGCTTTGACTTGGTGTTTGCTGCTTCCTGCCAACAAGCCTGGTGCTACCAAGTGTCTCGCCTCCTGTCTTGGACTCCTTGTGCTGCCGTTGTGCTGCCGTCAGGTAGAGTCTTGGTGTCCCTCATTCCAGTGTTGGGCCCGTGTGCAAGCTGTGTATTACGTGTTCTGTCCCTCAGTGTGCAAAGGGGGTCAGGGGACAGGCTCTGAGGCCAGACCTCAAGCATCAAATCTTGGCTGTACAGCCTTGGGCAAATCCTGTAACCTCTCTGCATCTGTCTCCTCATCCCTTCGAAAAATACAATAGGACTTACCTCGGAGGTAGGATCACCCCATAGTGAAGATTAAATAGAAGCATTTAGGACCTGGAAATTCAAAGAATTATAATCATCAGAGAACCAGGTTAGCTCAGTCCTACTTTGTTCCTCTTTGATTCACCATCTCTCCTTTGGCCTCAGGAATCTGGCAGAACCAGACCTGGAGCTTTGGTAGGGGCTCGAAAGCTAAGTCAAGGTGGAGGGAAGGTCTCTGGAGAGTATCTCAGCTGTCTAGGTGGAAGGCTTCCTTCTGTGTCCCCTCCAGATGTCTGCTCACATCCCCAGGTCCGGTGTTCCTCAATCTTAGCCTTTGGTCCTTGACCATCCTTGACCATCCTTGATGTGCTGGCACAGGGATTTGCAGTGATGGACAAAGTTCCATCTTAGATCGGAAGGAAGGCTCCAGGGAAGGTTATCTTTCACTTAGGATCCCAAGAAGTAGAATCTGGAGATAGGTGCCAGATTTTACAATAGCAAAAGGAAAAATTTGCAACAGAGCTATCCAAGGATAGGATGGCTTCACCTGAGAGAGGCTGATGTCCTCAAAAGCTATAAGTTGATTGGAGTTGCCGTTAGGACTCTGGTGTTAGGTGAACATTAAAACAAGGTGTCTTTAAGATCACACCTATAGTAAGGCTCTGCGGTTCTGTGAAAAGTCACGTGGCCCAGCAGGCCATCAGTTTTTATTTTGTTTGGTTTGTTTTATACCTTTTGGTGTATCATGGTTCTCTTTTCCCATCTTAGAGCACGTTTGAGGTCCCAGGGCAGCAAAGCCTAGTGAGGACACTGATTCTTGGTCCCTCCCTCCTGCCTGATGTTACCTCCTTCCTCACTACCTCAGCATTTCCTCTGAACGGCCCACCATTCATTCACCAAATTCCAATCCTCCTCTGTGAGCTAGGGTAGGGCTTGGAGAAGGAAATAATATGTATGAGATGTGATGGCTGTCTTCAAGGAAGTTCCATTCTGGGATAGGCAGATAGATATATAAGTGCTATTAAAAGTACATAATAGGGACTTCTCTGGTGGTCCAGTGGGTAAGACTCTGCGCTCCCAATGCTGGGGGCCCGGGTTCCATCCCTGGTCGGGGACTAGATGCCACATGCGTGCCGCAACTAAGAAGTCCACATGCTGCAACTAAACATACTGCAGGGATTTGCAGTGATGGGTCAAGTTCCATTTTAGACGAAAACACAGGGCGTTCCAGGAGCCCAGAACTGGGTTGGGGGTGGGATCAAGAAGGATTTCCTGGAGGAGGTCCTGAAAAGGTTTTAGATCCTTTTACTGTCCCTCTTCCCAACAGCCCCAGATCTCCTGGTTCCTTCATTGCTCTTTCTTACTGTCCCAACTTAGAAAAATGAACTTGCCTCTTCCCACTCAAATCAAAGAGCAATTTTATTGTAACAAACATAGAGATATGAATAAAGCAGAATATAATGAAAACCCATGTACCCATTATCCAGCTGCATCAAATCTTAATATTAAGCCATCTTTGATGAAAAATTCTTTAAAAGAAATTACACATTACAGATACAATGGAGGCCTCCTGTCTACCCTTCTTGGATTTTTCCTCCCCCTCCCTCTCTCCCCAGAGGGCATCATACTTATGAATTCAGCCTTTATCATTTTCACCCACATTTTTATATTTTTGCCACATATGCTATGTATCCATAAAAATTCTAAAGCATTGTTTTGGCCATTTGAAAAGTTTATATAAATGATATCTGGTTGTAAATGCCCCACTGCCTCTTGGTTCTTTTGCTCAAAATTATTTCTGGGATGTATTCAAAGTTGATAAATGTAGCTCTGGTACTTTCATTTTTAAATGCCATATGGTGTTGCACTGTCTGAATGTAACAATTTATTTATTCATTCTTCTGAGGATGGGCATTAGGTTATTTTCATTTGGGCGGACTTTTGTTTCTATTGCATACAATCAGCTTTCTTACACATGTCCTTTTGGGCACATATGCAAGAGATCCTTTGGGGATATTTACAGATTTTAAACTTACAGATCAGAGTATGCACATTTTCAGCTGTGCTGGATGTTATCAAAGAGCTCCACAAAGTCATAACAATTTATCTTCCTCTGTGCAGTATATGGAGTTTCCTGTCTCTCTTCATCTTTTTTTTTTTTTTTTTAAATAGATGTTTATTTCTTACTAAAGTCCAATCAGTGGGAAGGGAGTATGAGCTCTCCTTTCAGGGTTCTGGGCTAAGAGCAGCTCTTCTTTCATTACCCTGTGCGAAGGCATCCTGATGGGGGAAGAGAATGGAAGAGAGAGCAGAAGTGGTCCTCATCATTTGCACATATTCCTTTGATCCCAAATCAGTTACATTGTCACACCTGACTGCAAGGGAGACTGGGATAGGTAATCTGTCTGTGTGCTCAGAAGTAAGAGGGAATAGCTTTTGTTTTTGTTTTTTTTTGTTGAGCCACTGGGCACGTGAGATCTTGGCTCCCCAACCAGGGACTGAATCTGTGCCCCATGCAGTGGAAGCGCGGAGTTTTAACCACTGGACCTGCAAGGAAGTCCCTGCCTCTTCATCTTTGCCAATCTTTTCACGATCAGATTTTACATGTTTTGCCAATCTGATGGGTGTGAGTGCATCTCATTATTGTTTTGCTTTGTGTTTTCCTTGTTGATAGAGATGTTGTATGTCCTTTCATGTGCCTGTTTGGCTATTTGGGTTTTCTCTGCTGGGACCTGCCCTTTATATCATTGCCCATTTTTTCTATTAGATGCCATCAGCATCTTCCCTTTGAGAAAGAGAAGAGCAGCCCCTGACATCCAGGAGCTTGCCTGGTACTATCAGCAAGGCCTGGGTGTTCCCCTGATGAATATACGCATTTCTTACAATATCAGCTTCAGACAGGGCACACTCTGGGACCACGCAAGATCAAGATGAAAACAAGAGCACTCCTTAGTCATGTCTGATCACAGACCACACGTGAACATCGTTCACACCAAGAAACATCAAACACCCCTGGTGGTAGGTAGAATTCTAAGCTGCTTTGGCTCCCAAGATTCCTGGCCCCTGGTTATGTACACACCTTCCCCCGGTTATTCAAAAAACATGAATCTAGGTACTGTCGTGAAGGGATTTTACAAATGCGAGTATAGCCCCCAATCAGTTGACCTTAAGATAGATTATCAGTAGCCCTGACCTAATCAAAGGACTTTTAAATGCAGAGAGTTTTCTCTGGCTGATTGTAGAAGAGGAGGTTGAGGGACACAATCTCGCTGGCCTGGAGGAGAGCAAACATCTGTGTGTGGGACCACCTGTGAGGACTTCACACAGGGAGTCTCTAGGAGCCTGGAATCACCGCTGACCAACAGTCAGAAGGAAATGGGTACCTTGGTCCTACAGCTGCAAGGAAGTGAATTCCACCAAGAATCAGAGATCTTGGAGGAGGACCCTGAGGCCAAGAATAGAACCACAGCCCTCCTCTGGTGAGCTGCTGAACCATGTTATGCCCAGATTCTGACCCACAGAAACTGTGAGATAGTAAATTTGTGTTGTTATTCACCACTAAGTTTGCGGTAATTTGTTGCAAAGCAATAGAAGACTAATGCCCCCATCCTGTAGCTGCTATGAGTGCCTGTTGCTTCATTACCACTTATGGCTTAGCCTCAGTCTACTCTTCCCTCCTCCTACATAAGATTTATTAGGATACTCAGTCATAGAATTGCTCCTACTTCCTGACAGGGAAAGCCTCGCTTACTCACGCCTTCTCCCAAATCATGTGACACAAACCCAAATCCTTACCCATGGTTTTCCATGGTGTGTGGTCTTTCTCACTGCAAGGTGTGATAACCCAACTTGTTCAACTACCATGACTTTGTTCCTGATGTCTTTGGCAGGAGGACACTGACACCCTCAACAGGATGGGCACCTGAGCTTTAGAACTAGCTTGGGTATCACTGGCCATGTTCCCTAACTGAGTCACCTATTTTGGGGGGATCTTGGTTTTTTCATCTGTAGAATGAGAAGGTGGGGCTGGATGATCTGGAGGAAAGTTGCGTGGTGGAGTGGAGAAACCTTTGGAGTTTGACTCTCCTAGGCTTAATCTCCATTCTGCTCTTACTAACTATGTGGCTTGGGCTACACATTCATCTTCCTGAGACTCAGTTGCTTCATCTCTAAATTGGGACCAACAAACCAAACAGGTTTGGTGTGAGGATTAAATTAAATGTAAATGTCAATGTCATAGATTACACAAATGGTCCCAATAATATCTATACACAATTTTCAATGCACACAAAGTTTATAACATCAAAAAGTATTTTGACAATGGAGTGTGATATTAACTAAAGCTTGCCTTGATTATCTTAAGGTCTCAACTGTTTAAATTGCCTTCACCAGCATGATGTTAACAAGAATGTGATACAGGGAGTTGATGTGTGTGTTTATTACCACCTAAAAGATGAAAATGTATTTTCCCTTCAGGACACATGCGGAAGATTCCCAGTGAATGTTTCCTCTTCCCTTCTATTTTCCAAAAGATTGCTGCTACTATGTTTTATGATTATATGCTGTAACCTTTGCTGGGATGTATCAAAGTGACTGAAATTTTGCATCACCAGCATCACCCACACAGATGTACAGAATCTCACCAGCATTTGACTCTCCAGGAGGCCTCATCAGCATCATGTGCTCCTTCAGGAGCCCCCTTCCCTTCAAGGCCTGCTAGGAATCCCCAAAGAGTGTCTTAGGGATCTTACATGCACAGAGACATTTCCCATGCATTCTAGATTGTGACTTATGGTAGTGCTGCCCGGAGCTCTGCCTGAGTAGTCTGCTCCCACTCACCAATCTCAGATCAAGGCCATGCTCCCTTCAGGCCTTTGTTTTGCAAGTGCCTTGCACTCATCTGTGAGGTAAGACCAGCAGGTGGGTCTCACAGCCATCTGTGCTGGGGCCCCAAGGAGGAGAGAGAGAGGGGGAGATTGATTTATTTTAAAAAGTGGCTCATGTGATTATGGAAGCTGAGAAGTCCCATGATGTGCAGTTGGAAGCTGGAGACCCAGGAGAGCGGGTGGGCCAGTTCCAGTATGAGCATGAAGGCCTGAGAGCCAGGAAGGCTGATGGTGTAAGTCCCAGTCTGAGGGCAGGAGAAGATGGGTGTCCAGCTCAAGCAGTCAGGCAGAGACTGTGAATTCTTCCTTCCTCTGCCTTTTGTTCTATTCAGGCCTCCAACAGATTGAATGAGTCCCACCCATTTTGGGGAGGGCCATCTGCTTTAGTCAGTCTATTGATTCCAATGTTAATGTCATCCAAAAAACACCCTCACAGACACACCTAGAAATAATATTTAAAATTAACTATCACAAACCTCTTCTTTAGGGATGACATCTGCATTTGGCCCTGCAATCTCTACTCTCGTGAAAGTTGTCTTGTGTGTTTGGAGAACCCTAGTTCTCCAAACATATTTGTTTATATCTCTATCTCTAGCTTTCCTTATATAAATAATCAATAATTCATTATTTTGACACATGTTTATGGAGCACTGCTATGTGTCAGGCATTGCTCCAGGTGCTGGGCATACAATTGGGGCAAGAGAGGTAACAATGCTGCTGTCAGTGGGTCTACATAGTGACAGCCAATGAGTGAGTACAAGAATAAATCAACAAGAAAATTACAGTGTGATCAATGCCAAGAAGGAAATTAATAGAGCCCGTAGAGATGTAGGGGTGAGACACTTACTTTAGAGGTGTTGGCTAGGTGTCTTAGTCTGCTGGCCTGCTGTAACAAAAACCATAGACTAGATGGTTTAAATAACAAATGTTGATAAAGAAGATATGGCATATATATACAATGGAATATTACTCAGCTATAAAAAGGAATGAGATGGAACTATATGTAATGAGGTGGCTAGACCTAGAGTCTGTCATACAGAGTGAAGTAAGTCAGAAAGAGAAAGACAAATATTGTATGCTAACTCACATATATGGAATTTAAAAATGGTACTGATGAACTCAGTGACAAGACAAGAACAAGGACGCAGATACAGAGAATGGACTGGAGAACTCGAGCTCTGGGGGGGTGGGGGGTGAAGGGGAAGCTGAGATGAAGTGAGAGAGTAGCATAGACATATATATACTACCAACTATAAAATAGATAGCCAGTGGGAAGTTGCTGTATAACAAAGGGAGTTCAACTTGAGGATGGGTGATGCCTTAGAGGACTGGGACGGGGAGGGTGGGGGGGAGTTGAGGGAGGGTGGGAATACGGGGATATGTGTATAAAAATAGATGATTGAACTTGGTGTACCCCCCCAAAAAATAATAAATTAATAAATTAAAAAAAACCACAAAAAACAAATGTTTATTTCCCATCGTTCTGGAGGCTGGAGATCCCAGATCAGGGTGC
Source organism: Hippopotamus amphibius kiboko (assembly GCF_030028045.1). Lineage (NCBI taxonomy): Eukaryota > Metazoa > Chordata > Mammalia > Artiodactyla > Hippopotamidae > Hippopotamus > Hippopotamus amphibius. The sequence continues at coordinate 55,108,454 of NC_080187.1, forward strand.
CAGTGTGATTGGGTTCTAGTAAGGATCCTCTTCCTGGCTTGCAGAGGGATGTCTTGGCAGAGAGAGAGCTCTGGTCTTTTCATCCACTTATAAGGTCACCAATTCCATTCTGGGGGCTCCACCCCCATGACCTCATCCAATCCCAGTTAGCCAGTCCTTCACAAAAGCCCCACCTCCAAACACAGCCACACCAGGGATTAGAGCATCAACACATAAATCTGGGGAGGACACAGACATTCAGCCTGTTGCAGCAGGTGAGACTTACTTAGGAGGAGTCAGAAAGGAGGCAGAAGCAGAAAAAGTAGGGGCATTATGTTTGCAGAGGCAGGGGAAGCCGCCAGATCATGCGAAGTCCTGTAGGCTTTGATCAAGGTATTTGGATTTCACTCTCATAATTGATGTGAGAGAAATGAATTACGTGGACTAATCTTTATTTCTTTCTTTTCCCTTTCTTTCTTTCTTTCTTTCTTTCTTTCTTTCTTTCTTTCTTTCTTTCTTTCTTTCTTTCTTTCTTTCTTTTTCTTTCTTTCTTTTTCTTTCTTTCTTTCTTTCTTTCTTTCTTTCTTTCTTTCTTTCTTTCTTTCTTTCTTTCTTTCTTTCTTTCTCTTTCTTTTTCTTTCTTTCTCTTTCCTCCTTCCTTCCTTCCTTCCTTCCTTCCTTTCTTCCTTCCTTTCTTTCTTTCTTTCTTTTTTTGGTGTGTTGGGTCTTCGTTGCTGCATGCGGGCTTTCTCTAGTTGTGGCAGGCAGAGGGCTACTCTTCATTGCAGTGTGCGGACTTCTCAGTGCAGTGGCTTCTCTTGTTGCAGAGCATGGGCTCCAGGTGCATGGGCTTCAGTAGTTGTAGCACACCATCTCATTAGTTGTGGCACGTGGGCCCTAGAACACATGGGCTTCAGTAGTTGTGGTAAGTGGGCTCAGTAGTTGTGGTGCACAGGCTTAATTGCTCCTCGGCTTGTGGGATCTTTGTAGACTCGGGATTGAACCCATGTCCCCTGCATTGACAGGTGGATTCTTAACCCACTATGCCACAAAGGAAATCCCAACATGAACTAATTTTGTCACTGCTAGGGTAAACATGAGGCTGATGTAACAAAGTGACTCAAGAACATTTAATGGCTTTGAGAACACAGCAGTTTATTTCTCTCTCACGATTTGGTCCAGGGCAGGTGGGTGGCCTCTGCACCATGACCTCATTCAGGAGCCCAGAGAAGCAAGTACCATTCTCAACAAGAATGGAATCTGTGAAATTCACACACATCACTTTCATCTACAACCCACAGGCTGGAACAAGTCCATGGGCATACTGGGCTGCAAGGGAAACTGGGAGAATCTGTCTCTAGCTGTGCAGCCACGTATTCAGGAAAGAGGGGAGAAATAACTGGGGGACAGCTGGCTGGTGGAGTCCATTGTGCATCATGTTTTTAGTGATGTGAGAGAAAGTATACCTGTTTTAAGTTTTACATGATTTTTCTGCAAATTTATTAAATTTTTTGTTTGCTGCAGGAGTCACCTATGAAAGGAAGATGCTTCAAGTAAATCCTGGGGTTGAGATCTGGGGTCCTTGATGGGGAGGGGGGTTGTCAGGAGACCGGAGCTTAAAACTCAGGCTCTGCTCCCGGGGGCTGGAAGTTAATTGAGCGGAAACAATGATTTAGTCAATTGTCATTCAAGTCAGGCCATATGTCTGACACTGTATCATCAAAGCCAAGGCATTTTGGGAGAGGATGATTATCCCCATTCATTATGTGCAGAGACTTCAGACACTTCAAAAACCACTAGATTACAAAGTTGCTGGGGCAGAACCTGCAAAAGATGAAGTTATAATTGAAAGCTACTTACGTGATGTATTTTAAATGAGTTCAACTTTCTACTTCCAGGCACATTAAGAAATCTCAAATAATTGATTTTGGCTAGAGCTAAATTTAGAACCTCTAAGTTGGATGGTTCTGTCATCCTCTTGCTCAAGAAATGTTCATGGTGTCCTGTTGTTTACTAAGTACCACCACAGAGCGCCTATTGTATGCACATAATTGACAGGCCATTGTTATGATTTTCTTTTATCTTCACAATACCTCAGGAGATTCCCAGATTTAGGAAAAAACAGAAAAACAAAAAAAAACAAAAAAAGAGAGAGAGTGAGAAACCAAAACCCAAAAAACAAACAAACAAACCCCAGGGTGCCAACTTAAATTTGAATTTCAGAGAAATAATGTTTTAAAAAATTTTATAGGTGTATAGTTGACTTGCAATGCTGTGTTAGTTTCGGGTGTACAGCAAAGTGAATCAGTTATACATATGCATATACCCACTCTTTTTTAGATTCTTCTCCCATATAGGTCATTTCAGAGGCACAAATAATATTTTTTTCACAGTAAAAGTATGTCCCAAACATCACGTAGAATACACTCATACTAAAAAATTGTTATTTGAAATTCAGATTTAACTGGGCATCCTATATTTTATCTGACATTGCACCTGTGAAGTAGGTGGTACCATCCTCATTTTTCAGATGAGAAGGTGGAGATTCAGGGAGGCTTGAGTGACTTCCACGGGTCATAGAGCCAGCAAGGACTAGGGCAGGATTGAAACAGTCTTTTGGACTTGAAAGTTCACGGTCTTGCCAACACATTTTGTTCATACTGCCCTCGATGCCCTCTTGGGCTGGCCATAACTTCCCTCCAGCCTCACCTCTCCTTTCTGAGTGACAGCTCCTATGGGGCCCTGTGCTGGGTGATGGAGGCATTCCTGTCCTCACAAAGCTCCCATCCAGCACAGGCCAAACAAGGGTCCAGCTAATGATAGTACAAGGTGATAGTGTGGGGGGACCAGTCAAGGAAATGACTTATTCTGCCTGACAACATACTACAGATTGCACGGCTTAAACAACAAAAGTTTGTTTTCTCTCAGCTCAGGAGGTTGGGAAGTTCAAGATCAAGGTGCAGGCAAGATAAATTTCATTCTGAGGTCCCCTTCTCTTGGCTTGGGGGCAGCAGCCATCTCCTTGTGTGCTCCCATGACCAGTTCATTGTGTGTGTGTGTGTGTGGAGAGAGAAAGTTGGTGAGTTCTCTGATGTCTCTTCCTATAAGGATACTAATCCTATCAGATTAGGACTTCATCCTTATGAACCACATGTAACCTTAATTACAGCCACATGGGAGTCAGGACTTCAACAGGTGAATTTGGGGGGGACACATGTATTCAGTGCCTATTCAGAGGGCTAGTGAAGTCTTTATAGGGCAGGTGACATTTAAGCGAGGTCTAGAAAAATAGGCAGGCATCAGCAAAGGAGGAAGAAAGAGCGTTCTAGGCAGAGAGTACAAAACTACATGCTCTGCTGGAAGAATGGTGAACAGTGTTCTGGCTCTGCAGCGGTGACAAGCTTTTGTGGACCAGAACATCACCTGGGGAACCTGTTTTCAGTTATGCATCAGCAGATGGGCTCAGAAGTCTGCATTTTAACCAGACCCAGGTGATTCTGATACAGATGCTCTCCCAGCCACACTGAGAAAACAGGGTTCCAGGGAGAACCTAGAGATGAGGCCGAAAGGGCAGACTAGACCAGGTGGTGAAGGATTTTTATGATAGATCGAGGAGTGAAGATCTTATTTTAATTCAAAGACAACTTTAGACTCTCTTCAGGAAAGATATCAAGACAAAGGCTCCCAAAATAAGAAAAGAGGTGTTTCTTGAAATTTAACTTTGAAAAGATTTCAAATAATGAAACGAACCATTTTGATCATTCATACGGATGGGGGTGTGATGGGAGAATTTTACCAATAAATCTGGGACTGAGATTAAACTCCAAGGATCAGCTGTAACCAGAGGGGCTGGCCAGCTGGGCATGTGGGTTGACCAGCTTTTAGATACTTGACTTCTGTCTATTGAGGAGCTGGACCACACGTCATTTTCTTTCTTCAGTAGAACAGTTGGCTGATGGTCAGAAAACTGGTGAATGATTTTTTTCAGGTTGAAGAAATGATACATCTGCCTTAACATCATTTTGGAAAAAATCATCCAGTGCACTAAACATAATGATAATATAATTTCTGTTTTCTGATTTACTCATTTAAATGTTAATTTTTGTTATGAATAAGTAAACATTAAGAAAATTAGGAAAACACTGAAAAAGTAGAAGAAAAACATCACTCCTATTATCACTTTCCAAAGTCTATTACTTTTTTTGGTATAAAGTATAAAAGAATTATTTTTATTTTAAATGATTTATTATTTGATGTTGCTTCCAGTTTGGATGGGCTCAGTATGCAAATGTCCCCAGCTTATCTCAGCAAATGTTAATTTTTTTGGAATGGGCCTGAATTGATGACCTAGTTTAAATTACACTTGATTTGGTTAATATCTATTGAATGCCTGCCAAGTGCTTGGTATTGAGTTAGATTCTGTGGTGGTTACAAAGATAAATAAGTCACAGCATTTGACTTAGGCAGGTTACAAACTAGGGACGTAACCAGACCTGTGTAGAACAAGATAGAAAGATAATATACGGTCAACGAAGAAAGATGCTAGTTTCAGTTGGTGTGTTATGTTGGGCGGTGGGAGTGAAGTGCATGGAAGGAGGTTTTTGAGAAGTGGCATTTGAGCTGGAATCGAAAGGATTCCTTGGTACTGAGCTGTAGGATCTGAAGAAAAGAAAGCAAATATGTGAAAATACATGGCACTGGTCTTGGCAACGGTGGCATCATGGCTTAGTAAGTAATGAAGTGGAGAATGAATGGGTCCATTCGAATTCCAAGTGGCTGCTCCCTACGGAAGAAGAGGAGTCAGAGAATACAAGGGTATGCTCCCAGGGGGCTTTGGAAGGCACTGTGGGTCACTGGCCATAGAGGTGACAGCCAACAATGAAGGAGGAAGCGCAGAGAACGTGATGTGGCAGGGAGGTAGGGAATTGTATGTGTGTGCATGTGTGCAGGTGTGCGTGTGTGTGTGTGTGTGTGTGTGTATGTGTATATGTGTGAGGAGAAAGGAAAAGAATGATTTTTGGCAATTGCTGTTAGTGAAAAACATTTTATAAAGAGAGATTCTAAAGATTCTAGGAAGCTTTCTGTATGATATATCTTGTCAATCCCATGAGCCACTTTTTCTCACCTTTAAGATTATCCTTTAAGAATTTGATGTCAGATACACACTACTGTGTATAAAACAGATAAACAACAAGGACCTACTGTATAGCACAGGGAACTGTATTCAATATCTTTTAATAACCTATAATGGAAAAGAGTCTGAAAAAGAATATATATGTACACATACATATGAATAATCAAATCACTTTGCTATACATCTGAAACTAACACAATATTATAAATCAACTAAACTTCAATTAAGAAAAAAGGATTTGGTGTCAGATTTGGCTTTTTTTGGCTGAGTTGATGTGCAGAGTCAGGTGGCCCAGTTACAGTCTGACTTCCTGTTTACTTTCTATGACTGGCCCTGAAAACGCTCAATTAACTGAGCTCCTCGTTCTGTCATCCTTGGTCAGCTATCTATTGCCAGGTAGCAAAGCACCTCAGAACTCTGGGCAAAAACGACTATCTTGTTGCTCATGACTCTGTGGCTCAGGGATGTGAGCGGTGCTCAGTGGCTCCACATGCTGTCAGTGGGGATCCTTGCGTGGATGGAGCCTCTTGGGGCTGTTAGCTGGGAGTCTTGGGTCTCTTTCCTGTGACTTCTCTCTGCCCATGGCCTCTCATCCTTCGGGGTCCCTCCATCCATGTGGCCTCTTTCCTCCAGGAGACCATGGACCTCTTTACATGGTGGTTATGAAAAAAGAGAGAGAGATTGGGAACTGCAGGCCTCTTCAGTCCTAGAACTCACTCAAGGCCACACTCCACTGCCCAAAGCAAGTATCAAGGCCAGCCTGGGGACTTGCCTGGTGGTCTACTGGTTAAGACTTGGCGCTTCCACTGCAGGGGGTGCAGGTTCAATCCCTGGTCCAGTAACTAAGATCCCACATGCCGCGTGGCATGGCCAAAAAAAAAAAAAAGCCCAGATTCAAGAGGGAGGGAAATAGACTCCTCCTTTTGGTGGGAGAGGCTAAGAATGTTGTGGTAATGATTTCTAACCCACCATTAGAATATAAATGGGAGACTGGAAACACATTCTCAGGGGCTTCTTTGACCATCCCCGCCCAGCCTTTCCTGCAAAGTCCTTGGGCTCTAAAGCAGCCTCAGTGGCTTCCACACTTTCTCCATAGCCAACCTGAGCTTCTGTGAATGACACAGGGTACAGAGTCCCTTTCTGCTTCTAGGGAGGAATTTGATTTCCCAGAGAATTAAGCCATCCATGGGGCCATGGTTAATTAAACACCAGCTTCCCTCCAATCTGGGGCTTCAGAAAGGAGTTTCTTAGGCTTTCCTCCTCTACTGAGTTTCCACAATGTGGCTTCTGTCTGCCTGTCCAGCCCAAACCTCTCATCACATGCAGGGGATTGCCTGTCTGTCATGCTGACCTCAGACCTGTTCCTCCAGGTTCTCTCTCGAGACCCCTGGGGCTCATGCCAGGAGGGTCTCCACCCCGCTGGATCCGGGCTTGGTTCTAGAGTTAATATTTAAGCCACCCTGTGGCTGAGCCCCAAAGGCACACTTTGAAACCCTGAACTCACTGAATTTTGGATTAGCACTTCATTGCTTTTCCTAAATCAACTCTAATTCCACAGAATATTAGTAAATAATGTAACTTTACTCATATTGTCCTGGAGAGATGGAGGAGAGGGTTACAACATTTGCTGCATGCTGAAATTTAATTTTAAAAATCCCATTTAGTCACTTCATGCCCCTTCCCCACCTCGGTTGTTGATTTTTCTTAAATCACTCAGCTCAACTCCCGGGCTCACCCCCTTCTCACCCAATCCTTCCCTCCAGCTCCTCCTGTGCCAGGGGCTTCCCTGGGCTTCTCTCTCTGGTTCTTCTTTTCTTAAGCAAAATGTCTCTGTTTCTCCAGGCTGCATCCTGTCAAGCTGGTGAGGGATTATAGATATGAAACATCTTTTCCCATCTCAAATATGTCTTTTTCCCCATGTCATTCTCACACACATTGTATTAGTTTTCTATTGCTGCTGTAACAAATTATCATAAACTTAATGGTTTAAAAGAGCACAAATTTATTCAGCAGTTCTGGAGGTCAGAAATCCCAAATGGTTCTCCCTGGGCTAAACCCAAGAAGGGTTGTATTTTTTCTGGAGGCTCTAGGAGGAGGCTCTGTTTTCTTGCCTTTTCCAGTTTCTAGAGGCTGCCTGCATCCCTTGGCTCCTGTGTTTTTAAAGTGTGCCATCTTCAAGTCTCTCTGGGACCTTAGCCCTCCTGCTTCCCTCTTATAAGGCATCTTGTGATTTCATTGGGCCCATTTGGATAAACCAAGTCAGTCTTCCTAGCTCAAGATCCTTAATTTAAGCACATCTGCAAATTTCTTCTTGCCATGTAAGGTAACATTGTCCCAGGTTCTGGAGATTAGGACATGGACATCTCTGGGGGGGCTGTTATTCTGCTTACCACACATATAATATACATACATATATATGCATAAAACCTTTCTGAAAATATATCAGAAGGGTATTATTAACAGTAGTTATTTCTGGGGCTGGGGACTGAGAAGGGAGGGATATTTTTATTTTTATTTTATACATTTCTGTAATGCTTGAACTTTTCCAAGTTATTTGTATTATTTATATATGTAAAACGTACTATATATTATATGTGTACACATATGTTATACATAATATAGTAATATATGCCATGTGACTATATGATCTGTATTAAATACGCATATAAAATATACTGTGTATGTGTCTTAGTTTCCTAGGGCTGCCTCCAAAGTACCACAAAGTGGGTTATTTTGAAACAACACAAATTTATTTTTCCATAGTTCTGGAGGCTCAAAGTCCAAAAACAAGGTGTCAGCAAGGCCATGCTTCCTCTGAAACCTGTAGGGAAGGATCCTCTCTTGTTTCTTCCAGCTTCTTGTGTTTGCTGGCGATCCTTGGCTTTCCTTGGCTTGTAGATACGTCATCCAATCTCTGTGTCCATCATCACATGGCCTCCTTCTCCCTGTGTGTCCCTCTGTGAGTGTCTGTGTTCAAATTTCCTCTTCTACAAGAGGACACCAGTCATACTGGATTAGAGACCCACCCTACTCCAGTACCCACTAAGTACTTCATCTTAAGTATTAACATCTGTGATGATTTCCTTTTGGGAGACCCTTGCCCATGGGTTGTTAGGCTTCTGTGTGTCTTGTGAAGGAGGCACTGGTAGCTCTTTGTTCCTGACTATCCTTTTAAGGATGTTTGTCTAGTGAACAGCCTTGGAAGATCTTGGGGTGCCTCCTCCATGGCCCTGTTCAGTGTAAGAAAGATATCTCCTGTGCAGAGAACAGGCCAACTTATGGCCCATTGGTGATTCAGCTCAAAACAAGCAAATCTAAACACAAACTAAATGTAATTGTGTTTAGGTTACATACATGTGTAGTAAGCTCTTTTTTCAAAAGCCAGGTTGTAAAAAACAAAAATTCATGATAACAGCCACTCTTTCCAGAGAGGCCAGGAGTCAAGACAGGCAAAGACCTCTGTGCTGGATGAGCTGACATTTTAGTGGGGGAGACAAGTCACAAGGAAACAAATGAAACATTGTTTTCAGTGCTCAGAAGGCAGCGTGGAGGTGGGAACTAACAGACAGAGATGCTGCTTGGCTGGGATGGCCAGGTAAGGCTGAAGAGGAGAGTTAGAAACTTACACTCAGCTAAAAATAACTCCATGCTTCTTTTGCTTTTGTGCAATATGCTTGCTGAGCAGAGAAAAACAGAAAAACAGGATGACCTAATGATTCAATGTAACTTTAAGATGTTTTGCTAAAAAATGGAATGTTCTGCACCTGCTTTTGTAAGTTTCTGTTTGGAAACTTGCATGGGCTGTAAACATGTGCGCTATAAAAGTAAAGCTCACCCTGAGCTCCCGGGCCCAGAACTTTGGAGGGTTAGCTCCTCTGGGGCTGCTGGCTTAGTAAGCCTGAGTTCTCCAACCCTCTGAGTATGGTGTTTGGTTTCTTGATGGACCGATTTCTGCAACAAGGCCTGTCTCAGGAGGATGCACCTAGGCTGAGAGGTAAGGGATACCAGCTGGTGAAGCATGTTGCAGGTAGAGGAACAGCCTGCACAGGTGCTCAGAGGCAGAAGGAGCTTGGTGTGGTGTAAGAGCTGAGAGATAGGTGTGCTGGGGATGGTGAGCTGGGGAAAAGGAGGCATCAGGCCTTGAAGGCATGGTGAGAAGTGTGGGTTCTATTGTAAGTGCACATGGAAGGGTTTCAGCAGAGGAGTGTGTGGATCTGATTTGCATTTTTACCAGGCTCACTGGGCTGCTGTCAGGGAAGGGATTGGAGGAGTTTCTTCTATCATTGACAAGCCCCTACTATTTCTGATTGAATTTTTAAGCTATTAGCTCAATCTGACATTGAAAGGGCTTTGACATCCATATTCTCAGAATTAAAACTGACTTTTAAATTTAATCACTGATGATTTCTGCTGCTTCTGATATATGCACATCACTTTTACCCATCACTCTTCTTTTGGTTGAGTAAGGCTCAAGAATCCGGGTGTGAGCTGCAAATTCCTTCAGGCAGGAAGGAAAAGAAAGAAGCTGCCAGATGGGCAATTCAGGCTTCCCCAGGGTATGCGGGCCTTTGACCCCAAGGATAGCTGGATGACATGCAACCTGTGAGCTGTATCCAGCAGGGATCCACGGGGGAAATGACCAATAATTTAGTTCCTTGAAATAAAGCATTTTGAAGTTTATATGCTCGAATCATATACATTTGCTTTGAGGGCTTGGTTTGAATTAGTTTTGTAGGATGTGTGACCCCAATGGTGGGGATGAGGGTGAGCAGGGAGTCATGGGGGCCAGTTCCAAGCTGGGATTTCTTCAGGGGCTCACATTGATTTCAAAATACGTACAGATTTTCACACACTATGCCATGGCATGGCCTTGTTTTTTTTAATTAAAAAAAAATGTTTTTAAAATACTCCATCCTTTTGTTTATTTATTTAGGCTGTGTTGGGTCTTCATTGCTGTGTGCAGGCTTTCTCTAGTTGTGGCAAGCGGGGGCTACTCTTCATTGCAGTGCACGGGCGTCTCAGTGTGGTGGCTTCTCCTGTTGTGGAGCATGGGCTCTGGGCATGCGGGCTTCAGTAGTTGTGGAGCGTGGGTTCAGTAGTTATGGCTTGCAGGCTCTAGAATACAGGCTCAGTAGTTGTGGTGCATGGGATTAGTTGCTCCGCAGCATGTGGGATCTTCTGGCCCAGGGATTGAACCTGTGTCCCCTGAGTTGGCAGGCAGATTCTTAACCACTGCGCCACCAGGGAAGTTCCTCCTTGTTTTCTTTTAATGTAAACGTGCCTCCAGCTGGGGCTCTAGAGTGAGACTGGCCCTGTTAGCCTTTGGCCTTGTGCACCTGGCCAGCCACATGGATGCTGTGAGGTGTTGGGGCCTCACTTTGGAGGTGCCAGACCCTTTCTTATCTCGGGGCAGCCTCTGTGTCCTTTCTTTAGCCTGGAATACAAACCCATTCTTCACCCACCCTAACCTTGTCTACTTAACCCTATTCCTTTTTCAGTTCTCAGCTTAACCTCACTTCTTCCCAGAAGCTCTTGCTTCACCCCAACCCCCTCCTGCCTATTCCATGTTCCCAAACATCTTGCCTTTCTCCTTCGTAAGACTTCACACCTTTGTGCTTGTTTCATGTCTTTTACCCTGGTAGGCGAAAGGTCTGTGAGGGCGGGCTAGCTTGTTCACTTTTGATCATTCTCTGCAAGTATTCTTTTATAAAAAAATAAGTTTCCCTGGGACTTCCCTGGCAGTGCAGTGGTTAAGAAACTGCCTACCAGTGCAGGGGACACGGGTTCGAGCCCTGGTCTGGGAAAATCCCACATGCTGCAGAGCAACTAAGCCTGTGTGCCACAATTACTGAGTCCACGTGCTTAGAGCTGGTGCTCTGCAACAAGAGAAGCCACTGCAACAAGAGAAGCCACCGCAACAAGAAGCTCGTGCACCACAATGAACAGTAACCCCTGCTTGTCACAGCTAGAGAAAACCTGTGCACAGCAATGAAGACCCAATGCAGCCAATAAATAATTAAAAAAAAAAAAAAAGCCCCTTATTTCTTGTTGTCTTTGTGAGTCTTAGGGCCTTGTCCATCTCATTTATTGCTGTAGCCCAGCACCCAATACCGTCCCAGCAGACAGCAGGCCCTTCACGATATTAGGGAGGAGGACAGGTGTTGAGGGAAGGAGGCAGGTGTAGAGTCACATGTGCCTGTGTGTGGGTCCCAACTCCCCTCTTACAATCTCAACTTGACCGAGTCTCAGTGTCTTAGAGCCTTAGCTTGTTTATCTGTAAGAGAAGAAAATCAAGAGTAATTACGCTTAAGAGGATCACTGACAATCAGACCAGATAACAATTGTGAAGTGGCTTGTTGTCATTTATTATTTTGGAGCCTGATGAATGCCCCCCCCCCCATTAAGGATTGTGGGGTTCCTAGTTTGGAGGGTCCTCTGTCAACATTCGTGTCCCAGCCCTGCTAAGATGCTTCTCCGGCCAGAATCCAATTTCCTCTTCCTCAGAGATTTCATTGTCAGTCACTGTCTCTGGGCCATTTTTTTCCCTAAGGGGTTTGCTCTCAGGGATATAAAAATTAGCTTCTGCTCACAACTCTGGGGACCCCTACATTGGGCCCTGTATCATCACAGCCTCCCCGTGTGAGATGTCCTTGGAGTCGTCCTGCAAATAGCATTGGATTAGAGTGAGTGGCTGGCTTCAGTTTCTATTCATATTATGCCTCAGTCATCCTGTGAACCTGCTAATTACCTGCATTTTACCAGTAAGAACACCGGCTTTGCCTTGTCCCTTCCCGAGGCCACAAAGTGGTAGAACCAGGTTTTCTGGCTAAAGGCCCTGCTCCTGCCTTAAACACATGGTTGATAGTAAAGTGTTTACCTGATGGTCCCTGGGGCTTGACCACAGGAAGGTCTGAGGACAGCTCTCTGAGAGGGCCTTGTAGTGACAAGAGAATAGGTGAATTGGCCTCATTTCCAAGTCGTCTGACTGATTCACAAAAAATGTCCACGGTATCATTCTGGATTTTTGATGCCCTGCATGATTTGCTGATAGTCTCCTGGGACAGTGATTCTGAGTCGATGGCTCCTAATTTTATTTTATTTAATTTATTCAGTTTAAAAAATATTTATTTATTTATTTGGCTGCATTGGTTCTTATTTGTGGTGTGCGGGCTTAGTTGCTCTGTGACTTGTAGAATCTTAGTTCCCCGACTGGGGATTGAACCTGCGTCCCTTGCATTGGAAAGCAGATTAACCTCTGGACCACCAGGGAAGTCCTAATGGCTCCTAATTCTAAAAAGTGTGGTGTCCAGGGCTGTCCAATAACCTCAGAAGGCTCTTCTTGTTTTCAGATGAGGGATCCATGGATGGAGTGAACTGGAGTCCTCGGCCATAGTTTTCCTCAATTTTTGGACTTTCTCTGCTGTCCAGGCCCCTCTTTGTATAACTTGCTCCCATCTTGGGCCCACTGGTGCTGGAAAAGTATATTAGTCAGGGTTCTCCAGGCAGAACAGAAATGGCAGAATATACATGTCTGTCTATCTATCTGTCTTTCTATTTGTCTACCTACCTATCTATCCATCCGTCTATCTAGATCTATTGTAAGGAATTGGCTCATGTGATTGTGGGCACGAGCAAGCCTGAAATCTGAAGGGCAGGCTGCCAGGCTGGAGATTGAGGGAGGCGTGGATGCCGCCATCTTGAATCTGGATTCCACAGGGTGGCAGATTGGAAACTCAGGTAGCGTTTCTATCCTGCAGTCTTGAGAAGAATTTCTTCTTCTCTGGGAAACCTCAGTCTTTGCTCTTAAGGTCTTTTAACTGATTGGATAAGGCCCACCCACATTCTGGAGGGTAATCTGCTTTACTCACAGTCTACTGATTTAAATGTAATCACATCTAAGAAATAACTTCATAGAGACATTTAGGCTAGTGTATGATGAACAACTGGGCACCGGAGCCCAGCCAAATTGACACATGAGGTTCACCACCACAAAGAGAATGCAGGCTGCTGTCACCCCAGTATCTGTATCGGTCCTCCTCTCCCCCTCCTGCCAGCAAAAATTTCACGAAAGCTTGGATGACTTCCTGTTTTCTTCTCTCCTTCTGAAATAATTTGGGGCACTCTCTTTGGCTTTTGCACTTTCCTGCCAGCCCCCCGCCCCTTCCTGCTCTGCTTACCACCACAAACTCTGAGGTCACTCTGAGATTAACCAGATCATTTCAGTACTTCTATTTGCTATATCTGTTCAGACTTTCCCAATTAACTCTTTAGGATAACTGGACCACCCAAACTATTCTTTCAAAACGTGTCCAATATCAAGAAGGCAAGTTAGTGTTCATTCAATGTTTATAGTTATTATGACTAATATATTAGTTGTAGATAAAAATTTGTGATAAAGTAGAATTTATTCATGTGTGTATGAGCACACCATGAACCCCTCTTTTAATTAGCATATATCATATATTTATGATATATTTATGCCAATTCTTGCATAAATACTTCTGGTACATAGAGAAATATTTTATAGCATGTCTTTGCTTTCATGGTATTTTAATGGTGTTCAGTTAACTTCCAGTTATAATGTAGTTTCCATGAGGAATATATAATCTGCTCTATAATGATTTTTTTTTTGGCCATGCCATGTGGCATGTGGGATCCTAGTTCTCTGACCAGGGATCGAACCCATGCCCCCTGCTTTGGAAGCGTGGAGTCTTAACCACTGGACTGCAAGGAAGTCCTCTTTGATGATCTTTACAAAATAGTTTCCCAGAACTCATTTTATGCAGTGTGTGGGTGTCTAGTTCTCTTTCCTTTCTGACCCTTGACCTCCTCTCCTCACAATTCCTGAGGCTTAGCTATGCCCCAGCGTGATCTCTGGTGTTAGCTTAACCAGTAATGTCTTGTGTTACCTTAAGAGAAATTACTACAAATATCTTTTTATTAAGTGTCTATCCTGAGGATCAGTTTAATCCATAAAAATGGAATGTTTACCTTTAAAAAACATTTTTGTATTTTTCTTGCTTTCAGAAGGAGGCCCCAAGCTAAGATCCCGGTACACTTTCAAATGAAAAAAGAGTCTGCAAACAAATCCTTTAATTCTCCTTTCAGGAAAAAGCCTTTGGGTCCTTGTTTACTAATTTATTTTGAAAAGCTTTTCTTACCAGTGGAAGCTGTGTTGCTGAACATTCTGAGTCCTGGGGGTGGTGAGGTAGTGAAGGGTGATCTCTGAGCGCAGGAAATCATCATTCAGTGAAATGGGGGTGGGGTTGAGGTATAAGGAGCTGGGAAAGAGGGGGGCTGCAGTAGTCTGGGAGGCCTTTAGATAAGAATAAACTTGGCCTTGAATAGGCACGCTGGTTTTGCATGGAGAGACGCAGAAGGGAAGAAAGGCTTAAGGTGGAAGTGAGTATGGCCGGAGAGGGAGGGCTGTGAAATGGGCCCACGGAGTGGAGAGGCTCACAGACAAGGTTGGACAGTGAGGGTGAGGCCAGTCACAGAGCCGTGTGAAGGTCAAATCGAAGAGCTGGGCAGGATTTCTTTTAGAAATCAGGGGAGAGGAGTCAGAGAAGGTTCTGAGAAGAGGTGGAATGAAGTGTGTGTTTCGAAGAATGAGTCTGGATGAGTCTGGGGGGTGGGGATACCCCTTAGAGTTAGGCTCTTGGGATATTGAAGGCTCAGTCTTACTGGCGATCCGCCCAGAGGCTCTGTCCACAACAGAACCAGAAATCGAACTCAAGTCCCTGGACGCCTGGTCTGTGTGCTGTGGCGGGGTGGGGGCAAGGGGAGGTGGAGAGAGACCAAGGTCCTTGGTGGGCACCTGCTATGAGCAAGGCGTGTGTGAGAGGGAAAGCGTGCTCACTTATTTCCTTCCTGATTCTGGAGAAGCCTTGTGTAGGATATGGTTTCCTTCATGTGGGGCTTTTAAAGAATTAGAGGCGTTTCTGGGAGGTAGTCCATTTCCAGGGCCTTTCTCCCCTCAGTAAAAATCTCTATTGAGAGAAACACAGCTGAGGAGCTAAGTACTGAAAACCGGGCTAGGAGCTGTGTAGCCTGACAAGAGGGAAGGGGTGGGGGCCAGAATCGAGTGACTGTTTTTCTTTTGGGTACCAAGTCTTTCACACGTTTATACTCACATCACCCCAGCAGGTTGATGATGGGATCCTCATTTTGCAGATGAAGAAACGGAAGCTTAAATAACTTAGTTCATAGCCAGCTTGGAAGTCTTGGCCTTTGGCCAAGCCAGGTTGCAATTCAGACTCAGAATTCAGATTCTCAAGGTCCCCTTGCCTCCATACAAGGAAAACAAATATCTGGGAAAACTCCTACTCCTATAGCTGGGCATCCTATTTAAATTTCTTCTTCTCAGATTTTTTTTTGGGGGGCGGGGGTGGGGGGGGAAGAGAAGGCTTTGTGGGATGGAAGTAAGGGGGAGACTCAATCCGGGATTCTGGGTTTTGGAGGGAAAAGCTGTTTGCTCAGGGCTTCTGCGACAGCCCTTGCTGGACCTTTTAGCCAGAAGGTCTATGGAGAGAGGGCAGGATTCCAAAACCATCAAGAGAAGAAAACAGAGAGCTTTAGGAATGCAGATGTACACCTCCTACTTGTTCTGCTTATTGAAAATTGGTAAATTTACTACTAGAAAGATGGTGCGGGACTTTAAAATAATGGCTGTCCCCCTGTGTGTGTTGGGAGAACTCCTTTGGTGTTACATTTTAAAATTTTAAGAGACTTTACAGATTAAAGAACCTAATGAATGAAAGGTTTTCTTTCTACTGTGTCATCTTCACCGTGGGTCTGTCAGTGCTGGGTGATGAATGTTTGCACAGATGCAGCCTCTGTGGGTGCAATCATGTGTAGGGCTTTTATCACTTGCTATTTTTTTCAAACACATTTCCATGTGTTAAAATCATTTATCTATTTGACATTATTTATAGCTTTGGAATGGTCCGGCATATTGATTTATTATAATTTCCTTTACCATTTCCCTAATTTTGGCGATGGCAGGGGGAGTGGTGGTACATGCCAAGGAGGTGCATTTGAGGGACGTCCAACCTTTCAGTTGTCTCTGTGAAATCATCATGAACCTCTTTGTATAAATTAATGTTTTTTTCTTTGAGCTTTTTGGAGGCTGTTCCCCAAAGTGGAAATACTAGGTCAAACACTTCTGTATCTCCTACTGGATAGTTTGGCAGTATTTTACAAACATGGTCATTACTCTCCTTCCCACTTCCTCCAAGGATAGATATTCCTGTCGTACATGGGGACGGCCACGTTCCACGTTTGGAACTTTTACCCTTCTATGGTCACAGAAAAATAAGAAGCTTGGGTTCTAGTCTCTTCTATATTTAGCTCTGTATTTCATCCAAGTCATTTCGTTTTTCCTCTCTGTAAAATGGGGTTATGTTTACCCTTTCTATCTTAACTGAAAATTAAGTAAAAATTAGATGAAAATGTGAAGATATGTGAAAGTACCAAACAATCTACAAGTGAAGGTAGTAAGAGTCTTCCTGGGGATATGTAATCTTTAAGAGAAGGGAAGGGAAACCAATTTTACTCAGTGCCTTGCAGGCGTCAGGTACTTCTTAAACTTGACTTCATTTCATCCAGCCTCATTGGATTCTTACTTAACCCTGTGAGGTAGGAACCCACCTTTAATATATGAAGAAACTAAGGTCCAGAGACAGTGAATGTTTTCCCCAGTTACACAGCTAGGAATTGGCAGGCATGGAACTGACCCAGGTTGATGTGATTCTGAGTCCAGGCTACATCCTGGGTTAGGATCCTGTGGAAGCTTTTGTTGTATAGCACTAGTTAACAACCAAACCTGAAAAGGTAGATGTATTACTTTGCTAGGGCCTCCATAACAAAGTCCATGGATTGCGTGGCTTAAACAACAGAAATTTATTGTCTCACAGTTCTGGTGGCTGGGAATTCAAGATCAAGGCAGTGGCAGTATTGGTTTCTCCGGAGGCCTCTCTCCTTGGCTTATAGATGGCTGGCTTCTTATATCTTCAAATGATCTTCCCTCTGTGTGTCTCTGTGTCCTAATCTCTGCTTTTTATGAGGACACCAGTTGAATTGGATTAGGGCCCACCCTAATGACCTCATTTTAACTGAATTACCTCTTTAAAGACATTATCTCCAGCTTCCTAGGTGGCACAGTGGTTGAGAATCCGCCTGTCAATGTAGGGGACACGGGTTCAATCGCTGCTTGGGGAAGACCCCACATGCCGCGGAGCAGCTAAGCTCGTGTGCCACAACTGTTGAGCCTGCGCTCTAGAGCCCGTGAGCCACAACTATTGAGCCCATGTGCCGCAACTACTGAAGCCCACGTGCCTAGAGCCCGTGTTCCGCAACAAGAGAAGCCACCACCATGAGAAGCCTGCTCCCTGCAATGAAGAGTAGCCCCCGCTTGCTGCAACTAAAGCCCGTGCGCAGCAACAAAGACCCAACACAGCCAATAAGTTAAAAAAAAAAAAAAAAGACATTATCTCAGGGACTTCCCTGGTGGTTCAGTGGCTAAGACTCTGTGCTCCCAATGCAGGGGGCCTGGGTTTGATCCCTGGTCAGGGAACTAGATCCCGCATGCCACAACTAAGAGTTTTCATGCAGCAACTAAAAAAAATAAAAAACAAAACCAAAGATCCCACATGCTGCAGCTAAGACCTAGCACAGCCAAATCAATCAATCGATCAATCAATATTTAAAAAAAAGACAATATCTCCAAATACATTCACATTCTGAGGTACTAGGAGTTAGGACTTCAACATATGAATTTTGAAGGGACACAGTTCAGCCTAAAATTGTGTGGATAGGATTAATTCCTAGCTTCAGTCGATTCTAGTCAATGAAATTGTGTACACTAAATTTATCTAAAATGGGGACTACCTTATATACTATATGCTACATTGAATTACAGTGGGTTTATAGATTGGAAACACCTCAGCAATTGCCTCATTTAATGATGCTGTGAGGCATATAGGAGAGATGCTATTAATATTCCAAAGAAACCGAGGCTTAGAGATATTATAGGAGTCATTCAGGCACAGATTAAGTTGGTGGGTAGTTTTTGTTACTCTTGCAATAAAAAGTAAAACATGATATTTGCATGTTAAGGTAAGAAATATTGAACCATTTACCAGAATGCTGTCCAAAATACCTTAGACAAAACTTGAAATAGTGAAATAATAACGGTTTTAAATTTTTAGGGGAAAATTTGCTGTAATTCTACTCCAAATACAGCTATTTTCAGTTGTGTCTATTCTGTCCAGCGTTTGCCCATATTTTTATACAATTACAATTATGTGAGCATCATCTTGTGTTCTGTTTCCACTGCATTTTTTATTTTAGTTCTTATTTTGAGATAACTGTATTCACATGCAGTTGGAAATAGTACAGAGAGATTCTATGTTCCTTTTATTCAGTTTCCCCTAATGGTCATATCTTATAAAACCCACTACAATATAACAACCAGGATATTGACATTGATCCGGTCAAGGTGCAGAACATATTCATCACCACACAGATCCTTCATGTTGCCGTTTTATAGCTACCTCCCTCCCCCCCCAATAATTTGATAGTTAATTCTATAATTTTCTCATTTCAAGAATGTCATATAAATGGAATCATACAGTATGTAATCTTTTGAATTTGGCTTTCACCACTTAGCATAATTCTCTGAAGATTCACCCACGTTGTTGTGTGTATCAATAGTTTGTTTCTTTTCATTCCTAAGTAGTGTCCCACTGTATGAACATAGCACAGTTTGTTTAACCATTTACCAGTTGAAGGATAGCTGCATTGGTTGAAGTTTTGGGCTATCACAAATAAAGCTGCTATATAAACCTTTGTGTACAAGTTTTTGTGACAACACAAGGTTTTATTTCTCTGGGACAAATGCCTGTGAATGCAGTTGTTGGATCATGTGGTAGTTGCATGTTTAGTTTTTTAAGGAATTGCCAAACTGTTGTCTTGAGTAGCTGTGTTGTTTTACCTATCCACCAGCTGTTCGTGAGTGATTAGTTTCTCTGCACCCTTTCCTGCATTTGATATTGTCACTGTCTTTTATTTTAGTCATTCTGACAAGTGTGTAGTGATACCTCATTGTGATTTTAGTTTGCATTTCCCTAGTGGCTGATGATGAGCATCTTTTCATACATTTGCTATCTGTATATTTTCTTCAGTGAACTATCTTTTGCCTATTTTCTAATTGGATTGCTTTTTTTTACTGTTGAGTTTTGAGGGTTTTAAAAAAATGTTTATATATTCTAGATACCTGTCCTTTGCCTATTTTTTAATTGAGTTGTTTGGGTTTTTGCTATTGAGTTGTATGAGTTCCTTATTTATTCTAGATACTAATGCATTATTGGATATACAGTTTGTAAATATTTGCTCCTATTTCATAGGTTATTTCACTCTGTTGATTCTTTCCTTTGCTGTGTAGAGGCTTTTTAGTTTGATGCAATCCCATTTGTCTATTTGTGCTTTTGTTGCCTGTGCTTTTGGTGTCATATCCAAAAAATCACTGCCCAGACCAATGTCAAGAAGCTGTTTACCTAGGTTTTCTTCTAGTACTTTTATAGCTTCAGGTCTTATGTTTAAGTCTTTAATCTATTTTTGACTTGATTTTTTTTTGAGATTTTTTTTTTTGGTGTGGACCATTTTTAAAGTCTTTATTGAATTTGTTACAATATTGCTTCTGTTTTTTTTGGCCATGAGGCACGTGGGATCTTAGCTCCCCAGCCAATGATTGAACCTGTACCCTCTAAATTAGAAGGTGAAGTCTTAACTGCTGGACCACCAGGAAGTCCCTTGACTTGATTTTTGTATGTGGTGTGCGATAAGAGTCCTGTTTTATTCTTTGGCATGTGGATATCCAGTTTTCCCAGCACCATTTATTGAAGAGACTGTCTTTCCCCTATTCTGTATTCTTGGCACTCTTGTCAAAGATAACTTGACTGTAGATCTGTGGATCTATTTTTGGGCCCTCTATTCTGTTCCATCGGTTTATATGACTGTTTTTATGCCAGTAGCATACTGTTTTAATTAATGCGGTCTTGTAATATATTTAAAAATCAGGACATATGATACCTCCAGTTTTGTTCTTCTTACTCAAGATTGCTTTAGTTATTCAGGGTGCTTTGTGGTTCCAGATGAATTTTAGAATTTTTTTTTTTCTAGAGAATACTGTGGGCTTTCGATAAGGATTATGTTTAATCTGTAGATCACTTTTAACAATATTAATTCTTCCAGTCCATGAACATGGAATGTCTTTTCATTTATCCATGTCTTTTAAAGTTTCCTTCATCAGGGACTTCCCTGGTGGTGCAGTGGTTAAGAATCTGCCTGCCAATACAGGGCACACAGGTTCGATCCTTGATCTGGGAAGATCCCACATGGCGTGAACAACTAAGCCTGTGTGCCACAGCTACTGAGCCTGTGCTCTAGAGCCCTCGAACCACAACTACTGAGCCCATGCGCCCACAACAAGAGA
The DNA here is from genome assembly GCF_030028045.1 of Hippopotamus amphibius kiboko. Lineage (NCBI taxonomy): Eukaryota > Metazoa > Chordata > Mammalia > Artiodactyla > Hippopotamidae > Hippopotamus > Hippopotamus amphibius. The sequence continues at coordinate 55,129,060 of NC_080187.1, forward strand.
AGCCATCACAATGAGAAGCCTGCTCCCTGCAATGAAGAGTAGCCCTCACTTGCTGCAGCTAGAGAAAGCCTGTGCGCAGCATCAAAGACCACACACAGCCAAATACAGCCTTTTTTTTTTTTTTTTTTTTTTTTTCATTTGGGATCTTCCTGGCCCAGGGATTGAATCTGTGTCCCCTGCATTGGCAGGCAGGTTCTTAACCACTGTGCCATCAGGGAAGCCCACCCAATACAGCCAAATAAATAAATAAATACAATTTTACAAAAGTTTCTTTCATCAATGTTTTCTAATTTTCAGAGTACAAATCTTTGATCTCTCTAAGTTTATTCCTAAATTTATGTTTGTTGCTATTTCAAATTGTTTTCTTAATTTCCTTTTCAGATAATTTGCTGTTTATGTAAAGAAATGTGATTGATTTTGTATATTGATTTGTATCCTACAGCTTTACTGAATCTGTTTATTAGTTTCAACAATTTTATGTTGAGTCTCAAGGATTTTCCATGTATATGGTCATCTGCAAACAGAGATAATTTTACTTCTTCCTCTGCAATTTATTTATTTATTTATTTATTTTTTGGCACACGGGCTTAGTTGCTCCACAGCATGTGGGATCTTCCTGGAGCAGGGATAGAACCCGTGTCCTCTGCATTGGCAGGCGAATTCTTAACCACTGCGCCACCTAGGAAGCCCCCTCTGCAATGTAGATGCCTATAATTTCTTTTTCTTGTCTAATTGCTCCAGCTAGGAGGTCCAGTACTATGTTGGAAAGAAGCATTGAGAGTGGGCATTGTTGATTTGTACCAGATCTTAGAGGGAAATCTTTCAGTTTTTCCCTATTAATTATGATGTATGCTGTAGATTTTTCACATATGACCTTTGTTGTGGTGAGATAATTTCTTTCTATACCTATTTTTTTGAGAGTGGTTATCATAAGTGAATGTTGAAATTTGTCAAGTGCTTTTTCTGTGTCTATTCAGGTAATCATTGTTTTTTTCTCTCTCTCTTATTTTGTTAATGTGCTGTTTTACACTGTGTATGTTGAATAATCCTTGCATTCCAAGGATAAATCCCACTTGATATATGATCCTTTTTCTAGATTACTTTCCATTAACCTATTATTACAAGATACAGAATTTTGTTCCCTGTGTTATATAGTAAATCCCTGTTGCTGATCCTTTTAATATACTGTTGAATTCAGTTTGCTAGTATTTTTTTTTGAGGATTTTTTTGTTCAGTTCATCAGGGATATTGGCCTGTAGTTTTCTTTCTTGTAGTGTTTGTGTCTGGTTTTGGTGTCAGAGTGATGCTGGCCTCATAGAATGTGTTAATAGTGTTCATTCTTCTTCTGTTTTTAGAAGAGTTTGGTAAGGATTGGTGTTAATTTTTCTTTGACTGCATAGTGGAATTTACCTGTGAAGCTATCTGGTTCTAGGCTTTTCTTTGTTGGGAAATTTCTGATTATTGATTCAATCTCCTTATTTGTTTTTGCTTTGTTTAGGCTCTCTATTTCTTCTTGATCCAGTTTTGGTAGGTTGTATGATCCTATGAATTTATATCTTCTATTTCTTTGCTGAGATTTTCTAATTTTTCGTATGTTTCAAGTGTGTTTTTAATTGCAGCATTTTTATGCTGATTGCTTCAAAATCTTTTTCAGAAAATTCTAACATCTTCATTATCTTTATCATCTCAATAGCTTTATCATCTATCAATTTTCTTATTCAATTTGAGCTCTTCCTTGTTCTTCGTACAACAAATGATTTTTTATTGAAACCTGGACATTTCAGATATTATGTTATGAGACTCTGGGTTTTTTAAAAACTTCTCTTTTCAGATAAACAACAAGAACCTACTGTTAGCACAGGGAACTGTGTTCAATATCTTGTCATAAGCTACGAGGGTAAGTCAAAAATTATCTGCACTCTGGCTGTCGAATTTATTTTAATTAACTTTTAGAAAAGACAAATACATGATTTTTTTGACATAATCTCCTTGCTTTTCAATACACTGTGTCCATATGTCAACAAGCTGTTGTATTCCCTCACTAAACAATGTTTTAGGTTGAGCTGCGAGCCATGAATGCATTGCTGTCTTCACTTCTTCATCAGAAGTGAATCTTTGTCCTTGTAGGGCTGCTTTCAGGGGACCAAACAGGTGAAAGTCTGATGGAGCAAGATCAGGACTATAGGGAGGATGCTTTACACCTCCAAATGAAGTTTTTGCAGAATGTCGACAGTGTGGGCAGAAATGTGCAGACGTTCGTTGTCATGCAAGATCACAACGCCCTTGGATAGCAGTCCTCTGTTTAATCCAAAGTTTAGGCTTCAGCGCAAACTTTTTGAAACCTAAGTCTGTCATGGGTTATTTCATAGGCAGAGACATGGCTGAGTTGCAAATGATTTGCCACATAATCCACTGTCACTCATCTATTCGACAGAATCATTTCATGTGTACGCTCAGTGTTGTCATCAGCTGTGGACGTGGATGGGCATCCTGCTCCTTCTTAATGGCTAACATTTGTGTGACCTTCCTTGAACTTCTCTATCCATTCATACACACTTCTTCACGACAAAACACTTTCTCCATACTGCACACACAGTCTTCAATAAATAACGGCACCAGGTACACCCCAGGCCACAAAAAATGAGTCACTGCATGCTGCTCTTCTTTCATGTAAATCACAAGTGGGGCATCCATTTTTGCTTGCACTGCAGTTAACAAATGAACTGATGTAACACATTCACACCTGCACAGTAGTGACTGGGGAGACAGTAGCCTTGAATGGAAAACACGGATAACACCATGCAGCCAACAGAAATTTTAATATAACCAGAGTGCGGATAATTTTTAACTCACCCTCATATAATGGAAAAGAATCTGGAAAAATTATATATATGTATAATTTCTATATATAATATATATAATTTCTATATATATATAATTATCTTAGAAATTATATATATAATATATATAATTATCTTATTTGACCTACCTCATGTTTTGTGAGGTAGACAAATATTACTGTTTTTTTCTCCCAAGGGAATGTCCGTATACCCCTTTTTTATTTATGTGTATATCAGATCTTGGGATTAGGGTAAAGGAGCCAAGTTTTGGAGTCAGACAGGTTTGGGTTTTAATGCCACCTTCATCTCTTACTGTGACCTCAAGTCTATTAACCTTTTAGAACCTCATTTTTCTCATCTGTAAAGTGAGGACAATAATATCTGCCTCTCAGAATGGTGCAGAGTTAAGTAAAATGTTTATTCCTTTCTGCCTGTTCACTTTTAAGCCTTTGCACTAAACAGCTGGCCATCAGTTGGGAGTTCTCGCTAACATATTTAAAAACTCATTCTTTATTCATTAATTTGCTCCTACCTCTACCTGGCCCAACCCTCCCCGGAGAAAAGATGCTGAGCTTTGATGCTCCTGGGTCCCTCCTGAGAGGTTCCTGAACCTGGACAGATAAGGTGGATCCTTCTGTATGCTCCCGGGGGAGAGAGAACAGAAGCTCTCTAGACAATGTTACTGTTGGATGGTGCACAGTGAAATGAATCTCCTGCTGCACCAAGTGAAAGAACAATATCTCTCCTTGGCTTTCTTTGGAAGTGTCCTCTTCCTTATTCAGATATTCTTACCAGTTTATCAACACTGTCTCTACAGTGAAAAATGGGATCAAAGCGAGGTCTGACTCCCCGCTTGGCATTAATCATTTGCATGTCATGGAATAATAAATGATGTACTTTTTATTTTGTTATCAGAATGCCAGTGAGATCAGTTCTTTGGATCTAAGACTGACTGTCTATGGGTTTTTAGGTTGTTTGACCTTGAGCATAGATACGACTAAAATAGACTCAGGATGTATAAATCTCTGCACCCCTATTCTATTGTGCAGTCTCTCAGGAAAGGAGCTGTAATTCATCTTCATGGGCAGATCAATACTGCTGTGTCTTCAGCAGTAAGCAATTTTTACACAGCATAGTGCTTATACCTGGGGGAAGCTGTGCTATTTCAGCTATTTCTTTGGCCAATTGAGAAATGTAAATCTGTATATTTCACCAACAGCCAAGGATGCATTCAGATGCAGAAGGCAGGAGGATGTGTAGGTGTCTTGTGGCTACTGTAACAAACTACAGCAAACTTGGTGGCTTAAAACAATAGAAATTTATTCTCTCACAGTTCTGGAGGCCAGAAGTCTGAAATCTACCAGGGCAGAACTCCCCCAGGGACTCTTTCAGCATTTGGGGCTGCCAGCGCATTCCTGGGCTGGGAGTGCGTCACTCCAGTCTCTGCCTCCATCTTCACATTGTTTTCTCTTCTATGTGTCTGCATCTTCTCCCCTCTTCGGTCTGTCTCAAATCCCCCCCTGCCTTTTTCTTAAATCCGTTTGTCATTGATGTAAGGACCCACCTGGATAATCCCCATCTCAAGATCCTTAACTTAATTACATCTGCAAAAATCCTTTTTCCAAATAAGTTCACATTCACAAGTTCCCGATTTGACCCGGGTATCTTTCTGGGGTCCTTGTTTTAATCTACCACAGAGGACTAAGAATGACTTCAAATTGGATGACTTATAGATATTTTATCTTTAGCCCCATGCCTTGATATTTTGGAATATCAGAAACATTTCTATGGGCTGACATGCTAGACAGTTTCTAGGAAAATACAGAAATGGTTATGTTACTATATATGCACTATAATTCTGATTTTTTCTCTAATTCCAATAGTGAAAGTTCACTGATGCTAAATATTTTGTAATGGGTATGATTTCTAAGACTCAGATGTGCAAAGAGGAACCCTTGTTTCCCTATAATTTCTATCTCAAGCTTCATTTACGTGATCAAAATTTAATCAAGCCACTGCTAGAAAACTCAACCCTTTCAATGATTTCTCAGTCCTTTCAGATTTAAAGTTAGCTAAGGATTTCCCCTACTCCCCTTCTTCTCCGTAGGATTAATTCTAAGGTTGAGGCTTAGGCAGGCCATAGACTGTAATGGTTATGAGTGAGCCTTTGAACCCACACTATCTACACTGAAAACCAGCATTTCTACTTACAATCTTGTGCGATATTGCTGCTGCAGATTGAGTTTCTGGGGAACAAACTGTGAGATGCAGGATATTTGCTAAGTAGTGCCCTTGAGATCAATGCCTTTGAGGGTCGGGAGTGGTAGTGGACAGAGGAAGATGTCCAATTGTGATGCAGGCCCAAAGACAGCTTTGGCCAACCCGTGGGTTGCTCTGAAGCTAGGATAAGCCTTCCGAGCTGTCCCAAGGTGGGCTGAGATGGCCGGGTCTTTATACTTTCTCATTGATCAGTCACTGGATGTGGGCTGCCCTGAGAAGTGATGTAATCTCAGGAGAGGCAGCTTTTTGCACCTGAGGCAACCTCTTAAGGGGCTGACAGCTGAAAGCTGTCTGCTAGTAGCCACCCACCCATAGCTGCAGATCTGGTGATACATTACAGTATCCACTACAGTCCATCACACCACTTGGATCTTCTCCATCTGTGTTCCAGGAGCACCTACTCCAGGGTGCCAGTGCACTTTTCCTCCTGGGGGAAATTTATAAGCAGAAGGTTTGTGGGATGAACTACAACACCTACCTCTGAGCTGGCCTCTGGGCCACACTCACATTCATTATCCCCTTCCTCTACTCGCTAGATACCCTGCAACCTTGGCTAGGACTTTTGCTGGTCCTGATGGCATAATATAGACTCTCACCTCTGGGGGGGTCTGAGCTCTGGTCACCAAGGCCATCTTAGGCTGGAATTCCTGCCTTTGTTCATTTTGTGTCCAGATTGGACAAAGGAGTGCTGAGAGGCACTCAAGTGGTTCCTCCCCACCCCCACTGTGTTGATTAGTGTCAATCAGCCCTGCCAGGATGGTGCATCCCCTTCTTTCCTAGTGGTCCCTTGGTTACAGGAGCTGAAGTGCGCAGGTGGCAGTCACCATCTCAACTTCAATGGGAGTCCTGCTGTGTCCACGGGAAGAGGTGTCCTCCCTTTGGGAACCATGAGTTGTAGAGCCCAGAGCTGGAAGGACAGAAACACAAATTCCCCACATGGGTCACTGAGTGTGATGGTAAGTGATGCTACCCCTTGTTTTCCAGGCCATGTATTTTTCCTTTGGGAAAAATTTTGTGTAAAATTTGCATTGTGTAAAATTTTGATTAAAAATGGATACTGCTTTTCAAAGGTACAGGGAATATTCACCAAGACAGACTATATTCTGGGCCATAAAAAAGTCTCAGTGCCAAAGAATTGAAATACACAGATGGTTCTCTGATACAAAATAATTAAATTAGAATGCAATAACAAAAATATATGCAGGGCTTCCCTGGTAGCACAGTGGTTAAGAACCTGCCTGCCAATTCGTGGAGCACAGGTTTGATCCCTGTTCTGGGAAGATCCCACATGCCATGGAGCAACTAAGCCCGTGTGCCACAACCACTGATCCCACGCACCTGCAACTACTGAAGCCCCAGCACCTGGAGCCCTCTTGTTGCTCTGCAACAAGAGAAGCCACCACAATGAGAAACCTGCACACCGCAATGAAGAGTAGTCCTGCTCACCACAACTAGAGAAAGCCCGTGCATGGCAATGAAGACCCAATGCAGCCAATACATAAATAAATAATAAAATAAATCTTTAAAAAATATATATATGTAGCATATTACCAAATAGCTAGAAATAAAACCTGAATAATCCATGGATCAAAAGAGAAGTCACAATGAAAATTAGAATATATTTGGAACTGAATGAGAATGTATACATAGCACATTAAAATTTGAGGGATGGAGATAACTATTGATATTTAAGAGAAAAGTAAAATGTTAAGTGCTATATTAGACAAAAAGAATAGCTTAAAATCAGTGACCTAAACTTCCACCTTAAGAAGCTAGAAAATGAAAAATAAAGCCCAAGGTATATAGATGAAAGAATTTAACAAATATATGCATATTAATGAGAAAGTAAAGAAACAAGCAATATACAAACCATTAGTGAAACTGAACAGTGTTTATTAGAAAAGATTAAGATAACACAACATTGTAGAGAAATTATACTCCAACAAAGATGTATTAAAAAAAAGATCAAGAAAGAAATGGGTACTGCATGGAGGGCACCGTATCATCTGAAATTATTGCTATCAAGCTTTGATATCTAATTTGCCATGACTCCCAGGCGCCACACCTGGCCCAGTGTAATCACTAGGTACTCTTCCCTTAACCCTTTTACGTGAGTCCCTCCCAGCCCCGGGTGGTGTCCTCACGTGTGTGCACTCTCAGTGCTCTGCTGAATACTTGAGGGTGACCCACTGCAGAGCTCCAGCTTCTCTCCCTAGGCAGCTCTGTGTCCTGCAAACTCTAGCCTCCTTGGGCTCTCTGGATTTCCAGATCTGTCTTTCCAACTTAGAGAGTCTGCTGGGTTCCATCTGGTGCCCCTCCCTGTACTGTGTCTTGGAAACTCTCAAGGCTTCATCTGGGACCATTATAGGGCTTGCTTGTCTATTTCCTGGCTCAGGGATCACAGTCCTTCCCTGTCTGATGTCCAATATCTTGAAAACCATTTTTCATGTATTTTGTTCAGGTTTTGGTTGTTTCATCAGGGAGGACAAATCTAGATGGAAGCAGAATTTGACGGGGATTTTCTAAACCGAAAGGCAAAAACTTTTTTCCCCTCTTGTTTCTTCATGGCTCTTTTCCCTTTGGGGCAACCTCAGTCGGGAATTTCCTGGCCTGCAAAGCAAAGGCTCATAGGTTAAAATAATGGCAGGAAAATAACAAACAAAAGCCAACAGATATTTCTTAACAATATCACCTCCAATTCTGCCAAAATGGTGACTCATGCAATTTCTTTCACTGTAATCAAGTTTTATTGTCCTAACCAAGGAAGAGACACAGACGATTCTGTTGGTGTCTAAACCATATTTATTCTTGGCTTTATTTTGTAAGAGAAAAAATTGCCCAACTGTGAGAAAACATTCAGAAGTCTTTCTGAAACCTTGAAAATGTTACTAAAAGTAATTAAAGTATGTGGGCCGAGCAACTGGATGCAGGATGTCCTGCTTGAGCAGTGGAGGAACTAAGGATGCTGGGCGTGGGGACCATGGGGGCATAGGCTACCGTGGAAACAGAATATTGACCCTCTCTGGGGGCGCAGTCCCTTTCTCACTTGCACACCTCATATCACCCTGTTTGGCCCCGGAGGATGGCTGGTTATCCAGAGACGGGTAAGATTTCTCAGGGGAGGAACAACCTAAGACAGGCACAGTCGCAGAGGGGCCAACAGGGGTGGGGCACAGACCCTTAATTGTTTTGAGAGAGGTCTCCTGCCCCCAGGGCTGCTTAGCTCTCCATGCCCAGCTTAAATCCATGCCCAGCTCAAATCCATGCCCAGCTCAAATCCACACCCAGCTCAAATCCACACCCAGCTCAAATCGGACCCAGGAGGCAAACAAAGATCATTGCCCCCAGTCAAGTGAGGCCTTTGTTTGTTTACTTCAAAGATAACCTTGTTTGCGGGACTAAACTGGGAGTGTTAGACCCTTAGGCTGTGCCAAGAACTCAATAAAAGCAACGTGGGATCAATCAGCAAGGCTCTTGATCCTAGAGGTCTTGAGTCCCCTGGTCCCATCTTTCTCTTAAATTTGTGTCTGTGTTTTCTTTAAGCTTGCGGCACCCGTCACTCGCCTTGAGTCGCCGAGCTGGTCTCGGCACCCAACTGTGCACGAGTCCCCTGAGAAACAAAATTGCCCAATTTCAGGAACTTCCAAAGCAGCCTAAGGAGAGTCCAGTGTACCCCTGGTGACTTTCTCCCCTCAATGTGTGAGATCCATTTCTCCTTGCTCTAATGTGGAGAGTTTAGTTTTTGTTTGTGTGTCTGAGTCTAAAGCTCAGAGTTAGTGTCTGCAGCACTGCAGGCACTTTGCCAACACACCTCACTGGTACAGGGGAGAGAGAAAACCCACTCCCAACAATCCCATGCTCTGTGGGTACCACAGGGGCAGCAGAGCTAGAACTCTGGGCGTTGTCTTACTGGTATTGAACTGACTTGGAAACCTTTCTTTCTTTCGTTCGTTCGTTCTTTCTTTCTTATATTTACTTATTTATTGGCTGCACTGGGTCTTAGTTGTGGCATGTGGGATCTTTTAGTTGTGGCATGCAGACTTCTTAGTTGCAGCATGCGGACTTAGTTGTGGCATGCGGACTCTTAGTTGCAGCATGCAGGCTAATCTTTAGCTGCAGCATGCATGCATGTGGGATCTAGTTCCCCGACAGGGATCTGGGCATCCCCTGTACTGGGAGCTCGAAGTTTTACCCACTGGACCACCAGGGAAGTCCTAGTCCCAGCTTCTTTAAATGAACACTATAGGAGAATGGGTGCTTGGCTAAAGTGGTCTTCGTTGTGATGCACTGAATATTCATTTCAGTTGATCTCCAAATGGCTAAGGGCAAAAATTCAACATTCAGCTGAAACTGAGGCAGAAGTCAGTTATCACTATCATAGAAAGAACTCATGGGATATAAGAATGAATCCGACATTTTATTAAAAATTAAATTTTTTGCTGTTACTAAAGAGGAAAACGTGCACTTGTTGTACATAGCCTCAAACACCCCCATATAAAAATTCTTGGCATTTGGTTAAATATGTACATGTGTCCTGCAGAGTTATAATAGCACATGACATAATTTAGCTTTTTAAAAAAAATTCAATATTATTTATTCAAATTTATTCAATATAGAATTTTTTAATTCAATATTATTACACAGAATTAGAGACTGTTTTGACTTTTATTCAATTTGGTATCCTATTTAGAATAAGACCAGTGAGAATTATGCTTTACAAATATTGCATTATTATTTCATCATTGTAATATGGCTTTACTTGATCGTCTATAGAGAAAAAAATAACATTGGAATTAAGGCAATAACCATATGTGCAAAGCAGCACAACACGCTGACACAGTCCTTACTCAAAGCTCTTTTGGTTAGATGAGGGTTGACGTTGCTGCATGCAGGGCAATCATTGCTTTGAAGGGTAAGCTTTGAATAGCTTCATTCACTTAAAGAAATCCCTCTTACTGGCCCACAATGGCCAGAAGAAGCCTTTGGTAATCTCTACTGGTGTTACTTGAGATCATAGTGCCCAGGGTCTTCTGATACATCTAACTGAATATCTTTTTTATCTGTACGAGATCAGTCTCACTTCAAGTGACCACAATCCTGACCAAGGTGGAGTCACCCATGCCGGCACCTTTCGTAGAATAGTAGAGCCTCTCAGCAAAGAAGGCAGGGCAGTTCAGGGCACACTGCAAGATGGTCTTCAAACCACTTTCAACCTTTCCGGAAAACTCACAGGCAACACTGTTCGACAAATCTCGATTAGCCATCCTGGAGTAGGCCTCCATGGTAGCTTTCAGCTGAGGAAAGCTTCTTGTGGCAAGAATCATGTTAAAGCAAGATGCGTTCGTCCCTAGTCTCCCCTCACCAGCCTGATAAAGATGCTGAGCATCTTCCTGAACCAGTTGGTGGTTAACATTCTGGTTCTCATCGCTATTTCCCTGGCACATGGATACATGTAAATGTTCAAAATGCCCTGATGTATCTGACCTAATGTCCTTTTCGAGGTCTCATCCACATTCTGATTGATAGCATCTGATGATTTCTCGGATTTCCTGATTTGTTCTTTTTTTTTTTTGGAACCTTTATTGAGATACAGTTAAAATACAATAAACTGCATATATTTAGAGCATACAATTTGGTATCCAAATCTCCCAATTCATTCCCCCCCAACCCTCCCCGCTTTCCCCACTTGGTGTCCATGTGTTTGTTCGCTACATCTGTGTCTCTATTTCCGCCTTGCAAACTGGTTGATTTGTACCATTTTTCTATAGTCCACATATATGTGTTGATATATGGTATTTGTTTTTCTCTTTCTGACTCACTTCACTCTGTATGACAGTCTCCAAGTCCATCCATGTCTCCACAAATGTCCCAGTTTCTTTGCTTTTTACAGCTGAGTAATATTCCATTGTATATTTGTACCATATATTTTTTTATCCATTCATCTGTTGATGGACATTTAGGTTGCTTCCATGTCCTGGCTATTGTAAATAGTGCTGCAATGAACATTGGAGTGCATGTGTCTTTTGCATTATGGTGTTCTCTAGGTATATGCCCAGTAGTGGGACTGCTGGCTCATGGTAACTCTATTTTTAGTTTTTCAAGGAACCTCCATACTATTCTGCATAGTGGCTGTATCAATTTACATTCCCACCAGCAGTGCAAGAGCGTTCCCTTTTCTCCACATCCTCTCCAGCATTTACTATTTGCAGATTTTCTGACAATTCCCATTCTAGCTGGTGTGAGATGATAACCTCATTGTCATTTTGATTTGCATGTCTCTAATAATTAGTGATGTTGAGCAGCTTTTCATGTGCCTCTTGGCCATCCATATGTCTTCTTTGGAGAAATACCTATTTAGGTCTTCTGCCCATTTTTTGATTGGGTTGCTTGTTTTTTTGATATTGACCTGGATGAATGGTTTATATATTTTGGAGATTAGTCCTTTGTCTATGGATTCATTTGCAAATATTTTCTCCCATTCTGAGGGTTGTCTTTTCGTCTTGCTTATAGTTTCCTTTGCTGTGCAGAAGCTTTGAAGTTTCATTAGGTCCCACTTATTTATTTCTGTTTTTATTTCCATTACTCAAGGGGGTGGATCAAAAAAGATCTTGCTGTTATTTATGTCGGAGAGTGTTCTTCCTATGTTTTCCTCTAGGAGTTTTATAGTGTCTGGCCTTACATTTAGGTCTTTTATCCATTTTGAGTTTATTTTTGTGGATGGTGTTAGGGAGTGTTCTAATCTCATTCCTTTACAGGTAGGTGTCCAGTTTTCCCAGCACCACTTATTGAAGAGGCTGCCTTTTCTCCAATGTATATCCTTGCCTCCTTTGTCATAGATTAGTTGACCATAGTTTATCTCTGGGCTTTCTATCCTGTTCCATTGATCTATATTTCTATTTTTGTGCCAGTACCATACTGTCTTGATCACTGTAGCCTTGTAGTATAGCCTGAAGTCAGGAAGCCTGATTCCACCAACTCCATCTTTCCTTCTCAAGATTGCTTTGGCTATTCAGGGTTGTTTGCATTTCCATACAAATCGTAAAATTTCTTGTTCTAGTTCTGTGAAAAATGCCATTGGTAATTTGATGAGGATTGCATTGAATCTGTAAATTGCTTTGGGTGGGATAGTCATTTTCACAATGTTGATTCTTCCAATCCAAGAACATGGTATGTCCCTCCATCTGTTTGTATTGTCTTTGATTTCTTTCATTAGTGTCATAGTTTTCTGAGTACAGGTCTTTTACCTACTTGGTGAGGTTTATTCCTAGGTATTTTATTCTTTTTGTTGCAATGGTGAATGGGATTGTTTCCTTAATTTCTCTTTCTGATCTTTCATTGTTAGTGTATAGAAATGCAAGAGATTTCTGTGTGTTAATTTTGTGTCCTGCAACTTTACCGAATTCATTGATTAGCTCAAGTAGTTTTCTGGTGGCATCTTTCGGATTTTCTATGTATAATATCATGTCATCTGCAAACAGTGACAGTTTTACTTCTTCTTTTCCAATTTGGATTCCTTTGATTTCTTTTTCTTCTCTGATTGCTGTGGCAAGGACTTCCAAAACTAAGTTGAATAGTAGTGGTGAGAGTGGACATCCTTGTCTTGTTCCTGATCTTAGAGGGAATGCTTGCAGTTTTTCACCATTGAGAATGATGTTTGCTGTGGGTTTGTGTACATGGCCTTTATTATGTTGAGGTAGGTTCCCTCTATGCCCACCTTCTGGAGAGTTTTTATCATAAATGGGTGTTGAATTTTGTCAAAACCTTTTTCTGCATCTATTGAGATGATCATGTGGTTTTTATCCTTCAGTTTATTAATATGGTGTATCACATTGATTGATTTGCGTATATTGAAGAATCCTTGCATTCCAGGGATAAACCCCACTTGATCATAGTGTATGATCCTTTTAATGTGTTGTTGGATTCTGTTGGCTAGTATTTTGTTGAGGATTTTGCATCTAAATTCATCAGTGATATTGGTCTGTAGTTTTCTTTTTTTGTAGTATCTTTGTTTGGTTTTGGTATCAGAGTGATGGTGGCCTCATAAAATGAGTTTGGGAGTGTTCCTTCCTCTGCAATGTTTTGGAAGAGTTTGAGAAGGATGGGTGTTAGCTCTTCTGTAGATGTTTGATAAAATTCACCTGTGAATCCATCTGGTCCTGGACTTTTGTTTGTTGGGAGATTTTTAATCACAGTTTCAATTTCATTACTTGTGATTGGTCTGTTCTTATTTTCTGTGTCTTCCTGATTCAGTCTTGGAAGATTATACCTTTCTAAGAATCTATGCATTTCATCCAGGTTGTCCATTTTATTGGCATATAGTTGCTTGTAGTAGTCTCTTATGGTGCTTTTTATTTCTGCAGTGTCTGTTGTAACTTCTCCTGTTTCCTTTCTAATTTTATTGATTTGAGTCCTCTCCCTCTTTTTCTTGATGAGTCTTGCTAGGGGTTTATCAATTTTATTTATCTTCTCAAAGAAAGAGCTTTTAGTTTTATTGATTTTTGCTATTGTTTTCTTTGTTTCTATTTCATTTATTTCTGCTCTGATCTTTATGATTTCTCTCTGTCTACTAACTTTGGGTTTTGTTTGCTCTTCTTTCTCTAGTTTCTTTAGGTGTAAGCTAAGATTGTTTATTTGGGATGTTTCTTGTTTCTTGAGGTAGGATTGTATTGCTATAAACTTCCCTCTTAGAACTGCCTTTGCTGCATCCCATAGGTTTTGGATCATTGTGTTTTCATTGTCATTTGTCTCTAGGTATTTTTTGATTTTCTCTTTGATTTCTTAAGTGATCTGTTGGTTATTTAGTAGCATATTGTTTAGCCTCCATGTGTTTGTGTTTTTTACAGTTTTTTTCCAGTAGTTGATTTCTAATCTCATAGCATTGTGGTCGGAAAAGATGCTTGACATGATTTCAATTTTCTTGAATTTACCAAGGCTTGATTTATGACCCAAAATGTGATCTATCCTGGAGAATGTTCCATGTGCACTTGAGAAGAAGGTTTAATTTGCTGTTTTTGGATGTAATGTCCTATAGATATCAATTAAATCAAGCTGATTTATTGTGTCATTTAAAGCTTGTGTTTCCATATTAATTTTCTGTGTGGATGATCTGTCCATTGGTGTAAGTGGGGTGTTAAAGTCCCCCACTGTTATTGTGTTACTATCAATTTCCTCTTTCATAGTTGTTAGTATTTGCCTTATGTATTGAGGCGTTCCTATATTGGGTGCAGAGATATTTATTATTGTTATCTCTTCTTCTTAGATTGATCCCTCAATCTTTATGTAGTGTCCTTCCTTGTCTCTTGTAACATTTTTTATTTTAAAGTCCATTTTATCTGATATGAGTATTGCTACTCCAGCTTTCTTTTGATTTCCATTTGCATGGAATATCTTTTTCCATCCCCTCACTTTCAGTCTGTATGTGTCCTTAGGTCTGAAGTGAGTCTCTTGTAGACAGCATATATATGGGTCTTGTTTTTGTATCCATTCAGCCAGTCTGTGTCTTTTGGTTGGTGCATTTAGTCCATTTACATTCAAGGTAATTATCAATATGTATGTTCCTAGTACCATTTTCTTAATTGTTTTGTTTATGTTTTTGTAGGTCCTTTTCTTCTCTTATGTTTCCCACTTAGAGAAGTTCCTTTAGCATTTGTTGTAGGGCTGGTTTGGTGGTGCTGAATTCTCTTAGCTGTTGCTTGTCTGTAAAGCTTTTGGTTTCTCCGTCGAATCTGAATGAGATCCTTGCTGGGTAGAGTATTCTTGGTTGTAGGTTCTTCCCTTTCATCACTTGAAAAATATCGTGCCACTCCCTTCTGGCCTGCAGAGTTTCTGCTGAGAAATCAGCTGTTAACCTGATGGGAGTTCCCTTGTATGTTATTTGTCATTTTTCCCTTGTTGCTTTTAATAACTTTTCTCTGTCTCTAATTTTTGTCAATTTGACTACTGTATGTCTTGGCATGTTTCTCCTTGGGTTTATCCTGCCTGGGACTCTCTGTGCTTCCTGGACTTAAGTAGTTATTTCCTTTCCCATGTTAGGGAAGTTTCCAACTGTAATCTCTTCCAATATTTTCTCAGGTCCTTTCTCTCTCTCTTCTCCTTCTGGGACCCCTATAATGGGGATGTTGGTGTGTTTAACGTTGTCCCAGAGGTCTCTGAGGCTGTCTTCAGTTCTTTTCATTCTTTTTTCTTTATTCTTTTCTGCATCAGTGATTTTCACCATTCTAATTTCCAGGTCATTTACTCGCCCTTCTGCCTCAGTTATTCTGCTATTGGTTCCTTCTAGTGTATTTTTCATTTCACTTATTGTGTTGCATATCTCTGTTTGTTCTTTAATTCTTCTAGGTCTTTGGTAAACTTTTCAATCTTTGCATGCAGTCTTTTTTCAAAGTCCTGGATTATCTTCACCATCATTATTCTGAATTCTTTTTCTGGAAGGGTGCCTATCTCCTCTTCATTTAGTTGTTTTTCTGGGGTTTTATCCTGCCCCTTCATCTGGTACAAAGTCCTCTGCTTTTCCATTTTCTCTTATCTTTCTGTGGCTGTGGTTTTCAGTTCCACAGAAGGAAATACTGCTGATACTACTTGATTCTGCTGTCTGCCCTTTTGTGGAGGAAGCTGTCTAGGAGGCTCATGTGTGCTTCCTGATGGGAAGGACTGATGGTGGTAGGGCTGGGTGGGTGGAGCTCAGTAAGACTTGAATCCGATTTGGTGGGCACAGCTCAGTAAAACTTTAATCTGCTTGTCTGCCAATGGGTGGGGCTGTGTTCCCACCTTGTTGGCTGTTTGGTCTGAGACTACCTAGCAGTGGAGCTTGCAGGCTCTTTGGTGGGGCTAATGGTGGACTCTAGGAGGTCTCAAGACAATGAGCACTTCCCAGAACCCCTGCCACCAGTGCCCCTGTCTCCTCGGTGAGCCACAGCTGCCCCCAACCTCTGCAGACAACCCTCCAACACCAATAGGCAGGCCTTGTTCAGTCTCCTATCGGGTCACTGCTCCTTCCCCCTGGGTCCTGGTGAGCACACATTTTGTGTGCCCTCCAAGAGTGGAGTGTCTGTTTTCCCCAGTCCTATGGAGGTCCTGCAATCAAATCCCGCTGGCTTTCAAAGTCTGATACTCTGGGGATTCCTCCTGCCATTGCTGGACTCCCAGGTTGGGAAGCCTGACGTGGGGCTCAGAACCTTCACTTTAGTGGGTGGACTTCTGTGGTATAACTGTTCTCCAGCTTGTGAGTCACCCACCCAGCATTTATGGGATTAGATTTTAACGCGATTTCGCCCCTCCTACCATCTCATTGTGGCTTCTCCTTTGTCTCTGGATGTGGGGTGTCTTTTTTTGGTGAGTTCCAGTGTCTTTCTGTCGATGATTATTCAGCAGTTAGTTGTAATTCCAGTGCTCTTGCAAGAGGGAGTGAGCGCACGTCCTCCTACTCTCCCATCTTGGTCCTCTCCCCTGATTTGTTCTTGTGCATAAAATTTCAATCAATATATGTTCCTGAGTTCCTGCTCCCTTCATTGCATTCTGTAAACTCCAGGCATCATAATATATAGATAGCATGAAGAGGGCAAGGATCAGTTCTTCCATATTTACACTTAACTCTGATTTAAGATCTTTGATTAAATCCTTGCCATACACGGTCTTAAACGCTGCTTTAATTTTTTGCCTTTGATCATTGGAACGATTGGCCACAATGTCTATAATTGCCTGCTCGTCTGTACCAAAACCCTTCATTGCTTTATGAAGAATTTCTGCATCTCCAGTGGCATCAAAGTTGGCAGCCGGTCAGATTGTTCTTTGAGTTCCCTGGCTCATGGCAGCAGGCTGACTAGGGTAAGGAGATTGTCCTCCAGGATACTGAGAAGGCATCAGTCCCCCGGGAAAACCACAAGGTAGTAGGACCTGTGCTGGGCCCCCACCATGTGACTGTGAGGGTGGCTGTGGATAGCCAGAAAAGCCTGATCCACCTGGTGGGGCTCCAAACCCTTGGGCTCCAGAATAGGATGGAGCTCCCCCTGGCTGTGGGGCACCAGGATAGCCTGAAGGGGCTGGATAACCTCCAGGGGCAGGGTAGCCTCCAGCTGTTGGGTAACCACTACTTGGTGCTGGTGGGTAGACACCTCCTCCCATTGGAGGAAAGCCACTAGGTTAAGGATACTGACCAGGAGGGGGAAAAGAAGACTCCTGATGCGCAGGAGGATATCCAGGGAAAGGTGGGTACCCTGTGGGGGGATAGCCTAGGTATGACATTCTGACCCCTGGAGCAGTGTCACGACCCAACCTGGTCACGGGCAAGATGGAGCCCCATAATTTAGCTTTTGATACTATATGGTTTAGGTAAATCACGGGTTCTGTTAAATATACATAAGCACTTGTTTTCAAATCCGATACTCTAGGTGCACAATTTGCCCATACACAGTTGAGCTGATGGTCCTAAGATGAGCTTTAGTACAAGTATCAGCAGAATGGTTGCTGAACTTCTGGATTTCCGTGTGGTGTTTCTATCTTTCACTTGATGACACCCACCAAACCCTTAAGGATACTTAAGTTTAGGAGGTAAAAGTCAGAGTGTATTCACTCAGCTGCTGAATCGAATTTGTATATAACACAATAGTACTGAAGATGTGTAAATTACCACTATTTCAAAATCTGCCCCAATACAGCCCATTCTTGCTTTGGGAATGGAAAAGAAAAAGACAACTGTTGAACGTATGTTTCTCTTTGTGATGGAGGCTGTGAATGTGTTTGGGTGGGGATACATGGTAAATCACTGTACTTTCTACTCAGTTTTACTATGAACCTGAAACTACTCCAAAAAAATTCTACTTGAAAAAATTATATGTAATAGTAAAATGTTTATTCCTACAGTTAAACACCTGATCAAAACCCTTCTTTCAATAATCTGATTAAAATATAGAATGCTGATATAAGTTATTTTACAGAATTACTTGAAAGGGGAAGAAATCAAATGATATTCCTAAATAAGCATTGTGAAGGGAAATAAGTTGATCAACTTCTGAACGTCAAACAGCATTTGCTACGCCGTCATCCTGTCCCCACCCAACTGCGGCTGGACCATGACCCTGTGTTTATCACTTTGTCTCTGTGTCAAGACTTTTGGAATTCTCCATGTTGTCTTCCTCAAAAGCTGAGGATTCTGTTGTGTTCTGTTGTAAGAGCAGGATTTCCACAGAGCCCCAGATGACTAGTGTGTTTTCATTTGCTAGGGCTGCGGTAACAAAGTGTGACAGACCGGGCAGCTTCAACAACAGACATTTATTGTCTCACAGTTCTGGAGGTTGGAGTCCAAAATCAAGGTGTCTGGAGGACTGGTTTCTTCCGAGGCCTCTCCCCTCAGCTTGTTAGATGGCTGTCCTCTCCCTGTGTCTTCACCTGGTCTTCCCTCTGTGTTCGTGTCTGTGCCCTAATCTCTTCTTATAAAGGCACCAGCCATTGGGTTAGGGCCCACTTCAGTGACCTCATTTTACCTTAATTACCTCTTTAAAGGCTCCATCTCTAGATACAGCCACATTCTGACATAATGGGATTAGAACTTCAATATACGGATTTTAGAACACAGTTCATAACTACTAGTTCTGCCCAAGCTAAGGGTCTGTGGGATGTTCTTGGAAACTTCATGATCACTCTGTGTCAGAGTCTGAATCTTTCTGAGAAGGAACCCTCTTTTTTGTTTACTGATACAGTTTGGGGATATATTTAACCGAGAGTCTGCAACTACATGTTTGCAGTGATAAACAAGGAAACTGGGAAGGATGCTGAGCTGGTCCCATCTTCACCTTCATCCAAGCAGATGGCACATGCATCATACCCCTCTCCTTTCTGGAATTTATGTAGACAAAGTCTCTCAGGATATTTATAACATGTTTCTTCTAGTTGGATGTCTCTCCTGGAGAAATTGTGTGAATTAGAAAATGAGTACTGGACTTCCCTGTTGGTGCAGTGGTTAAGAATCTGCCTGCCAATGCAGGGACCAGGGATCGAGCCGTGGTCTGGGAAGATCCCACATGCTGTGGAGCAACTAAGCCTGTGCGCTACAACTACTGAGCCTGTGCTCTAGAGCCCGCAAGCCACAATGACTGAGCCCACATTCCACACCTACTGAAGCCCATGTGCCTAGAGCCGGTGCTCTACAACAAGAGAAGCCACCACAGTGAGAAGTCCGCACACTGCAACGAAGAGTAGTCCCCACTTGCCACAAACTAGAGAAAAGCCTGGGCACAGCAACAAAGGCCCAATGTAGCCAATAAATAAATGAATGAATGAATAAAAAAAGAAAATGAGTACCAACATGAGATGGATACCCAATAGGATAAAGAAGGTAGAATTCCAGAGATCAGCTGAATTCTGGAGCTGAACAATGTAGTCTCTTCGTGTGTGAGCTTATCTTTCAGAGTTTTCTCATACTTTCCCAATAAAGACAGATGAAATGTCATTTTTAAAAAAGCCCTCATTATATGGCTCCTATACTGATTACTTAATTAGCATCAATATTGTGAACTCTCGCTGCTTTGTATTCTGCTCTCTGTGTATTTAAAGATCTTAATATCAAAATTACCATCAGTAGAACTGGGCAGAGAAATACAAAATGAGCTTGGAGAATCTTGAAGCAGGGAGGTAAGGAAGGCCTCATTAAATAAATAAGGAAGAAAGTAAGGAAATAGGAAGAGAGGAGGAGGGAAGGAGAGAGGAAGGAAGGATGGGAGAGAGGAAGGGGAGAGGTGTGGGGGGAGAAAAAGAAAAGAAAAAAGAAAGAAGAAAGAAAGGAAAGGGAGAGGGAGGGAGGGAGGAAGTATGGGGGCGTGTCAAAGGGACATAGGAGCCAACTGAAAGAGTTTCCAGTGGTCAAAGCTAGAAAATTTTGAATAAAATAAATAATATAGTAATGGATTAGAACCTAAGGAATAAAATAACTATGAATCCATAATGATATAAAGAAATGACTGAAGAAATAAATAAGGAGAAGGCACAAACCTTCCTCAAAGAGAATGTCAAATTATATATGTGGATTCTCCTTCTCCAGGGGGTGGGACTTAACTCCCCTCCTCTTGGGTGTGTGCTGGACTTGGTGACTTGCTTCCAAAGAATTGAGTGTGGAAAAGAAAAAAAAATATTGTGTTGGCCAAAAAGTTCGTGTCAGTTTTCCCATAAGATGTTATGGAAAAAGCCAAACGAACTTTTTGGCCAACACAATAGTAACTTGACAGCAGAGAAACCTGGCAGACACCACTTCAACCAAAGGATCAAGTCAACATCACCAGTGATAAATTATGTTGATATGTATTCCTTGACATGAAATGATGAGAAGGGCGTTTTGTCTCTGTCGTATTCTTGCCAATAACCCATAGCCCCAGTCTAGTAATGAGAAAACACCGGACAAACCTAACTTGGGGGACTTCTACAATATACCTGACCTTTCATGATCATGAAAACAAGGAAAGACTGAAAAACTGTCACAGACCACAGGAGACTAAAGAAACATGATGACTAAATTCAAAGCAGAAACTTGGATTGGATCCTTGGGACAGAAGAGGGACATTAATGGAAAAACTAGTGAAATTCATATGGAGTCTGTAGTTCAATTAATAGTATGGTACTTGTATTAATTTTTTAGTTTTGACAAATGTAGCATGGTTATGTAAAAAGTTAACATTGGGGGAGCTGGGTGAAGAGTAAATAGGAACTCTGAATTATCTCTGCAAATTTTCTATAAATCGAAATTATTCCAAAAGTAAAGTTTCATTAAAAAATTATTCATGAAAAGATGCTCAACATCACTAATCATCAGGGAAATGCAAATCAAAACCATAATGAGATATCACCTCACATCTGTTAGAAGGACTATGAAGAGAATTCCCTGGTGGTCCAGTCATTAGGACACCATGCTTTCACTGCTGAGGGCATGGGTTCAGTCCCTGGTTGGGGAACTAAGATCCTGCAAGCCGCACAGTGCAGACAAAAAGAAAAAAAAATTTAGAATGTCTATGAAAAAAAAGGAAGAGAAAACAATGTTGGTAAGGATGTGGAGAAAAGGGAACCTTTGTACACTGTTGGTGGGAATATAAATTGATGCAGCCACTATGGAAAACAGTATGTAAGTTCCTAAAAAATTAGCAATAGAATTACCATATAACCCAATGATTCCATTTCTGGGTATTTATCCAAAGAAAATGAAAACACTAATTCAGAAAGATACATGCACCCCAATGTTCACTGCAGCATTATTTACAATAGCCAAGACCCGGAAACAGCTGAAGTGTCCATGGACAGATGAATGGATAAAGAAATGTGATATACGTACACAATAGACTACTACTCAGCCATAAAAAATTATGAAATCATGCCATGTGTGACAACATGAATGGACCTAGAGGGTATTATGTTAAGTGAAATAAGTCAGACAAAGACAAACACTATATGATCTCACTTATATGTGGAACCTACAAAATAAAAAAATAAAAAAAAACAAGCTCATAGACACAGAGAACAGAATGGTGGTTGCCAGAAGTGAGGTGTGGAGGGAGTGGGTCAAATGGGTAAAGGAGGTCCAAAGGTACAAAGTTCCAGTTATGAAATGAATAAGTCACAGGGATGTAAGGTATAGCCTGGTGACTATAGTTAATAATACTGTACTGCACACTTGAAAGTTGCTGACAGTAAATCTTGAAAGTTCTCATAACAAGAAAAAAAAAATTTTAACTATGTGTGGTGATGGACATTAAATAGACTTATTGTGGGGATCATTTCACAATATATACAAATATTGAATTATTATGTTGTACACCTGAAACTAATACAGTGTTCCATGTCAATTAAAAAAATCCAGGGAAGGATCAAAAAATTAGAATCATTTTTCTAATTAACTCAATGACAATCCCAGCATTTTTTTTCAGGGAGGAAGGGCTGTGAGCTCACAGGCATTCTCTGGTTCTGAATTAATCAGAAAACCCTTTGAAACTTCAGCCTAAAGTCTATGACCAAAACTTACTAAAGGTCATCAAATATCTAAGGTGCACTTTCAAAACTATTTTCAAAACTACTCTGAATATGCCAAAATACCTCCATCTAAGAGCAACAGGTTTGAGGATGTAAAGGGCTGAACAGTCACAGTGGCTGATACCTGAATGGACAGCAGCATTAACATCGCTTGAGGTGCAGCCCCAGAACCCCGATGAGGTCATGTGGCTACATTGCTGCAGGAGAAGCCCCTGCACCAAATAGGTACTCACTTTTAATGGAACATGAAAGAAATATGTTTTATACTTTTGATGTGATCTCCCAAAGACATTTCCCAGACCGGAGCCAATGTTGTGGCTGGACTAGCCCTTGCAGTTCTTATGATGACTGCAAGATGCACCTGAACAACAGCCATCTGGGAACTCTGCGAAACCATGGTCCTCTGCAAGACACCTGGGCTTCCTCCATCTTGCTGAGCCCCACAGACTCTCCAAAGGGCCCACACCTGTGCCTCGGGACAGAGCCAGCGTCTGGATGCCTGCCAGCCGGAGGACCAGCCACCAGGAACTGGGAGAATAGCAGCTCACCAAGAAGAGGACCTCCACCATTTTTAATTTTTCTGGAAAAAGCAAATTATTTAATGGAAAATTCCAAAATGCATGACAGCTGTTTCCATTCAGGATCCTTTGCTACAATTCCATGTGCTTCGAGAAAGGAACTCGGGCTCTTTAAAAACAGTGGATCACAGGCCTTCCTTGTGAAGCACTTCACTCTTTCAGCCTAAATAGCACTTCATCCAAGCTGATGAGCCTCACACGGAGGGCGGGGTCGTTCCTGCTGGGCTCTGCAAGGAGGCGGCTGCAGGAGCCCAGATGAGAGCCCACTGCGATGGTCTCTGGTATGTGCGGCACGGCAGTCCCTCCATCTTGCACAGGGCCACGCGCTGACTGCCTACCTGTTGAAATGTTTCTTCCTCTGGTCCTGATCGATGGGACTCTGCAAGGATGGCTCTTAGGAAGCTCTGTTCCAGGATGGAGGTATCTCTTAAAGGAAATGCGAGGTTATAACTGGCTGTACCACCAGCCCGGAGGCTGGTGCATAGCAAAAAAATATCAATAGTTCAGTATTTTAACTAGCATGTTTTCTAGAAGTAACTGGGTACGAAGGGGTCATAGCTTGTGCAAACCTGAAAGCCCTTCGTCTTTACCTGCTGGCGTCATTCTCCAGCAAGCACACTTACAGACCTTTTATTTAAAAACTGTTAGCGTCTTTAGATCCCAAGCTATAGGGAATTGTCTTCTTAAAACAGTCTTATTAAGTCTGTTGTTTTGAATTTGATTCGTAAAAACAAAATGTGTTCTGGGTAGCTCATTTTTCTCTATCATGTTCTTAATTTCTTCAGATATTTTATGTTCTTTAAGTCTGAATCAGAGATGATTCATCACAAGTATTGTAGTACATGATTTGGGAGTTTAATCTTCTTAAAGTTTTGAGAGCCCAGAAACAGAAACACGTGTGTGTGGTAATTCCTTACTGATGCAAGTTTGAAGGTCTGAAGTTTTACAGTTGCAGCCTCTCAAGCCTAGGCCTGAAATTTTGTTTTTTCTGGTGGCAGTACAATTCTAAAATATTAATTCAACATGTAGCCAATACGAAACATTCCTCATGAGATGTGTTTTATCTTTTTTTTAACCAAGTCTTTGAAATCGGGTGTCTTACATTGACAGTATATCTAAATTTCGACTAGCCACATTTCCAGTGCTCATAACTCATATTGGACACTGTAGTTCTAGACATAATTCTTAAACCTGCCTGTTTGTTTGCTTCCTCGCCCTTCAGCCTCTCTCTGCTTCAATGTAGTGGGAGCTGCCTGGAGGCTGAGTCAGCAACAGTGTTGAGTGGATGGCTGCTCTCCTAAGCTGATTGTTGCTGTAGAACTGAGTCATTGAGAAGCCTGGATAAACCAGCACAGCTCCTAGGGTTTAGGTTCCTGGCTCAGTTTTTTCAACACCAATTTTTGTGTCATTTCTTTGTCTCTGTTCTCAAACCAGGCATTGTTTATGCTCAACTCTTCCTCAGAATATTTGCAGAATGCAACAAATAAAAACAGACACATAGTAACACATTGGCCTGATCCAGGCATTTTCCATCTATAACTGCAAGCTCCAGTGCACCCATGGTCTATCTTCTAAGTTATCGCAGGTGAAAGTTTTACCAAATGTTGGTTTGACCTCTGAAATCTATTTTCTTGCAGCTTGCCCCTCAACTGCCAAGCTATGGTTACATGGTTTTGGTTTTATTATGATAGCACCCCACTTCAAACTGTCAGTCCCTAATGAAAGATGCTATTAGCTGCTGTAACAAATAACCCCCTGAATTTTCACAGTTTTACATGATCCAAGTTTACTTTTAGCTCATGTAACAATCTGGTTGGTGGGAATCAGGCTCCTTCTATCTTATGGATTCATGATCCCCTAGGGCCTTGGAATCTTCTGCAGTTCAGTCAATGGAAACAGTATAAAGGCAGTATGAACACTTGAGAGCCTTGGCCTGAAATGGCACACATCACTCTGTTCACATTTCATTGTTTAGAATGCAGTCCCCTGGCCACACAGACTGCAAGGGAGGCTGGAAAAGGTAGTCGTGGTGCCCAGGAAGAAAAGGAGAGCATGGATTTTATTGAGAATCAGACATCCTTACTGTTGTGTTTATATGGATGGGATTGGATTTTAACTTTCCTCTTTCATACATTCCTTCTCTGGTGTTTGATATTTAAGGGTAGACAAGATTGTACTAGTTAAAAAAGCATATAAATTGGGAGTAGTTCTTCTTTTTCTTGGAAGAGTTTGGGTAAGACTGAAATTTATTCATTCTTTAAATGATTGGTAAGATTTTCCATTAAAGCTGACTGCTTTTTTGCAAGAAAGATTTTAAACTGTTGACTCAGTTTAACTGGTTATAGAATGATTTGGTTTTCTATTTTCTTATCAGTTTTGGTAGGCTCCACTTTTTAAAGGAATGGATCCATTTCAACTAATTTTTCAAACTTAGTACATTTCCTCACAATATAGTCTCCTTTTTAAATTGAAGTATAGTTGATTGACAATATTGTGTTAGTTTTATGTATATAGCAGTGATTCAGTTATACATATATTTTTTCAGATTATTTTCCATTATAGGTTATTACAAGATATTGAGTGTCGTTCCCTGTGCAATACAATTAATCCTTGTTGCCTATTTTCTATATAGTAGTTTGTATCTGTTAGTCCCATACGCCTAATTTATCCTAGTCCCATACACCTAATTTATCCCTCCATCTCTCCCTTTCCCCTTTGGTAACCATAAATTTGTTTTCTACGTGAGTCTGTTTGTTTTGTATATAGATGCATTTGTATTATTTTTTAGATTCCACATATGAGTGATATTGAGTATCTGTCTTTCTCTTTGTAACTTACTTCACTAAGTATAATATTCTCTAGGTCCATCCATGTTACTGCAAATAGCAATATCTCATTTTTTTCATGGCTGAGTAATATTCCATTGTGTATATATACCTCATATTTTCAAGCCAGTTGTCTGCCGATGGGCAGTTGAGTTGTTTCCATGGCTTGGATATTGTAAATAGTGCTGCTGTGAACATTGGGGTGTATGTATCTTTTTGAATTAGAGTTTTTGTCTTTTCTGGATATATACCCAGGAGTAAGATTGCTGGATCATTTGGTAGCTCTATTTTCAGTTTTTAAGGAATTACCATACTGTTATCCATAGTGCTTGTGCCATATTTACATTCCCATTAACAGTGCAGGAGAGTTCCCTTTTCAGCATTTATTATTTGTAGACTTTTTTGTTGATAGCCATTCTGACCAGTGTGAGGTGATGCCTCATTGTGGTTTTGATTTGCATTTCTCTAATACTTAGCAGTGTTGAGCATCTTTTCATGTGCCTGTTGGCCATCTGTATGTCATCTTTGGAGAAATGTCTATTTAGGTCTTCTGCCCATTTTGTGATTGGGTTTTTTTTTTTTTTTTGATATTGAGCTGTATGAGCCATTTTTATATTTTGGAAATTAAGCCCTTGTTGGTTGCATTTTTGCAAATATTTTCTCTCATTCTGTAGATTGTCTTTTCATTTTGTTGATGTGATATCTTTTATTTCTGCAGAATTGGGAGTTGTGTTCCTTTTTTCATTTCTAATATTATTTATATACCTTTCTTAGGAAGTTACTTGAGGATATTCTCCAGGAAAACAAGTTTGTAAACCAGGAAAAGGGAAAACATGGAATTGATATTCTGGGAGCATAAGCAGAAAAGTCCTGGGAGATGGCTGTGTGGTGGACTTTGGAAGTCCCAGCCCACAAGGGAGAAGAGGACCAGGAGTCTTCTTCAAGAAGGGGGCGGGCAGTGGTCACAGAAGGAAGAGTATGACTAAAAGGTTGAAAAAATATTGAGGATATAAAGGCAAACAATTAAAGAAAGGAGAGAAAATTAGAAATGAGAAGGGATAAAACTGAGTAAGAAATATATAAGCCAACATAAAATGTGACAATTATAAGGAGTTAATGGGGTGTGAAAATAGAGAATCTTATTTTTCCTTGATGTTAGACATACTCTCTTTCAAGTGGCATGGTGTTGTAAAATTATGTCCACAGAGAAACTGATGTAATTCTAACACACTCTGCAGCCCAGCAGGGGAAATATTTGCATAATAATAGTAATGAAATGCTTTCTTTTATTGGTTTCAACTTCTAGAGTGAGCATATGAATGGGGAACATTTTGATGAAAGACAGAAGTGAAATTTAATAAGCTTGAAAATCTATAAAAATGAGACTACAGCTATCATAACATACATTTTTGTGCATTTGTGCCATTATAGCTTTAGGATAAATTCCCAGGGGCTGGGTGGCTACAAATGTGGTGTGTACATTTATAATTAATATACCGCAAAATCACCCTCCAGAAAAGGGTACCAGTTCATTCTCTCCCATTGTCTCCCTGCTCCCACCTACTTCAGGATTTCTAGAAAGTCCTCAGATATTCTGGTCCATTTATGGTACCTGTCTCCATTTTCCAGCTCTGCTACACATATTTCCCCCTCTATTACTATTTATTGGATCATTTCAAAGGAGTTTTACATTAGCGGGGAGGTAAAGTGTATATCCTCAAATTACCATCTTGAAAGCAGGAGTCCCTTGCCAGATTTTTAAAATGTAAAATTTTTTTCCCTTCCTGATTACAAAAGTAATGCATGCTCAGAGAAACAGTGTGAAGCGAAGAGGAAACACCCAGTGCCTCTGAGCTTTTGAAAAGGCAGAGAGAGACAAGAAAATTGGCCAGGGCTGTCTGCCCCGTGAAGAGTGGAGATTTCTCATCTGCCAGGACTAAGAAATGAGCCCTCTTTCTCCCTCCTACTTGCCAAACATATTGAGCAAGATTGTCCAGTTTTGCCTGGTAATTTTCCCAAATGAAAAAGCAGCAAGGTTTTATCTCGGTATTTTTGAATCGTCGTTGGTGCCCCTACAATTCCACTTTGTCTAACGTCTTTCTTTGGCCTCACTTGCGCTGCTGAAGGATCAGTCGATACCCTGGACCCCCACTGACCCGCCTCTTCCTTCAAGCAGCAAGGTCATTCCGCTGGTTAGTTTAGAACTGCTAATGACTGAAAAATCTATATGGAATGTAGGTTACATCAGCCTGCGCCACTTGATTGCCACCTACATGGGGAGAAAGGAACTCTGCAAAGTCATCTAGATCTGGGTTTGATTTGTAAAAACCAGATGTCACTGGGGGCTCCCGCATCCCTTGAAAGTCCAGGGGAACTTGACCCAAACTCGTCTCCACAGCCTGGGACATTAAGCTTCCTTCCACTCTCTGTCCCTGCTTTTTTTGTCGCTTTCTCCTGCTATCCTGCTTCCACGTGGGCAGCTCTGGTTCACAGGTGTTTCATGAATTTGTAACTGAAGATTTTCAGGGAGGGACCATTTCCACGCACCAGTGGGCTTCTGCCGGGTCTCCTGTCTCCTTACTGAGGCCCCTCCCTACTCTCACACCTGCTGGACCACCCACCACAGGCCTTGGAAAGGGCCGCCCCTGTAGGCAGGCTCACCTTGGAGGAAAAGCTCATCACCACACGAGACTGCAGGGCCCGGGACCCCTTAGATCCCAATGAATTAAAATGTCTCCATCTTGCTGTTTTACTTTACCAGTTGAAAGGAATTCTGCTATGTGATGGTTAGTTTTGAGTGCCAGCTTCGCTGGGCTGCAGTACCCAGTTATTTCATCAAACACTAATCTAGGTGTTGCTGTGAAGGTATTTTGTGGATGTGGTTAACATCTATCATCAGTTCACTTTAAAGGAAATGACCTTCAGTACTGATGGGCCTCATCCAATTGGTTGGAGGCCTTAAGAGCAAAACCTGAGGTTTTCCAAAGAAGTTCTGCCTCAAAGCTGCAACATTAACTCCTGCTTGAGTTTCCAGCCTGCCAGCCTACCCTATAGATTTTGGACTTGCCAGCCCCACAATCACATGAGCCAATTCCTTAAAATATATCTCTTTATACATACATATATATTCATATACATATATATCCTATATATATGCATTTCTATCTATCGGTTTTTTTCTGTGTATGTATGTATGTGTATATATATATAATCATATATGAATGAATATATAATCTCCTATTGGTTCTGTTTCTTTGGAGAACTCAAACTGATACAAACTGTGTATTTGTTTTAATTACACAAATAAGGCATGTTTAGTATAGAAAATTAGAAATTACAGATAAACCAAAAGAAAAATCTTACCAGCAATTTCACCACCACCACAAAATAAGGTACCGATCTACACAATCTACATAATTTTAAGTGACTACTAAATATTATATATTTTGGCTATACCATAATTTATTTAATTCTTCCTGTATTGTTGGAAAATTACATTGTCTAGTTTCTCTATTATAAACAACACATAAAGAATATCATTGCTCACATACCTTTGTGCCCTTTGTCTTTGATTTCATTTTTTTTCCCAGATCTTTTTTGGAGTATAATTGCTTTATACTGTTGTGCCAGTTTCTGCCTTACAGCAAAGTGAGTCAGCTGTATTTATACATCCCTATATCCCCTCCCTCCCACCGCCCCTATCCCACCCCTCTAGGTCATCACCAATCATCAAGTTGATCTTCCTGTGCTACGCAGCAGCTTCCCACTAGCTATCCGTTTTACATTTGGTACTGTATCTATGTCAGTGCTACTCTCACTGCGTCTCAGCTTCCCCTCCCCACCTACCTTGTGTCCCTAAGTCCGTTCTCTGTATCTGTCTCTTTATTCTTGCCCTGCCACTGGGTTCATCAATACCATTTTTTTAGATTCCATATATATGCGTTAGCATATGGTATTTGTTTTTCTCTTTCTGGCTTACGTCACTCTGTAACGACAGACTCTAGGTCCATCCACCTCACTACAAATAACTCAATTTCACTCCCTTTTATGGCTGAGTAATATTCCATTGCATATATGTGCCACATCTTCTTTATCCATTCATCTGTTGATGGGCAATGTCCTGGCTATTGTGAATAGTGATGCAATGGTACATGTATCTTTTGTGGTACATGTATCTTTTTGAATTATGATTTTCTCAGGGTATATGCCCAATAGTGGGATTGTTGGGTCATATGATAGTTCTATTTTTAGTTTTTAAAGGAACCTCCATACTATTTTCCATAGTGGCTATACCAATTTACATTCCCACCAACAGTGCAGAAGAGTTCCCTTTTCTCCACAGCCTCTCCAGCATTTATTGTTTGTAGATTTTTTAGATGATGGCCATTCTGACTGGTGTGAGGTGATACCTCATTGTGGCTTTGATTTACATTTCTCTAATAATAAGTGATGTTGAACATCTTTTCGTGTGTTTGTTGGCCATCTGTATGTCTTCTTTGGAGAAATGACTATTTAGGTCTTCCATCCATTTTTTGATTGGGTTGTTTTTTTTTTATATTGAGCTGCTTGAGCTGCTTGTATATTTTGGAGATTAATCCTTTGTCAGTTGCTTCATTGGTGAATATTTTCTCCCATTCTGAGGGTTGTCTTCTTGTCTTATTTATGGTTTATTTTGCTGTGCAAAATCTTTTAAGTTTCATTAGGTCCCATTTATTTATTTTTGTTTTTATTTCCATTATTCTAGGAGGTGGGTCAAAAAGGATCTTGCTTTAATTTATGTCATAGAGTGTCCTTCCTATGTTTTTCTCTAAGAGTTTTATAGTGTCTGGCCTTACATTTAGATCCTTAATCCATTTTGAGTTTATTTTTGTCTATGGTGTTAGAAAGTGTTCTAATTTCATTCTTTTACATGTAGCTGTCCAGTTTTCCCAGCATGACTTATTGAAGAGGCTGACTTTTCTCCATTGTATATTTTTGCCTCCTTTGTCAAAGATAAGGTGCCCATATATGTGTGGGTTTATCTCTGGGCTCTCTATTCTATTCCATTGATCTATATTTCTGTTTTTGTGCCAGTACCATGCTGTCTTAATCACTGTAGCCTTATAGTATGGTCTGAAGTCAGGGAACTTGATTCCTTCAGCCCTGTCTTTCTTTCTCAGGATTGCTTTGGCTATTCAGGGTCTTTTACATTTCCATACAAATTGTAAAATTTTTGTTCTAGTTCTGTGAAAAATGCCATTGGTAATTTGATAGGGATTGCATTGAATGTGTAGATTGCTTTGGGTAGTATAGTCATTTTTGCAATGTTAATTCTTCCAATCCAAGAACATGGTATGTCTCTCCATCTGTTTGTATCATCTTTGATTTCTTTCATCAATGTCTTTATAGTTTTCTGCATACAGGTCTTTTGCCTCCTTAGGTAGGTTTATTCCTTAGGTAGGAATATTCCTAATATTCCTAGGTATTTTATTCTTTCTGTTGCAATGGTAAATGGGAGTGTTTCCTTAATTTCTCTTTCTTATTTTTCCTTGTTAGTGTATAGGAATGCAAGAGATTTCTGTGCATTAATTTTGTATCCTGCTACTTTACTAAATTCATTGACTAGCACTAGTTAGTTTTCTGGTAGCATCTTTTGGATTTTCTATGTATACTGTCATGTCATCTGCAAAGTGACAATTTTACTTCTTTTCCAATTTGGATTCCTTTTATTTATTTTTCTTCTTTGATTGCTGTGCTTAAAACTTCCAAAACTATGTTGAATAATAGTGGTGAGAGTGGGCGCCGTTGTCTTGTTTCTGTTCTTAGAGGGAATGCTTTCAGTTTTTCACCATTGAGAAGAATGTTGACTGTTGGTTTGTTGTATAAGGCTTTTATTATGTTGAGGTAGTTTCCTTCTATGCCCACTTTCTGGAGAGTTTTTATCATAAATGTGTGTTGAATTTTGTCAAAAGGTTTTTCTGCATCTATTGAGATGATCATATGGTTTTTATCCTTCAATTTGTTAATGTGGTGTATCACATTGATTGATTTGCATATATTGAAGAATCCTTGCATTCCTGGGATAAACCCCACTTGATCATGGTGTATGATCTTTTTAATGTGCTGTTGGATTCTGTTTGCTAGTATTTTTTGAGTATTTTTGCATCTATATTCATCAGTGATATTGGCCTGTAATCTTCTTTTTTTGTGACATCTTTGTCTGGTTTTGGTATCAGGGTGATGGTGGCCTTGTAGACTGAGTGTGGGAGTGTTTCTCCTTCTGCTATATTTTGGAAGAGTTTGAGAAGGATAGGTGTTAGTTCTTCTCTAAATATTTGATAGAATTTGCCTGTGAAGCTATCTCGTCCTGGACTTTTGTTTTTTGGAAGATTTTTAATCACAGTTTCAATTTCAGTGTTTGTGATTGGTCTGTTCATACTTTCTATTTCTTTCTGGTCCAGTCTTGGAAGGTTGTACTTTTCTAAGAATTTATCCATTTCTTCCAGGTTGCCCAATTTATTAGCATATAGTTGCTTATAGTAGTCTCTTATGATCCTTTGCATTTCTGTAGTGTCAACTGTTACTTCTCCTTTTTCATTTCTGATTCTCTTGATTTGCGTCTTCTCCGTTTTTTTCCTGATGAGTCTGGCTAATGGTTTATCAATTTTGTTAATTTTCTCAAATAACCAGCTTTTAGTTTTATTGACCTTTGCTCTTGTTTTCTTCATTTCTTTTTCATTTATTTCTGGTCTGATTTATATAATTTCTTTCCTTCTGCTCACTTTGGGTTTTTTTTTGTTCTTTCTCTAATTGTTTTAGGCATAAGGTTAGGTTGTTTATTTGATATTTTTCTTGTTTCTTGAGGTAGCATTGTATTGCTATAAATTTCCCTCTTAGAACTGCTTTTGCTGCATCCCATAGGTTTTGGGTCATTGTGTTTTCATTGTCATTTGTTTCTAGGTATTTTTTGATTTCCTCTTTCATTTCTTCAGTGAGCTTTTGGTTGTTTAATAATGTATTATTGTTTAGCCTCCATGTGTTTGTATTTTTTACAGTTTTTTTTCCCCCTGTAATTGATATCCAGTCTTACGGCATTGTGATCAGAAAAGATGCTTTATATGATTTCAATTTTCTTAAATTTACTGCGACTTAATTTGTGACCCAAGATGTGATCTATTTTGGAGGATGTTCTGTGTGCACTTGGGAAGAAAGTATATTCTGTAGTTTTTGGATGGACCGTCCTATAAATATCAGTTAAATCCATCTGGCCTAACGTGTCATTTAAAGCTTGTGTTTCCTTATTTTCTGTTTGGATGATCTGTCCATTGGTGTAGGTGGGGTGTTAAAGTCTCCTACTATTATTGTGTAACTGTTGATTTCCTCTTTTATGGTGGTTAGCCTTTGCCTTATGTATTGAGGTGCTTCTATGTTGGGTGCATAGATATTTACAATTGTTATATCTTTTTCTTGGATTGATCCCTTGATCATTATGTAGTGTCCTTCCTTGTCTCTTGTGATAGTCTTAATTTTAAAGTTTAATTTGTCTAATATGAGTATTGCTACTCCAGCTTTCTTTTGACCTCCATTTGCATGGAATATCTTTTTCCATCCCTTCACTTTCAGTCTGTATGTGTCCCTAGGTCTGAAGTGGATCTCCTGTAGATAGCATATATATGGGTTTTGTTTTTGTATCCATTCAGCCAGTCTATGTCTTTGGGTTGGAGCATTGGTCCGTTTACATTTAAGGTAATTATTGATATGTATGTTTCTATTACCACTTTCTTAATTGCATTGGGTTTGTTTTTATAGGTCTTTTCCTTCTCTTGTGTTTCCTGCCTAGAGAAGTTCCTTTAGCAATTGTTGTAAATCTGGTTTGGTGGTGCTGAATTCTCTTAACTTTTGCTTGTCTGTAAAGCTTTTGATTTTTCTGTTGAATCTGAGTGAGAGTCTTACTGGGTAGAGTATTCTTGGCTATAAGTTTTTCCCTTTCAACACTTTAAATATATCATGCCACTCCCTTCTGGCCTGCAGAGTTTCTGCAGAAAGATCAGCTGTTAACCTTATGGGGGTTCCTTTATATGTTACTTGCTGCTTTCAATATTTTTTCTTTGTGTTTAACTTTTGTTAGTTTGGTTAATATGTATCTTGGCATATTCTATGTTGGGGAAGTTTTCAACTATAATTTCTTCAAATATTTTCTCAGACCCTTTTCTCCTCCTCCTCCCCCCCTCTCTCCCCCTCCTTCTTCTTTGCCTATGATTTGAATGTTGGTGTCCTTAATGTTGTCCCCAAGGTCTCTGAGACTGTCTTCCATTCTTTTTATTCTTTTTTCTGCTGTGTGGCAGTTATTTCCACCATTCTTTCTTCCAGCTCACTTACTTGTTCATCTGTCTTACTTAGTCTGCTGTTGATTCCATCTAGAGTATTTTTTAATTTCAATTATTGTGTTGTCTATTACTGTTTGTTTGCTCTTTAGTTCTTCTAGGTCTTTGTTAAATGTTTCTTATATTTTCTCAGTTTTTGAGATTTTGGATCATCTTTACTATCATTACTCTGAATTCTTTTTCAGGCAATTTGCCTGTTTCTTCATTTATTTGGTCTTGTGGATTTTTATCTTGCTCCTTTGCCTGCAAGATATTTCTCTGTTTACTCATGTTGTCTAATTTACAGTATTTGAGGTCTCCTTTCCTTAGGCTGCCTAGTCGTAATTCCTCTTGCTTCTATTCTCTGCTCCCTGTGATGGGATTGGTCCAGTGTCTTGAGTAGCTTTCTGATGGGAGGGCATGATGCCTGCATTCTGGAGGGTGGATCTGAGTCTTTTCCCTCTGATGAGCAGGGCCATGTCAGGTGGTGTGTTTTGGGGTATCTGTGAGCTTAGTATGACTTTAGGTAGTCTGTGTGCTGATGGGTGGGTTTGTGTTCCTCTCTTGTTTGTAGTTTGGTGTGAGGCATCCAGCACTGGCAGTTGCAGGCAATTGGGCAGAGCTGGGTCTTAGACTCTGACAGAGCTGTCCTCTGTGACAGCTCTCTACGATTAATATTTCCTGTGTCTGGGGATTCTTTAGTGTTCCAGTGTCCTGGATTCAGTGCTTCCACCCCAGAGCCTCAGGCCCGAATTCTGGTCAAGGAATCAAGACGCCACAGGTCACTCATCCTGGCAATAAAGGGGATTTAAAAAGACTAACCAAGCCTGTCTATGATTTCTTGAGGATGCATCTTTCTGGCTTCCCTCTCATGCTCCCCACACACCCCTATACATAGAGATATTTTCTTAAAAACAAACAAACCCATGAGCTCCTTGTGCTGTTGACCTCTTCAAGTGGGATTCACATTATTAAAGCTGGAGAGACCTTACAGATCTAGTCAAACTGATGCCAAAAACTCAGCCTCTATGCACTAGTGACAAATTGACTCTCAGGGACAGAGTTTGGGGTGAAGTAGAAAATAATAGCTTTATTGCTTTGCCAGGCAAAGGGGGATAAAATGGGCTTATACACTGAAAAACTGTGTCCCAGCCTGTAGGGAGGGGTGGGATTTAGTGAGGGATTTTACAGCAATTCTTTGAGGGCGAAATTGCTGATAAGGATTAGGGTGTGTGCAGGGCCTGCATTCCTTTAATCTGGCCTCAGATGGTCTCCTGGTGAGCTTCTGTGGTTCTCAAGGTTATCAAACTGTGATCTCCTCTGGAATGAAGAGTGATTTATCAAGTAGTTAACATCTTCTATTTGTTGGGGGTTTTAGTTCTGCAGAAGAGCTCAAAGATATTGTTATGTGTATCCCTTGAGGTGAAACCAGGACCCTGACCCAAAGCTGCACTATTGTTTCTTTTTTCTTTTAAGAACTTTTATTGAGATACAGTTAACAGACAATAAACAGCATATATTTAGAATGTACAATTTGATATCCCAATCTCCCAATTTATTCCCCCTCAACCCTCCCTGCTTTCCCCACTTGGTGTCCATGTTTGTTCTCTACATCTGTGTCTCTATTTCTGCCTTGCATTTCCACTTTCATAGTTGTTAGCATTTACCTTATGTATTGCGGTGCTCCTATATTGGGTGCATATATATTTATAATTGTTATCTCCTCTTCTTGGATTGATACCTAGATCATTATGTAGTGTCCTTTCTTTTCTCTTGCAACATTTTTCATTTTAAAGTCTATTTTATCTGATATGAATATCGCTACTCCAGCTTTCTTTTGATTTCCATTTGCATGGAATATCTTTTTCCATCCCCTCACTTTCAGTCTGTATGTGTCCCTAGGTCTGAAGTGGGTCTCTTGTCAACAGCATATATATGGGTCCTGTTTTTGTATCCATTCAGCCAGTCTGTGTCTTCTGGTTGGTGCATTTAGTCCATTTACATTCAAGGTAATTATCAATATGTATGTTCCTATTACCATTTTCTTAATTGTTTTGTTTATGTTTTTGTGGGTCCTTTTCTTCTCTTATGTTTCCCACTTAGAGAAGTTCCTTTAGCATTTGTTGTAGGGCTGGTTTGGTGGTGCTGAATTCTCTGAGCTCTTGCTTGTCTGTAAAGCTTTTGATTTCTCCATCGAATCTGAATGAGACCCTTGCTGGGTAGAGTATTCTTGGTTGTAGGTTCTTCCCTTTCATCACTTTAAATATATTGTACCACTTCCTTCTGGCTTGCAGAGTTTCTGCTGAGAAATCAGCTGTTAACCTGATGGGAGTTCCCTTGTATGTTATTTGTTGTTTTTCCTTTGTTGCTTTTAATAACTTTTCTCTATAATTTTTGTCAGTTTGACTACTATGTGTCTTGATGTGTTTCTCCTTGGATTTATCCTGCCTGGGACTCTGCACTTCCTGGACTTGGGTGGCTATTTCTTCTCCCATGTAAGGGAAGGTTTTGACTATAATCTCTTCCAGTATTTTCTCAGGTCCTTTCTCTCTCTCTCCTTCTGGGACCCCTATAATGCGGATGTTGGTGCGTTTAATGTTGTCCCAGAGGTCTTTCAGGCTGTCTTCAGTTCTTTTCATTCTTTTTTCTTTATTCTTTTCTGCATCAGTGATTTTCACCATTCTATCTTCCAGGTCACTTACTTGCCCTTCTGCCTCAGTTATTCTGCTATTTGTTCCTTCTAGTGTATTTTTCATTTCACTTATTGTGTTGCATATCTCTGTTTGTTCTTTAATTCTTCTAGGTCTTTGGTAAACTTTTCAGTCTTTGCATGAAGTCTTTTTTCAAAGTCCTGGATTATCTTCACCATCATTATTCTGAATTCTTTTTCTGTAAGGGTGCCTATCTCCTCTTCATTTAGTTGTTTTTCTGGGGTTTTATCCTGCCCCTTCATCTGGTACAAAGTCCTCTGCTTTTCCATTTTCTCTTATCTTTCTGTGGCTGTGGTTTTCAGTTCCACAGAAGGAAATACTGCTGATACTACTTGATTCTGCTGTCTGCCCTTTTGTGGAGGAAGCTGTCTAGGAGGCTCATGTGTGCTTCCTGATGGGAAGGACTGATGGTGGGTAGGGCTGGGTGGGTGGAGCTCAGTAAGACTTGAATCCGATTTAGTGGGCACAGCTTAGTAAAACTTTAATCTGCTTGTCTGCCAATGGGTGGGGCTGTGTTCCCACCTTGTTGGCTGTTTGGTCTGAGACTACCTAGCAGTGGAGCTTGCAGGCTCTTTGGTGGGGCTAATGGTGGACTCTAGGAGGTCTCAAGACAATGAGCACTTCCCAGAACCCCTGCCACCAGTGCCCCTGTCTCCTCAGTGAGCCACAGCTGCCCCCCATCTCTGCAGGCAATCCTCCAACACCAGCAGGTAGGTCTTGTTCAGTCTCCTATGGGGTCA
The DNA here is from genome assembly GCF_030028045.1 of Hippopotamus amphibius kiboko. Lineage (NCBI taxonomy): Eukaryota > Metazoa > Chordata > Mammalia > Artiodactyla > Hippopotamidae > Hippopotamus > Hippopotamus amphibius. Next base: position 55,166,380 of record NC_080187.1, read on the forward strand.
TTGTTCCTTCCCCCTGGGTCCTGGTGAGCACACTTTTTTGTGTGCCCTCCAAGAGTGGAGTGTCTGTTTCCCCCAGTCCTATGGAGGTCCTGCAATCAAATCCCGCTGGCTTTCAAAGTCTGATTCCCTGGGGATTCCTCCTGCCATTGCTGGACTCCCAGGTTGGGAAGCCTGACATGGGGCTCAGAACCCTCACTTTAGTCGGTGGACTTCTGCAGTATAACTGTTCTCCAGTTTGTGAGTAACCCACCCAGCATTTATGGAATTTGATTTTAACGCGATTGCACCCCTCCTACTGTCTCATTGTGGCTCCTCCTTTGTCGCTCGATGTGGAGTGTTTTTTGGTGAGTTCCAGTGTCTTTCTGTCGATGATTGTTCAGCAGTTAGTTGTAATTCTGGTGCTCTTGCAAGAAGGAGTCTGCACTGTTGGTTCTTGACAGCTCCTCCCTTGTTTTTGTTTTGTTTTATATCTATTTTTATTTTTATTTATTTTTTAAAGAACTTTTGTTGAGATACAGTTAACAGACAATAAACTACATATATTTAGAGCATACAATTTGGTATCCAAATCTCCCAATTCATTCTCCCCCAACCCTCCCTGCTTTCCCCACTTGGTTGTCCATATGTTTGTTCTCTACATCTGTGTCTATTTCTGCCTTGCAAACTGGTTGATTTGTACCATTTTTCTTTAGTCCACATGTATGCGTTAATATACAGTATTTGTTTTTCTCTTTCTGACTCACTTCACTCTGTATGACAGTCTCTAGGTCCATCCATGTCTCTAGAAATGTCCCAGTTTCATTGCTTTTTACAGCTGAATAATATTCCATTGTATATATGTACCACATCTTTTTTATCCATTCATCTGTTGATGGACATTTAGGTTGCTTCCATGTCCTGGCTATTGTAAATAGTGCTGCAATGAACATTGGAGTGCATGTGTCTTTTGCATTATGGTGTTCTCTAGGTATATGCCCTGTAGTGGGATTGCTGGGTCATATGGTAACTCTATTTTTAGTCTTTCAAGGAACCTCCATACTGTTCTCCATAGTGGCTGTATCAATTTACATTCCCACCAAGAGTGCAAGAGTGTTCCCTTTTCTCCATACCCTCTCGAGCATTTACTGTTTGTAGATTTTCTGGTGATGCCCATTCTGACTGGTGTGAGGTGCTCCCTCATTGTCATTTTGATTTGCATGTCTCTAATAATTAGTGATGTTGAGCAGTTTTTCATGTGCCTCTTGGCCATCCATATGTCTTCTTTGGAGAAATGCCTATTTAGGTCTTCTGCCCATTTTTTGATTGGGTTGTTTGTTTTTTTGATACTGAGCTGGATGAACTGTTTTATATATCTTGGAGATTAATCCTTTGTCTGTGGATTCATTTGCAAATATTTTCTCCCATTCTGAGGGTTGTCTTTTTGTCTTGCTTATAGTTTCCTTTGCTGTGCAGGAGCTTTGAAGTTTCATTAGGTCTCCTCCTTTCCCTGATTAGCAACTGTTTGAACTTTCCCTTTGGAACACAGAGAAGGTCATGGAGGCTGAAACCTGTTTCCTACAAACTAGAAATAAGGGACACAGAAAGGTTTCCATGCCCAGGAGCCCCTCAAAGTCCTGCTTGGTTTCAAAACCTTATCATTTTCAGACAAATGGAGGCCAAGAGAGGGTAAGTAATTTTCCCAACATCAGCCAGGCAGGTGAGAGCAGATCAGGGCCCAGAACTCGTTTCATAACTCTGTACTTTCAGATGAAGTGAGTCCACCCTGTTCAGTTGTTGAATTTTATCTCAGAAAGCACTACACCCTGTCTAGATGATATCCTTCAATTTGGTGAAAGTCAACAATCAGAGCAAATGCTCCCAGCATTTTGTCCCAAGGCAACCAGTCCAGTGGAGGCTGAAAGAGGAAAAACTCAAGTCCTGAATTTCTGGAGGACTTGACTTCCTTGCATTTTTGATTAGATGAAGTATGCAAGATGGATGGTTGCTGCTAAACCAATGTCTAGAGAAACTGAACTGAGTAGTGGTAATTATCCATAGCAATGAAATGCCCCTTTTATTAGGAAAAAAATTTTTACATTATAAAAATAAGATACGGTCTTTAAAGTTGGACAATTTCAACAGTAGTAAGAAAATAGACTAGCTATATTTATATCACTTAGAGAAGGCCACTGCTAACTTTTTTGGGTACTTACTTCCAGCTGTTTTGTATTTGTATTTTATATAATACAAAGTTATAATTGTCAGAATCTATATAGATTGTTTTACTTGACATCACATTATAAATGTCTGTTATTTCATAATCTCTATAAACATAATTTTAGTAAGTGCATATATTCCGTTGTTTTAATGGGCCAGGTTGGCATCCCCGTTATTGAACATGTGGTTGTTTCCTACTCTTTTGCTGCATGAAGAAGAGACAGGGACAGAAAAATGTCCTCTAAAGTAGGTATATGTTGGAAATATTAGGAATGGTATTGATGCCAAAAGCCTGGCCTCTGTGCAGCAGTGCTGAATGGGATCTTGGAGGCAGATTTTGGGTGAAGTAGAAAAGGGGAACACAGTGAGCTTGTGCCCTGAAAAACTGTGTGTCCCCACCTGGGAAGATTAGGTAAAAAGTTTTATAGCAAAGCTTCAAGGGCAGGGTTGTTGATAAGGGTCAGGGTGTATGCAGGCCGCTCCCCCCCCCCCCCCCCCACCTTTAATCTGGGCTCAGGTGATCTCCTGATGAGCTTTGAAGTTATCAAGCTATGACCTTCTCTCTGAAACATATTCCATTTGTTGGGGGTTTTAGTTCTGCAGAAGAACTCAAAAATATAGTTTTGTGTATCCCTTGAGGGGGAACCAGGACCCTGACCCAAGGCTGCACTATTGTTTCTTGGCTGCTCCTCCCTTGTCTCTGCATCCCCTCCCTTCTCTGATTAGCAACTGTTTGAAAGGCTTCCATACCCAGGAGCCCCACAGGGCCCTGCTTGGTTTCCGTATTTTAAGGTTAATGTGTATTGGTATAGCCCTAGGCTGCACTTCAGTTTAATAGGCAGATAATAACCAGAAATAAGATCAGGATAATTCTAACCTGACAACACTTTTTAAAAAGTCTTAAGCACCTGTTTGAAGGAGGAATTTTTTAACATACCCATTTATGCTTTATCTAAAGACTTTAAAAATGGTCAATCTTTCTGTACATTAAATTTGCTAGTTCTGTTAGAGGCTGATGAAGGTCTTCCAGCTCCATTTTGTCAAACTGTGCTGTGCATAGGAATTGCTTAGGAAATATGTTAAAAATCAGATTCTTGGGCCCACCTGTAGAAAGTATGTTTCTGGGCTGGAGAGGGACCTGGGAATATGCATTCTTACCCAGCATCCTCATGTTTCTGATGCAAGAAGCACATTACCCTGCTCTGAAATATACTATGATGCTTGTTAATGCAGTAGCTTCTGCCAGGTGGGTGGGGGTGGGCCCCACAGTTCAATTCCGTTCATCACAGAATGTTTTTCTGATGTCTCAGCAATTGCAATGAATCAATCAGATATTTTCCTCATTTAAATATAACCTATCCTTCATTGCAACTCATGTTTTACATCAAGATTAAGTTGCAAATGATGCAAAGATTGCTGACTGCTTCCTCTGTGGTAGGTATAAATTTAAAATTCTTTAAATTTTACTGTATTAAAAGGGGAAGGATTAGACCCTTCAGTTCATAAAATTAGCCATAATCTTCCTTGCATCAAACTCTCCTCAAGCAACGATGATTCTTTGACTAGATCTGTCTTACAGTGGTGCATAAAGTAAGTATCAGGCTATTCAGAGTCCCCAGATGATATAAGAATGACAGACCTGTAGTTCAGGACAACAGAGCAATGCAGGGCGGCAGCAGAGCCCCTAATAGACTTGTCCATCTTACTGCAGTCACAGCAGTGAGGGACATGAAATTTAACCTCTGGGACTTCCTTACTAACATATATGGCAACCTGGGCTAAAAACAAGAACCACTAAGAAAAATAGACTGATAATAAAAAGACAATCTCATTTAAAAATGGGCAGAGGGGGACTTCCCTGGTGGTCCAGTGGTTAAGACTTCATGTTCTGAATGCAAGGGGCGTGGGGTTCAATCCCTGGCCAAGGAACTAGGTCCTGCATGCATGCTGCCACTAAGAGCCTGCATGCTGCAACAAAGATACTGCATGCCACAACTAAAGACCCAGCACAGTCAAATAAATAATAAATAAATATTAAAAAAATAAAAATGGTCAGAGGACTTATAGACATTTTTCAAAGAAGATACACAAATGGCCAACAAGAACATGAAAAGATGCTCACCATCATTAGTCATTAGGGAAATGCAGATCAAAGCCACAGTGAGATACCATTTTATACCTACTTAAATGGCTCTCATGGTTCTCCTCCTCCTCCTCATCAAGGAAATTAACAGGTATCAGTGAGGAAGTGGAGAAATTGGAACCCATTGCTGGTGGGAACTTTAAATGGTACAGCAACTATGAAAATAGTTTGGCACATCCTCAAAAAGCTCAGCATAGAATTACCATGTAATCCAGCAATTCCACTCTAGGTATATACCCAAAAGAATCAAAAACAGAGACTCAAACAAATATTTGTTCATCAATGTTCATGGCAGCTTTACAGTAGTCAAAAGATAGAAATAACTCAAGTGTCTCCCAGTAGATGAATGGATAAAAAAAACTTGATCTATACATCCAATTTAAAATTATTCAGTCATAAAAAGGAATGAAGGGACTTCCCTGGTGGTAGAGTGGTTAAGACTCTTGTGCTCCCAATGCAGGGGCCCCGGGTGCAATCCATGGTCAGGGAACTAGATCCCACATACATGCTGCAACTAAGAGTTTGCAAGCCACAGCTAAGGAGCCCACCTGCCTCAATTAAGACCCGGCACAACCAAATAAATAAATAAATATTAAAAAAAAAAGGAATGAAGTACTGAGACGTGCTACAATGTGGATGGACCTCCAAAACATAATACTAAGTGAAAGAAGCCAGTAATGAAAGACCACATATTACACTATTTCATTTATGCAAAATGTCCAGAATAATCAAATCTGCAGGGACAGTAGGTTAGCGATTGCTTAATACTGATGGGGGTGTGGACATAGGCGAGTGATAGCTAAGGGCAGAAGGTTTCTGTTTGTGGCGATGAAAATGTTCCAAAATTGATTGTGGTGATCTTTGCACAATTCTGTGCATATACTAAAAACCATTGAATTGACCACTTTAAATGGGTGAATTGTATGGTGTGTGAATTTTATCTTAATAAAGCTATTTAGCTTACATTCCAGATTCAGGATGAAAAAAATTTCAGGATAATTATTGATGTGGAAATCTGTTTATAATTTTCGAAGTAACAACAGAATGCTTTAAGAAAACAAAACATAAAAAGCTGTATTAGTGCACAGCTTGTTATCTGAGAAACATACCAGCTGGCGTTACATTGTAATTTTCTTATTAATATTAATATAATAATGAAAACTGGAAATATTTTCTTTTGCATTTTGGTTAAAGATATACACTCAGGAGAAGTTTTTCTGATCTTTTCAGTACACCTCTGCCCGTGAGTGCTTATCTTCTTGTGTGTATAATTTATGTATAACCTGAGATGTATACACATACATGCAAGTGAATTTGAAGCTATGCATGTTTCAGTCATTTGCATGCATAGAACTGTGCACATTGCTGGTCAGATCCTCTTTTATTCCTTAATGGTCGCACTTGTTCTCTTCATTTGCATTGTGTGAATAATGCCCTTGGCTATATGAATTATTCTTCTCTGACCCTGTTGAGTGCTGTGACCACTGGTCCTGAGGGGCCACAGAGACATGAGCAACTGATGGGCCTTGCACGGAGCCTTCTTACACACAGCATCTAATTCCTCCCAGTTCCAGCTTCTGTTTCCCTAATGTCTTTCATGATCTAGCCAATCTACTTGTTAATTCAACCAAGGAAATGGTGATGAGTTTACATCCTGAGACTAAGAATGGAGTCTATTAGAATCAGGAGGAATAAGGGAAAAATATGAGGAGGAAAGCAATTTTTCAAAAAAAAAATGCAAAAACTACTGTGCCACACATTGACGGTTTGGTTTAAAAAGTCAGGACGGAATACACACATCCCAACAGGTCCAAGAGAGAATATCTGTTAAGAATCCATGGCTCCTGGCCTGAGGGCTTTGTGTGGTCATTCATGTGGTTGTTTATAGCAGGGATATTCACTGTTTTTAACATGAACTTGAGTGTTAATTCTTAAAATCTTTCCTCTTGTGATTTTTAAATAAACGTAAGTTTTTAGAGCATTTAGGTTCATAACAGAATTGAACAGAGAATACAGAGAGAGTGACCATATGCCCGCAGCCCCACATACAGCCTCCCCCACCACCAACATCCCTCCCCAGAGTGATCCATTTGTCACAATCAGTGAATCTCTTGGTGCACATCATTATCGCCCAGAGTCTGTCGTTTACATCAGGGTTCACTCTTTTGTCCATTCTAAGGGTTTGGCCAAACGTGTAATGACATGTATCCATCATCACAGCATCATACAGATTAGTTTCACTGCCCTAAAAATCCCCTGCGCTCCACCTATTCATCCCTCCTCCCTCCTAATTCCTGACCACCACTGATCTTTTTATTGTCAATAGTTTTGCCTTTTCCAGAATGTCCTATAGTTGGAATCATACAGTATGTAGCCTTTTCAGATTGTCTTCTCTCACTTAGTAATGTTTCCTCCACATCTTTGCATTTCTGTGTAGGGCTGAATAATATTCTATTTTCTGAAAGAGCCAGAGTTTATTTATCTATTCACCTACCTGCAGGACATCTTGGTTGCTTCCAAGTTTTGGCAATTATGAATAAAGCTGCTATAAACATTCATGTGTGGGTTCTTGTGTGGACATAGTTTTCAACTTCTTTGGGTAGTTACCAAAGGAGCATGATGGCTGTATGATGAGAGAATGCTTAGTTTTTTAAGCCTCATAACTGTCTTCCAAAGTGGCTGTTCCATTTTGCATTCCCACCACTAATGAATGAGAGTTCCTGTTGCTCCACATCCTCACCAGCATTTGGTGTTGTCAGTGTTCCAGATCTTGGTCATTTCAGTAGCTGTGTAGTGGTTTTAATCTCATTGTTTTAATTTCAATTCCCGAGTGACATGCGATATTGAATATCTTCTCATGTACTTATTTGCCATTTGTGTATCTTCTTTGGTGAGGTGTCTGCTCATTTCTTTTGCCCTACTCCTAATTTCTTTTTTTTTTTTCTTGTTGAGTTTTAAGAGTTCTTTGTACATTTTGGAGAACAGCCCTTGTCAGACGTGTCTTTTGCAAATATTTTCTCCCAGTCTGTGGCTCGTCTTCTCATTCTTTTGTTAGTGTCTTTTCCAGAGCAGAAGTTTTTAATTTTAATGAATTCCAGCTGATCAATTCTTCTTTGTATGCACTGTGCCTTTGGTGTCATATCTAAAAAGTCATCACATACCCAAAGTCTTTAGGTTTTCTTCTGGAGTTTGTAATTTTGTATTTCACATTGAGGTCTCATACATTTTAAGTTAATTTTGGGGAAGGGTTTAAGGTCTGCATTTAGATTTTTTGCATGTGAATTACTGAGCATTTATTAGAAAAAAATCAATTTTTTAAAAAGGGGTATTTCATTTCCCTTCCATGTGGGCCTTTTCAAAGTTACATCATTTAAAATCATTCTTAAACAGTTTTTAAACACAGAGAAAGCTTTTTCAGAGTCTCAGTAAGGGGCATGAACTTCTTATCATTTAGAAGCAGCGTGGGCCTCAGCCAAGTACAGATTTGTTCTCTTGTTGATCTGATTTTCTTTCCTTTTTCAACTTGGTTAGTAGCCAGGCAAGGCAGGGCATCTGTCAGTGACAACCAGTTTCAGGTAAACAATGAGTTGGGGAAACGGGCACTGCTGATTTGGGTTTAGCCAGCAGCGGCAGCCGGTTGTATGGGGCTGACAGCACAGACACGGATCCTAAATTGTCCCTGGAAGCGAAAACACAAAGCAGAAACTACCGAGCGGGGCAGGAGGGGGCAGTGGTGATTCAGCGCTTTATGGCTTCTTCTCTGAGTCATCACAGAAGCAGTTTTCTCAAGGAGATGGTGATTGTTTGGGGAACAGCACCTGGAGAGCTAAGCGGAGCCCAGTTCTGCAAAGTGAACAGACTGTAGTGAAGGCTGGCCAAGCTGGGGCCCGTTTCCTCAGGAGGTCGGGCTGGGGTGAGTGAGACCCCAGGAGAAAGGAAGGCGGGGCCTCTTCCATGGCGCATCCAAGCGCTGGTGGATGGGGTGGTGGGACCAGCCAGCAATGCACTTTGCCGCTCTGCATCACTTCCACTTTTCTCCATGTCTGGGTTTCTCTCCCTGGCTTATTCCTCCATCTTTCCCCTCTCTTTGCCCCACCCCCCACCTCCGCGCTCCATTTCTCACTCTGAGCCCCTCTTCGCTCTGAACTGTGGTTTTCACTGAGCCCCCACCCCGCCAAACCAGACTACTGAGTGTCTGCTCCGAGCCTAGACACTGGACCAGCACTGAGCCTTGGGGAAGAGAGACGCAAAGGTACAGAAATGTACAAGACAGTCGAGTTACAAAGAGCTGGGAGGGGAGGTGCATGATGTCTCAATACCGCTACTTTGACATAAGGATCATTTTTTAAGATTAGGGTAAAAAACACATAATATTCGATTTACCATCTTAATCATGTTCAAGTGTACGGTTCAGTGGTATTAAGTATATTCACAGTTTGTGCAACAGATCTCTAGAACGTGCACTGAAATACTACACCAGTTAGATACTAGTCACCCCAACATTAGAATACTTTTTGTTTTTTTATTTTTTTATTTTAAAATTTTTATTGGTGTACTGTTGATTTACAGTGTTGTATTAGTTTCTGCTTTACAGCAAACTGAATCAGTTTTACATATACATATATCCACTCATTTTTAGATTCTTTTCCCATATAGGTCACTACAGACTGTTGAGTAGAGTTCCCTGTGCTATACAGTAGGTTCTTGTTAGTTATCTATTTTATATATAGTAGTACATACAAAATACTTTCTAATATCTATGTCTTGATAATCACAGTGTCGGAAAACAAATGATTAAACTTTCATCTTTAAAAACATGAAGCATACCTATTTATATGCTAGAGCGTGTCCTGAATATCCCTGAAAAGATGAGTGGTTGCGTTTGGGAGGGAGGGGGTGTCTGGGGACAGGGTAGTAAGGGGGACATTTTTCATGATTTCTTTTTTTGTACCTTTGGAATTTTGTGCCATGCGCGTGTAAATCCAACTAGAAAAAGTGGCTAAGGAAACAAAAAAGATCAGGTCGTGTGTGCCACAGAACTCCCACCACCAATCCCTGAGCAAAAGCTGGGTTCAGGGAGAGGTGGAGAGACGGGGAAAGGGTGAGGGTTAAGGGTGTCTAGTAATATTTCTTGGTTATTAAAAATGAAATACAATAAGATAAAAAAAATGAAAAGCAAAACCAATAGCCTGTTTATATTTAGATGTGACTGTTTCGATCCTGCCACCTCAAAACGTCTTCCATGCCAGAATGGCCCCATCACATCAGCGATACAAGGTCATTATACTTAGCATATACACCCTGAGAGGTAATACACCATTGGTACTGCTCAGCAGTGGTACTGGCAATAGCAGCAGAGCCCAGAGGCAGCCGGGACCAGGCGGGCTACAACAGCCTCGAAGACGGGATGGAAGGAGGGCTCCTGCAGTTGTGGCTGGGAGGACGGGTCAGGAGGGCAGAAAGGATGGAGGGGGACCTAGGAGAGGGGAGAGGGAAAGTTCCAGACATACTTGGCCAAGGGAAAGGCAGCAGTCTCGCTGACACGAGTACAGGAGAGAGTGAAGGGGGGGGGGTCACCCTGTGGGGGATATAGTTTGATCAACACTCTGTAGACAGCAGTGGGGCGGGCTGGGGCGGTGAGGGCTATGCCATCCTAATGCTCCACACACCTAGCTGTGTGTTCCTGGGCAAGCTGCTTAACCTCTCTGTGCCTCAAGTTTTCTCATTTGTAAAGTCGGAATAACAAAATGAAGATTGCTGTGAGTATTGAATGAATGGATGTATGTCAAGATCTTAGAACAGAACTTGGCACATAGTACATGCTTAATAAATGTTGGCTATTGTTATTTTTACTACTGTTGGCAGGAAGATTAATCTGTTAGTTCAGATTAAAGGAGAGAGAAAATGCAGGCAGGTAGATATGTTAGGAGCAGAGGTAGTTTGAACTAAAAAAAAAAAAAAGGGGTAGTAAGAACCTAAGAAGTGGTTGAGGCAGTGAAAATTCAGATGAATGCTAGGAAAGAAGTCAGTAGTTGGCTACATCTGCAGTGGGGGTGGGGGAAGGGAAGAGAGTGGGCAAAGTCCAAAATGACCATGAACTTGAGTTTGGAGTTGGGAGGCTATCGAAGCCATTAGCAGAAATAGAAGTCAGGCAGGGCAGCTGTTCTGTGGGGATGGAGGGACTTCAGCTTAATTTTAGGTGACTTTGAGGTGACAGTGGGCCATTACAGTAGACATGTCAAATATGCAATCGGAAACGGTTGACTGGAGCCCATGCAGAGGGGACTCGATGGTCACTAATGGATTCACGACATGTCTTAGATCAGCGTGGAGGCCATTGTCCTGTGGAGAGATGATGGGGGAGGGGAGGGCGGTGGGGATGGTCACTTGTCTGACAGATGTCGTCGTCTGCGCCCAAGGAAGGCGGGAAGGATCATCATGATCCTGAGCAGAGAGAAAAAATACTGGGAAAAAGGCCCCTGGGAGTGAAAGCAGGAGATCCTTGATGACATTTTACAGCACAGGAAACTTTTTTGTTAAAACATTTAAGGTAAAAGCTTCCTGACTTACGTCAGAAGCAAGCTACAAAATATAAAGCAGCTTTGGTTATTTTCCGTGTCTGGCAAGACAAGTGCATAAAGATGAGGAGAGAAACAACATGTTGACCACAACACCCTGAGCTGAGGCTGCTCAGCTTCTCTCCAAGAGTGTCCTGAGTCCACAGCAGGAGTGGGACTTCCGTGCTGGTCTTTCCTCCAGCAAACATTGCCTGAGCCTGCCTGGGTGCCAGGCTCTGGAAATACAGAAGTGAAGGGGGTGTGCTCCGGCTAGAGCAGCCACAGCCTGGAGGGGGCAGGGGTGAGCCCCCAGGCCCGGCTCACTTGCCTTCTCTACTTAGACGTGGTTGTAAAGAACATGTGTCATTGCACCTGAGTAGACCGGGGTCAAGGACACTCACTGCATTTGCAGCCCCCTCTTTTGTCCATTTGCTGCTGCATTTTGAGTTCTCAGATGTCTTCTCTCATTCACCTTGTTCAGCCTCCTTTCTAAAACTGGTCTTTCCACTGTGGACAAAGATCGTCACCTGCCATAACAGTAAAAAAGGATGTTGCAGCCATCACCAAGCATCCTGAGGGGGTTCAGGATGGACACAAGCAGGTGATGCTGGCCCTAGATAAGGTGCATATCAAAGGAGTGATTTCAGTGAGCCCAGGGTCTTGCATCTTCCCATACACAGAAAAGTGCTAAATTCATTAACTTGAGATGTCTGGTTTTTCCCTAATTAGCAGTAATCTTTTGATGTTTGATGGTGGGGTTTTTTTGTTTGTTTTTGTTTTGTTTTCATTTTGTTTATTTTAAAATAAAACTCCTACATATCCTGGCTCCTCCCTTACCTCTTCAGAACAGTCCCTCTGAGCTACCTGAGAGGCTGTTTTCCTGGCTTAAGTCCTCAGCAAGTCTGCCAAATGAAACAGTTCTCAATCTTTAGCTTGTGCATTTTTTTTCAGTTGACGCCACCAGCGCTGAGAAAGGGTCCCAGGCTGCACCCCGCTCCGCTCCCAACATCCAGCCCCTGGAGCTCGCTCTGCTCTGTGGCTTCTCTGTGCAGGTTTATGAGATTCCCTTGGCCTAGAGTTCTCTCTGTGTCCCAGAGCACTGGCTGCTCTTGTTAGTCCTCACGGAAGCTTGAGGCTTTCCTTTCATTGAATGCCCTCCCCTAGGCTTCTGTAGATTTTCCTGCTACAGTTGTTACCAAGTCCAATCTCGCTCTGCTTGCCGCGTGACAGGCCAGTGAATCGGAGATGAGGTGTTGAGGCAAGGGGTATGTCTTTATTTGGAAAGCTGGCAGACCAAGAAGATGGCAGACGTATCTGTCAAGATACCATCTTGCCTGAGTTAGAATTCAGGCTTCTTTTATACTAAAACAGGGAGGAGGTGGTGTTGGTTGTTGCAGACCTCTTGGTGCCAGAATCCTTTGTTCTTGCAGCTGTCCACGTAGGTCAGGTCACGACGTTCCTGTAAACCTCAAACAAGGCAAATGTTATTCTCAGTTCTGCAACTTTATATGAATGGAAAAATGTTATACCTTTAAAGGACAGAGGTTCAAGAATGGGCTATCCTGTATATTTCAGGCTATAAAACATTCTAAACTTGTAGCAAAAGCAATAGAATACAAAGGTTAATGTAAAACAAACAGATCTAACATGGAGTCCGATTTAGTTCTTCCCTGTAACACAGTCAGTTCTTGGTAATAAACAAAAACCGTGAACTGACCATCAGGCAGTTTTAGGATATTGCCTTTCTCAGCTAACTTTGTTGTGTAACTTCCAGAACCGCAAGGGGTAAGTGCATTAAATGAGACTCCAGATTACGAGACTGGGCTCTGATTCCCTGCACTTCTCCATAGCTGGTGGGCAGGTTAAGCACGAATCTTCAAAACCAGTCGTCTTCACCTTAGTTAATACAATTCCCTTTAATGTTATAAAGCACATTCATAAATTCATATAAATTCAATATGCTTGATTTTCTTTTTATTCACGTCAGATCCCTGACTGGGCAGTTTATGACCTCAGCACACAAATTTTTCCCAAGTAATGTAAAAAAAAATTCTTAGAAATCTAATGGATAAAAATTTAGATATTGCAAATCTCATGTTTTCTTAAATATTCCAGCATTGTTTGCAAAGTTAGATGAATTCACACCTTTCGATTTAAAATCATAAGTCTAAAAATCAATGGCACATTTTAAATTGGAATCACAAGCGCATCTGTCAAATAATCTAAAATGTCATTCTCTGAAAAATTATAATTTAAACACCAAATCACAGATATCTCTAACCTTAACCCCAAAGTATTGATAGTATTCATTTCATTTCATTCTAAACCTTCTGTGGTCGAAAATGATTTCACCCATTATACAATCTCAGTCTAAGGATTTGTCAACTGAAAAAAAAAAAATGCACAACCTAAAAACTGAGAATTATGTTTTATTTAGGGCATTACTGAGGACTGTACCCTGGGAAGGCAGCCTCTCAGATGGCTCTGAGGGACTGTCCCGAAGAGGTAAGAGAGGAGCCAGGATATATAGAAGTTTTTGATTAAAAAAAAAAAAAAAAAGTAGTGGCACATCAAAAGATCACTGCTAATCCCAAAAAACAGACATCTCAAGTTAATGATTTTAGTGCTTTTCTATGTATGGGAAGATGCAAGAGACTGGGCTTGTTGAAATCATTCCTTTGATATGCATCTTAACTATCTAGGGGCTGTATCCTGTTTTTCTCCAACCTGAATGCCCCTGAGGACACACTGTCCTGGCAGCTGCAGTGGCTGCTGACTTGAGGGCTGGCATAATTTACTGTTTACTGGAAAGGCAGGCAACATTCTTTGTTTACTGAAATGTAGGCAACATTTTTTGTCCACAGATTTAAGGCGGCATTCTCTCAGAGCAGTGTCAGATTTCACACCTGGCACGGAGATCTTGGTACAGAAGAAAAAAATGTCTGTTTTCAAAAGGGGTAACAAATGATTAAAACAAAAGCAGTAGTTTAATATTTGTTACTCAATTTTTTTTCAATTTTCAATTTAAAATGGAAATTGAGTGTTGCCCATGCTAATTGAATGGCCTAAGTGGATGGAGCCAGATCAGAAGAATGTCACTAGTATTTTTTTTTTTTAAATGAGGCTTTTTTTTTTTATTGTAGTATAGTTGATTTACAATGTTGTGTTAGTTTCAGGTGTACAGCAAAGTGAATCTATTGTACATATACACATATCCACTCTTTTTTAGATTCTTTTCCCATATAGGCCATTACAGAGTATTGAGTAGAGTTCCCTGTGCTATACAGTAGGTCCTGATTAGTTATTTATTTTATATATAGTAGTGTGTATATGTCAATCCAGTCTCCCATTTTATTCCTTCCCCCCCTTTCCCCCTTGGTAACCATAAGTTTGTTTTCTACATCTGTGACTCTATTTCCGTTTTGTAAATAAGTTCATTTGTACCAATTTTTAGATTCCACATATAAGTGGTATCATATGATATTTGTCTTTCTCTGTCTGACTTACTTCACTCAGTATGACACTCTCTAGGTCCTCACTACTATCTTGAATGAGCCCAGCTGAGGGGAAGTTCTCAGGGGCCTCCCGGAACTTTTATGACCTCACTTAGGTTATGAGAGGTCCTTCCTTTTCTTTGAGTCTCTCAACACAATCCCAGTTCAACAGTGAGAATGCCCTGTGCCATATAAAAGCCACACTTCAAAGGTGTGACCTCTACTCTCTCCCTGTTGGGGGCTGGGGGGTGCGAGGGTGCTGCTACAGTGGAGTGTCAGGTCTCCTCCCCACACTCTGCAGGATGAAGAGCTGGGGCTGGAGGCAAGTCCAGGTGGGGAGGCCTGTCCTAGGCTGGCTTTGTGAGGTCATGTGTCTCTTTTCTGGTTGGCCGCTTGCTCCTTTTGCAGCCCTAGGAATCTGGGGGTGCTTTCAGCTTCTCCTGACAGAGACCTAGTTACCCCTAGTTTTGGACCAGCCCTGGAACCCCACGCTGGCTTCGTCTCTGTGTGGGTCACCTGTGGCCTCTGGGAACACTTGTGCACCTGCATCCAGACAAATCCTGGGAGTGCATCCCCTTCTCTCCCTCTGCGTCCTGTCACCTTCCCTGGAGGGGCTGTCAGAAGCTTCCAGATTTCCCTGGAGGGTGAAACTGTTGCCTGTGCAGGCGGAGCACAGAGCAAGCTCACAGAGGGGTCTGCTGAAGCCAATTTCAGGTGACGGACAACATCCACCTCCCCTCTTTGACGAAGTGGGGGGTGTGTCTCTAAACAATCCTTTGCCCAAATCTCCCCATCTCCAACCTGACTTACGTTCCTCATCTGGATGATGAGGGGTTTGAGATCAGTGTCCAGCCCTCTGAGTCCAGGCACCCCACCTGGATAGCTCCCACCTCAGGAACCTGCTGGAGCTCCCATTTTGCCTTTCATTATACGGACCAGCTCAGAGGGCAGTGTCAGGGAGCAGCTTTATTATTATTATTATTACTATTATTATTGGCTGTGTTGGGTCTTCATTACTGCACGCAGGCTTTCTCCATTTGCGGTGCACGGGCTTCTCATTGCAGCGGCTTCTCTTCTTGCAGAGCACGGGCTCTAGGTGCCTAGGCTTCAGTAGTTGCAGCACGAAGGCTCAGTGGTTGTGGCTCACAGGCTCTAGAGGACAGGCTCAGGAGTTGTGGTGCATAGGCTTAGTTGCTCGGCAGCATGTGGGATCTTCCAGGACCAGGGATTGAACCTCTGTCCCCTGAATTGGCACGTGGATTGTCCCCTGAATTGGCACGTGGATTCTTAACAACTGTGTCACTGGGGAAGTCCCTGTTATTATTATTTTTACCACCAATACCTTCACATGATTCTATAAATCTCCCTCTTGGCCCCCCACCCCTTATGACATCTCAGACAGACCCATGGTTGTCCTGTTTTAGCTGTACGAACAGTCTCCTTTGTAGACATTTAAAAGTTAGTCTAAGTCAGCACTGTGATGTCACGCTGAGTTACAGACAAATCCCTTCTCCTGGGTGTGAGGAAGGTGCCTGGGGTGTCCACTCTGGCTCCATCTTGCTCTGTCACACTCTCTTTGTCTTCCTGCTGTGGGCTCCTCAAAGGTGGGGGGTGGGCAGGGGGCACAGAGGAAAAAGGTGAAGCCTTATGTGACGAGTGCCATGATGAGGCCACCTGGTCCCTCTTACTCTAAACACATGAGGTGCATTTCTGGGATGTGGAGAGACCTTTGCAAAGACTTCTGTGCCATGGTGCTTCTTGTCATTTGGTGGGTTCTCTCCCTACCCTGACCCTCATCTGCATCTATAATCTCTGCTATGGTCTGAATGTATCTCCCTAACATTCATATGCAGAAATCCTACATGCCAATGTCTTAGGAGGTGAGTACTTAGGGAGGTGATTAGGTCATGAGGGTGGAGCCCTCATAAATGGGATTAGTGTCCTTATAAAAGAGACCCCAGAGAGATCCCTCATCCCTTCTGCCATGTGAGGACACAGCAAGAAGACGGCTGACTATGAACAAGGAAGCAGGTGTTCACCAGACACTGAATCTGCTGTTGCCTTGATATTGGACTTCCCAGCCTCCAGAACGTGAGAGAGATTTCCTCTGTTTATGGGTCACTGGTCTACGGTATTTGTAACGTAGACTAAGCCTCTTTCTGCTGATTTCCTCATTGCAGCAGACACTCCTCTTGGAAGGAGGACCTTCAGGATGTCTCAAGTAGGCTGTGTTCCCTGGGTCCTCTGTCTTCGTGGAGACATGTCCATCCTTGCACTCCTACTCACTGCTCATGAGCTTACACGTATTCCCTGACTTGGGTTCTGCCCCATTCTCTCTCACCATCTACATCCTGGTGGCCCCACCAAGATGGTCCCATGAGTTTCTACAGCTGGAGGGAGACCTCAGGCGCCCCTTCCCCAGGAGCTCCCCATCCTGCTCAGTGCTTCTCCTGGAGACCCCTCAGCGGACTTGCGGGAGACCTCTGCCTCCCTTCTCTCCTGTGAATTCCCTTCCAGTAATTCTCCTTTCCTCTTTCAGTCTTCTTCTTCTAGGCTGGGGGTGTCCAGCTAGATTGGTTCTGCTCTAGTTTACTGGGTTATTGGATCTGCTCTCATTTATTAAAATGTTAGTTTATTAAATCCCAGCTCTCTATAGCAGTAGTGGTCCTTGTCACTATCGGCCTCCGCTTGGGGACTTCAGCCCAAATGCTGAGGCAGCAGAAATAGTATTAATACGTCTTGTGTAAAGGATGTACTTACACTTTTTGTTGTTTATCTTTTTCTTAAACCTGCTTCATTCATTTATGTTAATCCCCTGCAAGCTTTGAGATTGTAACCCCAGCTCTATACATTTACTTATTTTTTTAAAGGTCGTTTGATTTTTTTTTATTGGAGTATAGTTGCTGTACAATACTGTATAAGTTACAGGTGTACAATATAGAGATTCACAATTTTTAAAGGTTGTACTCTGCTTATAGTTACTATAAAAGATAAAAAAGATTGTTTGATTTTATTCTGACAGAGGTGAATTAGTCTCCCATTGCTTTGTGTTTTGTCAATTTTGCTGCATTTTCATTTTTTTGTGCTTTTTTGCAAGAAAAGTTATCTGAAACTTGGAAATAGGAAAAAGAGAGAACACTGAAAGTGTTCTTTCAGTGCAATGCTAGGCCTGACTCTGTTTACTAGGTATTTCCTAAGCCCTTGGGGCAGAGGTTGTTAACTTGCAGATGGTTGTCAGGTAGAGATGAGAATCATTTCTGTCCAGAGCGATAGAAAACCCCAAAGGTTTATGGCCCAGTTTTGAATTTGACCCATAATTAAACAAATTATATGTACCTATCTAGCTTCTTAGTTGATCATTTGATAGGATTTTTGTTTGTTTTGTTTTGTTTTTTAACAACAGAAATTTATTTCTCAGAGTTTTTGAGGCTGGAAGTCTGAGACCAGGGTGCCACATGATTAGGTTCTGATGAGGACACACTTACTGATTTGCAGACAGACATCTTCTCTCTGTATCCTCACGTGGCAGAGAGGAGAGAGGGAAGCAGGTTCTCTCTTGTCTCCTCCTCTCCCTCTCCTAATATTTTATTTATTTATTTATTGACTTACTTACTTATTTTTGGCTCTGTTGGGTCTTAGTTGCGGCACATGGGATCTTTCATTGCAGCGTGCAGGCTCTTTGTTGTGGTGCATAGGCTTCTCTCTAGTTGTGGCTTACAGGCTCCAGAGCACACAGGTTCAGTAGTTGCAGTGTGCAGACTTAGTTGCCCTGTGACATGCGGGATCTTAGTTCCCTGAAGAGAAATTGAACCTGCGTCCCCTGCATTGGAAGGTGGATTCTCAACCACTGGACCACCAGGGAAGTCCCTTGACAGATTTTGACATCTTTCTGGTTACCTCATTAATTAGTTAAAATCTTTGACATGTGTTCTTTTTTTTAAGGTTATACTCCATTTATAGTTATTATGAAATATTGGCTATATTCCCTGTGCTGTACAATACATTCCTGTAGCTTCCTTATTTTATACATAGTAGTTTGTACATGTTAATCCTCTACTCATATTTTGCCTCTCCCCACTGGTAACCACTAGCTTGTTCTATGAGTCTGTTTCTTTTTTGTTATATTCACTAGTTTGTTTAATTTTTTGGATTCCATATGTAAGTGATATCATAAAGTATTTTTCTTTCTCTGTCTGAATTATTTCACTTAACATAATGCCCTCCAAGTCCAACCATGTTGTTGTAAATGGCAAAATTTCATTCTTTCTCTATCTGAATTATTTCACTTAACATAATGCCCTCCAGGTCCAACCATGTTGTCGTAAATGACAAAATTTCATTCTTTTCTATGGCTGAGTAGTATTCCAGTGTGTGTGTGTGTATATATTTATATACATATATTTATCCATTCATCTGGTAATGGATACTTAGGTTGTTTCCATATCTTGGCTTAGTAAATAGTTCTACTATGAACATTGGGGTGCATGTATCTTTTCAAATTAGTGTTGTCCATTTTTCTGGATGTATACCCCAAAGTTGAATTGCTGGATCATATGGTAGTTTTTAGCTTTTTGAGGAAATTCCACACTGTCCCCCCAGTGGCTGCTCCAACTTGCATTCCCACAAACAGTGCACAAGGCTTCCCTTTTCTCCACATAGGTGCCAGCATTTGTTATCCCTTGTCTTTTTGATGATTGCCATTCTAATAGGTGTGAGGTGATATATCACTGTGGTTTTGATGTACATTTACCTGACAATTAGGGATGCTGAGTATCTTGTCATGTACATGTTGGCCATTTATATATATTCTTTGGAAAAATGTCTAGGTCCTTAACCCATTTTCCAACTGGATTATTTTTGTGTGGGTTTTTTTTTGTTTGTTGTTGTTGTTTTCTTTTTTTTGCTGTTGAACTGTATGAATTCTTTATATATTTTTGGATGTTAACACCTTATCATATACATTGTTTGCAAAGATTTTTCCCATACTGTAGGTTGTCTTTTCATTTTGGTAATCATTTCTTGTATTGTGCAGAAGCTTTTTATTTGAATAGTCTCACTTTATTTTTATTTTGTTGCTGGTACTGATACTTTAGGTGTGATTTCCAGAAAATCATTGCCAAGACCAATGTCAAGGAGATTCTTCCTATGTTTTCTTCTGAGTTTTATGGTTTCTGGTCTTACATTTAAGTCTTTAATCCAGTTTGAGTTAACTTTTGTGAGGTGTAAAATAGTGGTCTAGTTTTATTTTTTTTACATGTGAATATCCAGTTTTCCTAGCACTATTTATTGAAGAGACTGTCTTTTCTCCATTGAGTATTCTTGGCAAACTTGTCAAATATTAGATGATTGGATAAGTATGGGTTTATTTTCAGATTCTTGATTCTGTTTCATTTGTCTGTGTGTCTGTTTTTATGCCAGTATCATTCTGTTTTGGTTATTATAGCTTTAAAATATAGCTTGAAATCAGGATGCCTCCCACTTTGTTGTTCTTTCTCAGGATTGCTTTAGCTATTTGGTTGGTTTGTTTTCTTGGGAGGCTGGGTCCATATAAATTTTAGGACTTTTTTCCTATTTCTGTAAAAGAATGCCCTTGGAATGTTGATAAGGATTGCATTGAATCTATAGATGGCTTTGGGTAGTATGAACATTTTAGCAATATTAATTCTTCTGATCCATGAACACAAGATACCTTTCGATTTATGTCTTCTTTGATTTCTTTCATCAGTGTCTTGTAGTTTTCACTTCCTTGATCTTGATCTTTCACTTCCTTGGTTAAATTTATTCCTATGTACTTTGTTTTTGATGCTATTATAAATGGGATGGGTTTCTTTATTTTTTTCAGACAATTCATTGTTAGCGTATAGAAATGCTGCTGATTTTTGTATGTTAATTCTGTATGCTGCAACTTTAGTGAATTCATTGATTAGATCTAATGGTTTTTTGAAGTCTTTGTGATTTTCTATATATATATATATATTTTTTTTTTAATTTAATTTAATTTAATTTTATTTTTTTTTGGGGGGGTACATCAGGTTCAATCATCTGTTTTTATATACATATCCCCGTATTTTCTATATATTTTTTAAAAAATAAATTTATTTATTTATTTATTGGCTGCATTTGGTCTTTGTTGCTGCACATGGTCTTTCTGTAGTTGTAGTGAGCAGGGGCAACTCTTCATTGTGGTGCATGGGCTCCTCATTGCGGTGGCCTCTCATTGCAGAGCATGGGCTCTAGGTGCATGGGCTTCAGTAGTTGCAGCACATGGACTCAATAGTTGTGGCTCACAGGCTCTAGAGCGTAGGCTCAATAGTTGTGGCACACAGGCTTAGTTGCTCCGTGGCATGTGGGACCTTCCTGGAGCAGGGATCAAACCCATGTCCCCTGCATTGGCGGGTGGGTTCTTACCACTGCGCCACCTAGGAAGTCCAGATTTTCTATATATTCAATTATGTCATCTGCAAATAGAGACAGTTTTACTTCTTCCCTTCTAATTCTGATGCTTTTTATTTCTTTTCCTTGCCTGATTGCTCTGGTGGGGTATTATAGTGCCATGTTGCATAGGAGTGGTAAGAGTGGGCACCCTTGTCTTGTGCCTGATCTTAGAGAAAAAAATGTTCAATCTTTCACCATTGAATATAATGTTAGTTGTGGGCTTGTTATATATGGCCTTTATTATGTTGAGGTACATTCCTTCTATACCTAATTTGTTAAGGTTTTTTTTTAAAATCATGAATGTTTGATGAATTTTGTCAAATGCTTTTTTTGCACCTATAGAGGTGATCATGTGCTTGTTTTTTCTTTCATTCTGTTAATTTGATGTATCCCATTGACTGATTTGTGTATGTTGAACTATCCTTGCATCCCAGGGATAAACCCCACTTGATCATGGTGAATGTTCCTTTTAATGTGAGTTTGGTTTGCTAGTATTTTATTGAGAATTTTTTACATCTATATTCATCAGGGATATTGACCTGTAGCTTTCTTTTCTCGTAGTGTGCTTTTCTGGCTTTGCTATCAGGGTAATGCTGGCCTTGTAAAGTGAGTTTGGGAGTATCCTCTCCTCTATGATTTTTGCAAGGCTTTGAGAAAGATTGGAGTTAACTCTTCTTTAATGTTTGGTAAAATTCACCAATGAGGCCATTTGGTCCTGAAATTCACTCATTTCGTTTACTGAGTGATTTTTGATTACTGACTTAATATCCTTATTAGTAATTGGTCTGTTCAGATTTTCAGTTTCTTCTTGATTCAGTCTTGGTAGGTTGTATGTTTGTAACAATTTTTTCATTTCTTCTAGGTTGTCCAGTTTGTTGACATGTAGTTGTTCATAGTGGCCTCTTATGATCCTTTGTATTTCTGTGATATCAGTTGTAATGCCTCCTTTTTCATTTATAATTTTGTTGATTTGGGCCCTCTTTTCCTTGGTTAGTATAGCTAAAGGTTTATCAATTTCATCTTTTCAAAGAATGAACTCCTAGTTATAGCAATCTTTTCTGTTGTCTTCCTGTTCTCTATTTCATGTATTTCTGCTCTGATCTTTATTATTTCCTTCCTTCTGCCAACTTTGGGCTCAGTTTGTTCTTTTTTTTTTCTGCCATGCTGTGCAGCTTGCTGGATCTTAGTTCTGCAACCAGGGAATGAACATGGGTCCCAGCAGTGAAAGTGCTGAGTCCTAACCACTGGACTGCCAGGGAATTCCCTCTTTTTTTTTTTTTTTTTCTTTTTTCCTCCTAGTTTTTTGATACATAGAGTTTGGTTGTTAATTTGAGATTTTTCTTGTTTCTTAATGTAGGTATTTATAGCTATGACTTTCCTTCTTAGAACTGATTTTTGCTGCATCCTGTAAGTTTTGGTATGTTGTGTTTCCATTTTTGTTTTTTTTTAAATACTTTTAAATTTCCCCTTTAATTTCCTCTTTGATCCATTGGTTGCTCAGAAGTGTGTTGTTTAATTTCCATTATTCATATATTTTCCAGTTTTCCTCCTGTTAATATCTACTTTCATACCATCATGGTCAAAGATGACACACGGTATGATTTCAGTCTTGAACTTGCTGAGGGTTGTTTTGTGGCCTACCATTTGTTTTTTCCTGGGAAATGTTCCATGTACACTGGAGAAGAATGTATATGCTGTTATCAGGTACAATGTTCCGTATATGTTGTGTCCATCTGGCCTACAGTGTTATTCAAATCTGCTGTTTCCTTATTGACTCTGGATGATCTATCCATTGTTGAGAGTGGGGTAGTAAAGTCCCCAGTTATTATTGTATTGCTGTTTATTTCTCCTTTTATCTCTATTAGGTTGTGCTTTATACATTTAGGTAGTCTGATGTTGGGTGCATAAATATTTACAATTGTTACATCTCCTTGATGGATTGACCCCCTTATCATTGTATAATGACTTTCTCTGTCTCTTTACTATTTTTAGTTTAAAGTCTATCTTGTCTGATATAAGTATAGCTACCCCTGCTTTTTTTTGGTTAGCATTTGCTTGAAATATCTTTTTCCATCCCTTTACTCTCAGTCTGTGTATGTCTTTAAGGCTAAAATGAGTCTCTTGTAGGCAGCATGTTGTTGGATCTTTTTTTTTTTTTAATCCATTCATCCATTCTATGTCTTCTGATTGGAGAATTTAATCCATTTACATTTAAAATAATTACTGGTAGATAAGGACTTATTATTGCCATTTTGTTAACTGCTTTCTGTTTGTTTTGTAGACCTAGAGTTAGGTTGTTAGATTTTTTCTTGTAGATCCATTGTTCCTTGTTTCTTATTCTTCTGCCTTTGTGTTTTGAGGTCTTTTGGTATCAGTATGTTTTGACTTTTTTTATCATGTTCTTTTCTGTAATTACTACAGGTTTTTTCCTTAGTGATTACTATGGGGCTTACATAAAATATCTTAAAATTATAACACCATATTTTAAACTGATAGGAATGCTGTCAAAGTTAACTTTCTAACTTTATGCTTTCACTTCTCCTGCCTCTCATAATTTAGGTTATTGATGTTACAGTTTACATGCTTTTTATATTGTGTAACCAATAACAGATTATTGTAGTTATGGTTATTTTTTACTACATTTGTTTAACTTTTAAAGTAGAATTGTAAGTGAATTATGCACCACCATTATCATATTATCAAATCTAACTTTGACTATATATTTACCATTACCAGCAAGTTTTATGCTACCTTTTTTTTTAAAATAAATTTATTTTTTCAAATTTATTTATTTTGGCTGTATTGGGTCTTTGTTGCTGTGCACAGGCTTTCTCTAGTTGCAGCAAGTAGGGGCTACTCTTCATTGTGGTGCATGGGCTTCTCACTGCACTGGCTTCTTTTGTTGTGGAGCATGGGCTCTAGGTGCGTGGGTTTCAGTAGTTGTGGTATGCAGGTTCAGTAGTTGTGGCTCCCAGGCTCTAGAATGCAGGTCTGATCCCTGGCCCAGGAAGATCCTACATGCTGTGGAGCAACTAAGCCCATGAGCTACAACTACTGAGCCTGTGCTCTAGAGCCCTCAAGCCACAACTACTGAGCCTGTGCTCTAGAGCCCGTAAGCCACAACTACTAAGAGTAGGCTCTCGGGCTTCAGTAGTCACAGCATGGGGGCTCAGTAGTTGTGGCACATGGGCTTAGTTGCTCCGCAGCATGTGGGATCTTCCCAGATCAGGGGTTGAACCCGTGTCCCCTGCATTGGCAGGCAGATTCTTAACCACTGCACCACCAGCGAAGTCCCTTCTTATGTTTTTAATATGTTAAATAGCAGAGGCAGGTCTTCAACAATCAGCTCAGTTTATGTTTCTGGATGTGTGTGCTGGTAACGTTCTTGGGCAGGTGAGACTTGCTAGCAGGGTCTATTTTTTGGGTGAGGCCACTGCCTGAGCTCTGAGGTGGCAGAATGGGATTGTGCCACTGGCTGAGAACAGTTGGATAGGACTACTGGCTTGTTTCCCTGCCCAAGCAAGCTTGGTTCTCTGCCTAAGCAAAGTTGTAACATGAGTTCTCTGGTTGCCTCCGTTCTCTGCTCAGGTTTACTAGATGGCCAGGATTGGGTACTGTACTCAGTAGAGGATGGGCTATGTATTAGCTTCCCTGCCTTGGTGGGGCAGCATGATGGGCCCCAGGACTTGCATGGCTTATTCTTTGGGAACTTGAATCAGGTAAG
Organism: Hippopotamus amphibius kiboko; assembly: GCF_030028045.1. Taxonomy (NCBI): domain Eukaryota; kingdom Metazoa; phylum Chordata; class Mammalia; order Artiodactyla; family Hippopotamidae; genus Hippopotamus; species Hippopotamus amphibius. Next base: position 55,190,929 of record NC_080187.1, read on the forward strand.
ACTGCATTGAATTCCTTGGCCAGATGGGACCTCTGGTTTTGCTCTGCAGATGGGGAAAGGCATGAGTGTGCTCTCTGTTAAAGTGCCTCTGTAAGTAGGGTCATTGGGTGGGCTACACAGCTTCCCATGTGCTCTGGTTAGGTTCCCTGGTAGGGTGGGCTGAGGGCTGCATTTAGCAGTGGGTGGGGCTACACATTCACTTCCTTATCCAGGTGGAGTGGGAGAACTAGTTCCAAGGCCGACAAGGCTCTTTGTAGGTGGTCTTGACTCAAGCTGACCCATGCCCCAAGTTCCCTAGCTGAACAGGGCCCCTGGCTTTGGTCTGCAGACTGTCCGTTCTGCCGGCCTAGTGTATTCTCTGCTCAAGAGTTGCTGGGTTCACAGCTTCCAGGTGTTATGGTCAGGCTTTTTGGTCAGGTGGGGCTGGGAGCTACATTCAGCAGTGAATGGGGCTGACAGCTGCCCTCTACGGGCAGGAGGAAAAGCCAGCTCATAGCAGCTTCCCAAGTGTTCTGGATTAGGCTTTCTGGTCAAAGGGGCCAGGAACTACACTCAGCAGTAGGTGGGGCCATGGATTAGTTCTCCTGCTTGGGTGAAGAGGGGAATACTCCAAGCCCAGCAAGGCTTTGTGTTCGTGGTCTTGACTCAAGCTGACCCACTCCCCAGGTTTTGTGGCCAGTTGCTACCACTGGCTTTGCTCTGCTGGTCATCCGCTCTGCCTGCTGCACCCTCTGGTCTGCTTGAGGGTTGCTGGGCTGTGCAGCCTCTGCAGGGTCCCTGGTCAGGCTTTCTAGTCGGAGGGGCTGGGGGCTACACTCAGCAGGAGGCTGGGCTCTGACTCAGCTCCCCTGCCTGGGCCAGGGCAGGCCAGCCTCCAGGGCGGGCACACGTCTTCGTCTGAGGGCCCAAATCAGGCAAGCCTGTATCCTGCCAGGTTCTCCGGTCAGACTGTGCCCCGTATTGGCTCTGCAGATGAACAAAGCAGCTGCGGTGGTCGGGTCTACTACTCAGACACCGCAGGCGGGACCCGGTCTGCTGAGATCTGAGAGCTGGTTGTTGCCAGCCCCTCCCCACTTCTCCATCACAATCAGATTCTCTGGGGTCAAGTCCTGCAGGTTGCCTTGCAGTCCCTGTGGGGCATGACCAGACTGGGGGCTCCCGAGAAGGGACCCACAGTGGGAGCCGGATACGCACCCTCGGCTCTCTTTTCCCGCTGGAGGAGCCACAGGCTCAGGGGTGACCTCTCAGTGCGATGCTGCACCAGCCTGGGGAGGAGGCGGTGCCGGCAGCGTGTGGTGGCTCCTCTTACCCTTCTGATGTGGTCTGCCTTGGCCTCTGGTGCGGGGCTCGCTTCAGCCTCACTCCTGTGTTCTAGGGTTCTCTCAGTGGTGTGTTGCCCATGCATACTTGCTAGTTGTTCTTCTTGAGGGGGAGTGAAGGCCTATAGGAATGGCCTATGTCACCGTCTTGGTGATGCCACTGTCCTCTGTCTCTTCACTTAAGGACACTAATATTATTGGATCAATGCTCCATCCTTATGACCTCACTTACCCTTACTTACCTCCAAAAAGGCCCAGTCTCCAAATTCAGTCACAGTGGGGGTTGAAGCTTTAATATATAAATTTTGGGGGAACACAAACATTCAGCTCATTGGAGCAGGGTTTACTGATTTTGCTGTGGAGTGGCCGTCTAGATTGTTTCTTGAGGAACTCTGTATGCTTGTGTGTTTAGGTCTTTCCTCTCCGGCTGGTTATTCTCTAGACGAGCCTTTCAGTTTCTGGCTTGTGGGGAAAGGTCTGGCCGGCATTCCGAAAACTGAGCTGGGGAAGATGGAATGTCTCAGGACTCACTATTTAATACGCATGGGTTCACTCCATCACCCTGTTCTCAATTCTATTACCCTGACCTTTAGCTTTGTCTGGGGTTCTCTCATCCAAAGATACTCTTATTTGACTGCCTTAATACACCTCCAGTCTGTTGCTGAGGTGGGAACAGAGCATGTGCTGAATGGAGGCAATGGTGTGGGGACCCAGGATGTGGCAAAGGAGCTCCATCAGTCCTCCTCTGGCTCTTCCCTTCCCCTCTGCTGTAAGGTGCTGCCAGGTCCTGTGGCTTAAATTGTATTGGAACTTTCTCCACTGCCTAGTCTCAACTGAAAACTGAGTTATTGTTGTCCATCTGCTTTAGAGCTTCTGAAATCTTATCACTTTTGTCTCTTCTTTTGTATTAGTGGATTTTTTTTTTATTTTAATTTTTGGCTGCATTGGGGTCTTTGTTGCTGTGCATGGACTTTCTCTAGTCGTGGGGAGCCAGGGCTACTCTTCGTTGCAGTACGCAGTTTCTCATTGTGGTGGCTTCTCTTGTTGTGCAGCATGGGCTTTAGGTGTGCAGGCTTCAGTAGTTGTGGTACACGGGTGCAGTAGTTGTGGCTTGTGGGCCCTAGAGCACAGGCTCGGTAGTTGTGGTGCACAGGTTTAGTTTCTCCGCGGCATATGGGATCTTCCCGGACCAGGAATCGAACCCGTGTCCCTTGCATTGGCAGGCAGATTCTTAACCACTGCACCACCAGGGAAGTTCTGTCCTTGTGGATTAAAAAAAAAAAATCCCCTTTAGTCTGTGTAAGCTTCGGTTGGGAGCCAAACTAGATGTGTGTATTCACTCCTCTCTTTAACCCAGAAGCTTCTGTCCTTTTCTATGAGAGTAACTCCAGTTACTTGGTTTCAGCTCTTTATTTAAATAGATTACTTACTGCTGGTTCTTTGTCCATATTATCCCTATTCCTAAGTTCTTTATTTGGATGTGTCTCTTGGCTGTATTTATTTGTCAAGTAGCTTTTCAAAGGACAGCTCATTGGTAGTTGTGCTGAAAAGTGGCTCGAGGTTGGTGGGGTGGAGAACACACAGCATGCTAGGCAGACATAGCTTCAAAAAATAAAAAAACCAAAAAACCTTTCCAACCCAACTGCCAGCCTGAAACTACTGGTTTTAGAAATTCTAGAGCCATCACTGCGCATAGGTATTAAGGTCCTTAAATCTTTGCAAGTTTGCAAAAGTCAACCTGTTGCCTTTATACTTAGCTCTTCACTTACCAGCTTTGTGGCCTTGGTTAATTAACTGTTTTGAACCTTGGTTTCTCATTTGTAAAATGGGGACCAAAATCCCTACCTCAGAGGATTGTTGTGAGGGCAATACCAGGCCTGTCTGCTTGGATATAACCTCCCTTTCTTCTTCCCTTTGCCCAGCACTCTCTTCCTTTCCCTTTCCTCAGGTTGATGTAAATAATCCTTTGCCTGTTACCCAAGCATGCGGTGGTCCAAAGACCCCAGTTTTTGCAACGCTAGAGAGAGGCGGAAGCCAGCCTCGAACCCAGGCACTGCCTTGGACGGTGGGGTGGGGTTGTGGCCAAGCGCCGGGTGCCTCCTCACCTGCCTGGGCTGCACAGTAGGGACTGTTGTCTTCCTGGCGCTCACACCTCACAGACAAGGCTGGCCCTAAGACAAGAGGATAACTTTCCCTGCAGGGCTTGGACAGGTGAGGAATCTGACCTGAAGCAGTAACTTCCATCAGGGGAGAGAAGATAAGGTATGGTCACCTCTGACCTCAATAAAAGTACATTCACACTCCAGCGCCTCTCGGGGACGCAGAGCTTGGCATTTTGCGTGATGGGACTTGCACCCAACCCCACGTGCTGCTGCCTCTGCTGGAGCAAGGCCAGGCCCCAGGCAGGTTGCTCTTCCCCCACCTCCTGGAAGGTGGGTCACTGAGGAAGGATGGAAAGGCTGAGGGGGTGAAGAACCACAGGGAGGGACACAGAAGCCTGCTATGGATGAGTGATGCTTGCAGGAAAAAAGCAAATCTTCGTATCGAGTCAACAGATGTGTGCAGCCCTCACGCTTCATACATGATTCTAGCTATTGTAACAATGAGAATATAAAAGAATGTAAGATATGAAAGACCCGCTTAAAGTGTGGCATCTGCAGACAATGGGAAATTAGGTAGTCATCAAAAAGGATGAAGTAGATCTGTGTGTACTGATGGGAAGATGTTGGTATTACTTACATTTTGCAGAGTAAAAAAGGTTACAAAGTGACGTGCACTGTGTGAGCATTTTATGTAAAGCTGATTGGTTGTGTGCGTTCCTGTGTGGGTGAAACGCATGAAAGGACATTCATCACAGGACACCAGTCTCTGGTGTGGGATTTCAGGTTATTTTGTGCCTTTCTGTTTCATTTCAATCAGTTATATGAGCATATATAATTTTCATAACCAAAAAAAGCCATTTTCATTTAAATGGGAAGAGCAGACTCTCCCTGTGCCCTGCATTCTCTCTCGATGACATCATGCCCTTCCACTACCTGCACTTGAGATAACCTGGCTGGTGACAGGACTCAGTTGTCTGTTGTGAGGGTGAAATAACGTGAAAGCACAGACTTGTTGCTCAATACGTGTGTCCTCTTTAAACATGAGTTGACTGAAAACATTTTCCCCCTTAAAAAGGAAACATGGGGTCAGTGACTTGGGTTTGAATCCTAAACCCACTTAGTATTACAGCTGAGCTCACGGCTGCCGTGCTGGGCTGCTCTGTGGGCGCCTCTCATGTGGCCGTGGATGCAATCTGTGGACATTTAGGGCTGGTGCCGACTCCACTGGGCAACATGGTGGCCCTGGGGCTTCAGGCCCAGCCATGAAGATACCAGCCTGTGTTCTTATTTGTTAATGGGGGGAAACGAGCATTGACCTTGAGGGCTGCATGAGGGTGGCCTAGATAGAGAAAGAGCAGCACATGGTGGGGCTCAGATGGCAGTTCCCTCCTTGGAGGAGGAGTTCTCCAAGTAGAAGGAAGGGTATTCTACGCATGTGGAGATGGGGAGGAGATAGGCTGCACATTTGGATGTAGAAAAGCAGCTGGTTTGCCCCTTGTTATAGGCATGTGTTTATTTGTCTATGTTAAAATCAGTTTCTTTAAAAAGTCTGTAAGCTTAGTTTTTGGAACTGCCCTCACAGAGTTAAACACAACCGTATAGCGGGCACAGGACTTTAATGCACAGATGTGGCACGGCTCCTCCTCCCTGCCCTGAAAGGTGGCCAGCGTCCCTCAGGGGCCTCCCTAAGTGGGTACGGCTACCTGTGCACACACACGGGAGACTGCAGTCCATGCCGATACTGGACAGGTTTCTGGGAAGCCCCCAGAATTAGTGATATTTGAAAATGCTTTTTGCTGTTGCAGAGTCTCAGCTAGTTTCCTGTCCCTCAAAGCATGGATCTGACAATTTGTAACCCTAGACTTACGTGAATGAAATAGAAGGACTGATTAGAGGATGGCAGAGAAGGCCTCAGAGCCCAGGGATACTATTCTGATGTTGGCTTCTAGCAAAATTTAGAGATTCTAGCAAAAAATCAGATTCTACTGCTAAAAGATAAGAAACTCCCATGTTAAAATGGGCCACATATTGTACTTGTTAGATGTTGGTCATAACAGCTGATACTTGTAGTGTGTTTCTTGTTCCACGGGCCCTGTTCTAAGAAACTGACATACATGAGCTCATTTAATCCTGACAACTACTACACGACTGAGAAATTATCATTTCTGCTGAGAGGCAGAGTTTTCTTGCTCAAGGTCACACATCTGTTGAGAAGCCACTTCACTGGAGTAACGGCATTTTACAGAGAATGTCGTGGTTTATGCAGCATCTCTCAGGTGTGACCACGTCAGACCCTTGTGCTTACCCTGACAGATGGGTGACTCTCTCATGTTACAAATGGTGTGTGTCGGGGGTAGCTCAAAAAGGGGAGGGGACTTGCCCACAGCTTCAGAGTTAATAGAGGAGCCCAGGTTTTCAGAACCTAGATTTTGAGTTCTTTCATCAGCTTAGGGGTGAGTTCTCTATGAACAAAATTTTGTTTTTAGTTAGATGATAATCTTAAAAAAAACAAAAAACAAAAACCCATAAAAACCGTTGGAAATAAAAACTTGCAATTTGAAAGCTATTTTCATAGACCAAGCACTGGTTTTTGTTTTTTTAAAAATGTGTTTTTTAAAAAAATATTTATTTTATTTAAAACTTTTTTGGCTGCATCAGGTCTTAGTTGCAGCACGTGGAATCTTTTGTTGCGGCGCATGAGCTTCTCTCTAGTTGTGGCCTGTGGATTTTTCTCTCTAGTTGTGGCATGCAGGCTCTGGTGCACGTAGGTTCTGAGTTGTGGCGTGGGCTCCCAGAGCACGTGGCCTCTGTAGTTTGCGGCACACGGGCTCTCTAGTTGTGGCATGTGGGATCTTAGTTCCCTGACCAGGGATCAAGCCAGTGTCCCCTGCATTGCAAGGCGGATCCTTTACCACTGGACCACCAGGGAAGTCCCAGGCACTGGTTTTTTTTTTTTTTTTGAATTTTAAAGATAATTTTATTTATTATTTATTTATTTATTTATTTACTGGCTGTATTTCGTTGCTGTGCGGGGTCTTTCTGTAGTTGCAGAGAGCAGGGGCTGCTCTTTGCTGTGGTTCGTGGGCTTCTTATTGTGGTGGCTTCTCTTGCTTTGGAGCATGGGTTCTAGGCGCTCGGGCTTCAATAGTTGCAGCATGTGGGCTCAGTTGTCGTGGCTCATTGACTCTAGAGCACAGGCTCAGTAGTTGTTGTGCACGGACTTAGTTGCTCTGTGGCATGTGGGATCTTTCCAGAGCAGGGCTCGAGCCTGTGTCCCCTGCATTGGCAGGCAGATTCTCAACCACTGCGCCACCAGGGAAGCCCTCAGTGAATTTTTATATGTGCATACACCCATGAAATTACCACCTGGATAAAGATAAGAAATTGCCAGCATCCCAGATCTTCCCTCATCAATACGTGCCTCCCTGGCAAAGGGAACTATTATTATTCTATCTTCTTTAACTTACATTAATTTTTTTTTTTTTTTTTGCCACACGTATTATTTATTTATTATTTTTTTGGGGGTACACCAAGTTCAATCATCTGTTTTTATACACATGCAGGCACTGGTTTTTAAGTTGTACTTTTCAGTATTCTTTTGGGTCAGTAGAAGTTTTTTCCTTTAAAAGGTCTCTACATTCATTCCCAAGTTCAAGAAACAGTTCTACCAGGCCCTTTTACTTGGCGATAATGCATTTTTATTTTTAAAATTTTATTAGTTATTTATTGGCTGCATTGGGTCTTTGTTGCTGTGTGCAGGCTTTCTCTTTAGTTGTGGCAAGCAGGGGCTACACTTTGTTTTGGTGCTCGGGCTTCTCATTGCAGTGGCTTCCCTTGTGGAGCATGGGCTCTAGGTGTGGGCTTCAGTAGTTGTGGCATGTGGGCTCAGTAGTTGTGGCTTGTGGGCTCTAAAGCACAGGTTCAGCAATTGTGGCATATGGGCTTAGCTGCTCCATGGCCATGTGGGATCTTCCCTGCTCAGGGATCGAACCCGAGTCCCCTGCATTGGCAGGTGGATTCTTAACCACTGTGCCACCAGGGAAGTCCGATAATGTATTTTTAAAATCTCATTTTTTATTCGAATAGATTTCAGTCTGTTTTTGATAAGGGCTTGATTTGAAAAAACAAAAAAAACAAAAAAAACAACAAAACTCTCCAGGTTGAATCAAAAGCAGAGCTACCTGACTGGGCCTGAGATGGCTGCTAAGGAGTCGTTCAATACAGCTCAGAAACAAGCTGCAGCTCTAAAGGTTTCACACTAAGGCAACAGGACCATGCCTAACTGATCTTTCTCACAAGGTGGTCCATTCAAAGCAGAGCACACAACTCTAGGAGGGCCAGGCCAGCCAGGCTGTGGAGGTGCCAGGCACCCCAGATGCCAGGGACAGTCCTTGGCAGTCATGGGAGAAGCTGAAGCTTCTAGTGGCAGAAAGGCTTGACCACATATTGAAGTCTGGGGAAGTCATTCTGGCTTATCCATGTGTTAACTTGACTTTGATGCTAACAAGAACAGCCTGTTTCTGGCCTATCAAACATACACTGTACATCTGCTTTAATTATTAAAGAAAAGGGCACACTGACCAGAAGTAAAGAATGTCTATGTTAAAAATAAAGACTAAATGCCTTTCTTTCTGGGATGCCAATGCTGGTACTACTTCCATGATAAGCCTCCCTTCCTAGGTGCCAAGGCCATACTAATTTGCGGTGTATGTGCTGATCTGTGTTTTTTTTAAGACTGTGCTGAAAACTGAGGACCTGCTCCAGAGAAGTGTGGTTATCTGAGAGGCTGTCTTCTGGGCTATAGTCCTCAGCTTGGCTTAAAACTGAGAAGCAGCTGAATTCCCTAAGCAGCACTCACAGAAAGCCTCTGCAGTTCCACAGTGAGCCCACGAGGACGCCAATGCCATTTGCCTTGTGGCAGTTTAGCAAAATGGCAAAAGCACCCAGAAGAAATACCGCCACAGACAGGGAACCCAAACCTGAAAACTCATGGCAAACGTCACTGCATTTACAGGGAGAGAAAAAACCTTTACATGATGCTCCCTTGTGTGTTGAAGATTTTATTTTCCAAACGTTTAGAGGAATCAATTCCATTTCATAAACCTTTGTAAAGTGCCACAGAGGCCAGGGGACGCAGGGTTAAGCCATGCTCTTAAGAACTGACCCTCTCCAGGCTGAGTCTCCTTAGCAGACTACCTGGAAGTTATAGAGAAGCAGTTCTGTAAGATGAACCTTTGAAAAAGCCAATGTTTTTCCTATTTTTAGATTTGGGCCCGTTTTCTTTTCTTTTTTTGCTTTCAAATGTGAGTTTAACCCTGACCATATTCCATTTAAAACAAACCAAAATCCACTTAAAGAATTAAAATGCAGGGAATAGCTTCTGTGGTGTGCACCTGACTTAGGGCCACACAGGCTCAGACACGTGCATGGTAGACTCTGCCTGCTCAGGACAGACTAACGGGGAAGCCAAATGCTTCTCTGGGCGAAAGTGACACCCACGGTGTTTTGCAGTTGTCAAGAGTACGCGAACTACAGCTGATTAAAAAAAAAAAGTGAAATAAATGGATGTCTGTAATGGCCCTTCATAGCTGGCAGGCTCCCAAATGACAAAGGCTGGTTTCAAGCGTGAAACACAAGCCGACAACCTCACTTCTCTCCCCATCACACTGTTATTTCAAACAGCAGCACAGGAACCAGAATGATTTCCATTAAAACAAAAGCTCATTTTCTTAACCTGTGCTGGAATGCACATGTAGTTACAGGCCAAAGATCAACGTCTGACAGTTTTCACATGTCCCAACCTGATGTTTTGTCTGTACAGGGTATAAATAATCTAAGTGTCCTCCTCAAATGACATAGCCAGTTTTAGTTCATGAACTGTGGTGTTCAAATGAGTTGATTAGTTTGCTTTTGTCACTGTGCCTGAGTCACAGTTAGGTCATTTGCAGGCCTCATGCAGAATTTAGAAATTGGATACAGGACTTAAGCTTCGAAAACAGAAGTGATGTCTTGAGAACATGCAGGAGGGGGCAGTGCGGGGCGGTCCGAGCACCCAGGCTCTGTGGGCTTGGTCAGCAGACGCCCTGCCCAGCCCTGAGTGCAGTTTCCAGTCTCTGCAGCTCCAGGGGGAGGGGGAAGCTCCTTGCCGGGGTTGGGGAGGTCCATGTGCTTCACTCAGCCTCTGTGCTGAGTATTCAAGACATCCTGAATCTCTGTTTCCTACCAGGGAGGATGTACATTAAGGTAGACTCGTGTGATGGTTATTTTAGGTTCTTTACCATGTATGGACCTTGCAATCTGTAGCCAATCTTTCTGTAATAATTCCTGGTGCCGACCCCTGTGAAGAAGCAGAAAGACAAAAGTCAGAGGAATCTCTACTAAGCATTACTTTAGCAGCCCTCAAAAGCCAGCACATGCGCCCCTCCTAGCTGTCCTCCTTCTCCCACTCTCATTCACAGACCAAAGTCCATTCCAGATCAAATCTCACTTGATTAAGTTTGGAACTTTTAAAAATTCTGAATTCAAGTTGTATTAAAGCACAGAAACTGTATTTCAGAGCCTGTGGGTTTACAATTCCATGGGTATCATGCAGCATGGCTTCAGGTATTATAGGTGAATGGGAAGTGGTGGATCTAATATGTGAGATGTCTACACTCTGAGTGAAGCCAGACAACGTTATGGTTTCCTGGAAGGTTGAATGAGAGGACAAGTGCAGGAAGTGGGGTCTCCCAGCCGCTGGCAGCCAAGGTGCCCTGACCAAGAGAAATGTCAGTGCCACTCACATCCAGAGTGATGACTGCCACAAAACACCATCAGTGACATTAAATTAGTGCTACTTAATTTGCATTTCATTAATTTTATTTTTTTTCGGGGGGGTATTAACTGGTATTTGTATTTTGATAAATGAGCAGTATAAGTACCAGGAGTTTATGCTAGTTTTATGTTTACATATATTTAAGGAATATTAGCTGATTTCAGTAAATACTAAAGGTCAACTTTTTTCTTTAAAAGGAAATCTATATGTACTTAAGCTTGAGAAACATAATCCTAAAACATCACATACAAGAAGCTGAGCTCAGAGGAGGTTAAAGCGTGGCTTATGTGATATTATCTATAGGAGTGACTAAGAGAATGGGCTTTTGATCAGTTAGATATGGGTTTAAGGCCTAAATCTGTCATTTTAAGGGTGTGGCTTAAAATTACTTAATTTCTCTGACCCTACACTTTATCATCTGTAATAACATGACTATGTTTTAAGGATGCTGACTATTAAATGAGATAGTCCTTGAGATGTGCTTAGTCCAGAACCTGGAAAAAGCCAATTGCTCCAGAACACTGGCTGCTGTTATTATTTTAGAGCTTTTCACGATCTGATATCTGATTATATTTCTAGCTTCATCTCATGCTGCTATTCTCCCCTGAAACAGTATTCTTCTGCCTCGGTGAAGATTTAACTTTTCTAAGTTCCCTGTGTGTCTGGCTCCTGGCCTAGCTTCCAGGCTTGGCTCATGCTATGCCCTCTAGCAAATTAACTGAACCTGAGGAGGGGGTCATGGGAACCTCTGATCTGGAGCTTGTTGGTGAGAAGCAGTGACAACCTAGACTTGTGATTGGCATCTGAAGTGGGGGCAGTCTTGCGGGACTGACCTGTAACCTGTGGGGTCCGATGCCATCTCCAGGGATATAGTGTCAGAACTGAGTTAATTGCAGGCCACACAGCTGGTGCTGTGGAATTGCGTGATGTGTGCAAAACCCATACCTCCGGTGTCAGTAGTGTTGTAGTTTTACTGTGTGTAACGTAAAGGAAGACCCTGGTGTGCTTCTTCTCCATGTTTCGCCCATAGCTCTCTCCACAGTGCGCTGTGATTGCTGGCTGGCCTTCCCACGTGGTGGAAACCCTATGTATCTTGTTTGTCACTTTGTATTCCTAGTGATCAGTATTGTGCGTGGAGTCAAACCACTGCTAGCCCTCTCCAGTCTTGCCTAATTCTTTAGCCCAAACATTTACTATTTAGGACTAGGATTTCCCACCATGCTTTGTTTCCCACCTCCTTCAAAAATTTTCAAGTATTAAGAAAACAGAACTGCAGCTCATGTGATGGAGGTAACAAAACCGTGTCATGTGATAACAAGTCACCAGAGAATCTCCCTTTAAATCCAAGGATTACTGATATTCCATCTTGCACAGTTTCACCTTGTCTTTGTGTTCTAATCATTACTTTTGTTTAACACTGTGGCTTGGGGTAGAGCTGGGGGAAGACCAAAAATATGAAGAACAAATAATGGGTCAGGCAGCAGCTCAGACCCACTGGATCCAGGAAGACATCTCTCACCCCTTAGAGGGTGCAACCACTTCACTGTAAGCCTGTCTTATGACCCAGCAATTACACTCCTGGAGCGAAAAGAGAAATGAATGCTACAGCCAACAAAAGACACGTTACTCATAATATCCAAAACAGGAGATAACCTAAATATCTATCAGTAGAATGGATAAACTGTGGTATTTTCACACAATAGAATACTATACTGCAAAAACAAAGAAGGAACTAGAGCTACCTGCAACACCACGGATGAATCTCACAGATCTAATTTTGCAAAAAAGAAACCTGATATCAAAGATTCCATCGATGTGAAGTTCAGACACAGGCAAAACTAATTTAATGGTGAAAGAAGTCTGAATACCGATTACATCTGGAAGATGATATGGACTGAAAGAGGGAACAAGTGAGTCTTCTGGAATGCTGAAAATAGTATATCTTGATCTAGGTTAGAAGTTACATGGGAACATACACACACAAATTAAGCAATATACTGAAAATGTACTTTGTTGCTTGTACATTCTAGCTCAATTAAAAAAATCTCAAGAGGGGGCACATCCATTTAACAGATGTTCAATGCATTTTAAGAGCTCAATTTGTCCAAAGAATTCAGCAAAATAAGGAAAAAGGATGAGAGGCAGGTGACTAAGAAACCATTACCGGAGTGATCACTCTATCACATAGATGCCTCATTCAATGCAGTGCTTTCCGTTTCTAGGATCCTACATACTAGAAATTGTTTTTTTCATCCTCTTTCTCCTACGTTAAAGTCTGCGTTCAAACTGAACTATGTTCTGTGACATGACAGCAATTGGCAGAGGCACAGGCACCCTGAGATTAAAACATGCTTCTCCTCATCTTCAGCTACATGTACAGACTATAGCATTAATCTAAGAATTCTGATCAGAGAAGTGACATGATTTACTTATATTTGAAAGAGATCACTCTGCCTGCTGTTTGTTTTTCTTTTTAATTTTATTTATTTATTGGCTGCGTTGGGTCTTTGTTGCTGCACACGGCCTTTCTCTAGTTGCTGCAAGCAGGGGCTACTCTTCATTGTGGCGCGCAGGCTGCTCATTGTAGTGGCTTCTCTTGTTGTGCAGCATGGGCCCTAGGTGCATGGGCTTCAACAGTTGTGGCACATGGGCTCAACAGTTGTGGTGCAGGGGCTTAGCTGCTCCGTGGCATGTGGGATCTTCCTAGACCAGGGCTCGAACCCGTGTCTCCTGCATTGGCTGGCAGATTCTCAACCCCTGCGCCACCTAGGAAGTCCTCTGCCTGCTATTTTGAGAACAGAATGAAAGCTCTAGGAGGGCAAGGATTTTTGCCTGCACATATTAAGTACTCACTGAAATATTGTTAATAAGTGAGTAAATAGGGAGACCAGTTAAGAAGCTATTGCAATAATCCAGGTAAGAGATGGTGGTGGCTCAAACCAGAGTCATGATGGTGAAGAGTAGCTGGAACCTGGAAACACTTAAAGGGAGAGTCCAAAGAATCTGTCGATGGACGTAGGGTGGACATAAAGAGAGGACCCAAGATAACGCTAAGGTTTTTGGTCTGAGCAAAGGAATGGTTTGGAGACAGAATGAATTGCCAGTTAGTGAGACTGAAAGATGGTGAGAAGAAGGGGTGAGGAGGACACCAGGAGCTGGAACTCTGGCTGTGCTGCAGGTGAAATGGCTATTAGACATTCACGTGGGGATGTTGAGAAATACATGATTTTGGAAGCCTTTCTTGCTCTTAGATGGTCTCTTTTCTTGGATGTCCTTTTGGAAAGAAATTTATTTTCTTTACCTTAATTGAAGTATAGTTGATTTACAATAATATTTTCAGGTGTGCAACACAGTGATTCAAAATTCTTATCGATTATATTCCACTTAAAGTTATGATAAAATATTGGCTATACTGCCTGTGCTGTACAATATATCCTTGTAGCTTATTGATTTTACACATAGCCGTTTGTGCCTCTTAATCCCCTACCCCTACCTTGCCTCTCCCCACTGGTGGCCACTAGTTTATTCTCCATGTCTGTGGGCCTGTTGGAAAGAAATTTCTGCCCCGGGGTAGTTGTCTTACAAGGGGAATTGGCTGAGGATAAAGCAGGTGGGTGGAAGCTGGCGAAGTGCACAGCTGAAGACAACCTGGGTCCTTTCTGATACTGCTGAACCATGAACTAGCCAACCCTGAAGCTGCTCTACCTAAAAAGCTGTTATGAAATAATGTTTTCCGTTTGGTTTAAGCCATTTGTTTTGGTACTTTATTGTATTGTAATAATATACACAAGATAAACTTACCATTTTAACCATTTTTAAGTACCCAGTTTACTCGTATTAAGTACCTTCACACTGTTGTACAACCCTCACCATCATCCGTCTCCAGAAGTAAAACTGAAACTGTACCTACTAAACAACGGCTCCCTATGCCCCCTTTCCTCTGTTCCTGGCAGCCCCTCCGGCTCTACTTTCTGTCTCTATGGAGTTGGTTATTCTAGGTACCTCATGTAAGTGGAATCATTCAGTATTTGTCTTGTTGTGACTGGCTTGTATCTTGCCATAATATCGTCAAACTTCATCCATGTTGGGTTTAAACCATTTGAGTTGAGTTTTGTGTAACTTGTAACTGAAAATGTTGTAACTGACATGTGAACTTGAAGACAGGAAGAGATAAACACAAGAGGTCAAGTCAGCAGTTAAAACCATACATCAGGGTGGTAATCCTGACCATGCTGCTGTCCTACTGGCAAGTCCCAAGACAGGGCTCAGATTCCTCAGCCTGATACACAGTCTTTCATGTCCTGTCTGGTTTACCTCTAGTTCCTGCCATATCTGACCTTACTCCTTATAGGCGAGCATTACCAAACCAGACATAATTTCCCTAATCCACTGCCCCTTCAGTGCTGTAGCCCACGCCCCAGGGCAGAACCCCCACTCCCGCCAGGAGACCTCTGTACATACCTCCCCTCTCCATAAAGAAGCTGGAATTCATAACTCCCTCTCCACGCTGGCTGAATCCCTGACGGAGACTTCTACTGCTTCAGTAGTCACGCTGTGCTGTATTTTACTTGCATGTCTAGCCCCCTTCCTAGAATATAAGCCTTTTGAAGTCAATGACTTCTATCCTCAGGAATTAGTACAGTGTCTGAATATAATCAACATGCAATAAATGCCTGCAGATTTATTGTACTGTATTCAGTTACTGTTGTGTACCTATAAATAAATGTGCACCTGGGGGATGTATTTTTTAAAAAAAAGAAAGAACTGGCCCTATGTTAGCTGCCAGGTAGTGGGAATGATTCAAAGTAAAAGGAATGAAGGGCAGGGCTTCTAAATCTAGCTTCAGATTTCCTACTTTGTTAGCTTAAAGATGTAGAGGCAGCTTTCTGATTTATACTATTATCTGTAACTAACAAAAACTTCCCCTAAAGTTTTCAGAAATACTTCTGGAGTTTAAAAAAATTGAAGTACAGTTAATTTATAATGTGTTAGTTTCAAGTGTACAGCGTAGTGATTTAGTTACATATATGCACGAGATATTGAGTATAGTTCCTTGTGCGATATAGTAGGTCCTTGTTGGTTATCTATTTTACATATAGTAGTGTGTATCTGTTAATCTCAACCTCCTAATTTGTCTCTCCCCACCTTTCGCCTTTGGTAACCACAAGTTTGTTTTCTATGTCTGTGAGTCTATTTCTTTTTTGTAAATAAGTTCATTAGTATAATTTTTTTAGACTCCACATATAAGTGATATCACATATTTGTCTCTCTCTGTCTGGCTTACTTAGTATGATAATCTCTAGGTCCACCCATGTTGTTGCAAATGGCATTGTTTCATTCTTTTTTATGGCTGAGTAGTATTCCATTGTATATATGTACCACATCTTCTTTATCCATTCATCTGTCAGTGGACATTTAGGTTGTTTCTTTGTCTCAGCTATTGTAAATAGTGCTGCAGTGAACATGGGGGTGAGTGTATCTTTCCGAATTACAGTTTTTTTGGGATATATGCCCAAGAGTGGGATTGCTGGATCATATGGTAGCTCTATTTTTAGTTTAAGGAACCTCAATGCTGTTCTCCATAGTGACTGCACCAATTTACATTCCCACCAACAGTGTAGGAGGGTTCCCTTTTCTCCACACCTTCTCCAGCATTTATTATTTGTAGACTTTTTAATGATGGCCATTCAATGATGGTGTGAGGTTGGCTTTTTACACTTCTAATTTTACAAAACAGATGCCATTTCCCATGGGCTTAAAACGATCTATTACAGAGAATTTCAAATATACAAAAGGAGAGACGATAGTACATTGAACCTCCATATACCTACTGCCCAGCTTCAACAGTTACCAGTTCATCCATCAGATGTGTAATGCTTCTAACTTTCTACCCATGTGAAGTCCCTGGAGACATGTTTAATTCTCCTCTTTCAAATAAAGATGATGGTAATCTTTACCATCTTCTTTACCAGCTATTACCAGACTGACGATGTGCAGCTGGTCATAGAGCTTTACTTCCCCAAACATGCCACAACCTACATCTGCCCACCATAAATAGCTGTAGAGGTGAGAGAGAAGCCGTTCCTTACACTTAACACAGGACTCAACAGCCCCTTGACAACCACAAAGTTCCATAGTCTGGAGTGCCCCGATTTCCTAAGTGTGCTGGTTAAAGGAACAGCTTTACTGGGGTACAACTCAGCATTCCTCAGAGTCCCACTGAGCATACAGGCTCCCTGGGCTCTCTACTTCTGCCCTGTATACAGGACGTGGGTCCTGGAAACTATTACCACCTTGAGGAGAGGCACAGAGGCTTTGCTATGTGCGTTTTTGAAGGAAAGGCATATTTTCAACCTCCCATCCTGTTTTCAATAACATGCAGTAGCAGTGAGATGAGAAGTCTACTTCTGGACCTTCAGGGAGGCCCTAAGTCTCTTGGGGAGAGAAGTCTGACCTCTAGCCAGCCTGGACTCCAACCTCTTAAATGACTAAACAAACATATTCCCCATTTGTATTTCTCTGTGCCTCTCGTTTCTTGATAGAAAGATTTCCCCGTTTCTACACTCTGCAGAACAGGCTGGCAAAAGTATTAGCACTCTCAGCCAGCTTAAGAAGGGAACAAGCCATCACCGGTGTGGGTGGAGGCCACTCTGCCCCCTTCTCCTCTCCTTGGTTAGCAGGGCTCCTAGACAGTCCTCGTGACAGTAACTTTCCTCTTGTTAGCCAGCCAAGAAAAAGCAATTACATTTCACAGCTTACGTCAGCCAGGCTCCTGGACTGACGTGGGCAGCTGTCTCAAAGGCTCCTGCCCTTGAGGACAGACATGCAGTGGGCTGTACAAGTAACCAGGTTCTCTGCCTGCCTGTGTGCGAGTCTGCCACTCCCTGGGCTGAGGGATGAGGAGGAGTAACCTCTCTGCAGCAGTCCCCGGGGGCCCCATCAGCAGAGCTGACAGCTGTCAGTGGAGCTAAAGCATGATCCTCCAAGTTACGAACCCACAACTTGAATTTACCCATATCATAGGGGCCTTCTTCCTACTCTTTGTCTTCATTACTTTACCAGCTACGATGATGACAAAAGGAGATAAGGTGAAAAAAGAACACTTGAATTGTGATTAGAATGATATTCTGAGATGTGGCTTTAGTGACCATCCTCTCTCTATATTTACCTTCCTGGCCTCACGCCCAGGACATACACCTCTTTGGGAGAAGAAAATAAACTTTTGTGTGTATATGTAAACTTTAGGTATTAAAATTAAAAACCCAGACCAGTGTTAAAATTAAGACAGAGGACACTGCTGGCTCTAGGTGGGAGGAGAGAAGCAGAGGGCAGTCAGGTCAGAGCTTGTTGGGAAGCTGCTTCCCAACTATGGCCTCTGGCTTATTGCTTCGAGGCTGGCTGCCAAGAGCTACCTGCCTCCCAGTGAACCTGCAGCCTGGGGGAGACCTGGGCGACAGCATTTCTCTGCCTTTTTCTGTACCAAATGCCTTCAAGTCTCAAGCCCCTTAAGGTGGACAAAAACACCTCTGCTTCCTCATCCCCTCTCCCTCTCTTTAGAAGATGTGCACCGTTTAGCTTAACACAGTTTCGTTTACTCTAAATACTGAGGAAAGAGAGGAAATCACCTGAAATGTACATGCCAACTGCCTCAGCCACTGGCCACAGGTTAATTATGGGCTGGCTCAGTGCTCTTTAATAAAAGTGGGTAGATGGGGGGAGGAAATCACAAAACCTTAAAAGATGAATATGGAACAAACCTAGCTGTTTACTTAAATTCTGCTGATTCTATACTAGAAACTATGCAAACTATTTTTATATAAATTTTAGAGGAAGCAGGCAAAAGGAGTAAACTAATCAATGTGGTACCTGCTTTGGCTGCAAACCTCTGCTTCTCCACGTTACTACGGCCCTTTCTTTCTAAGGGGATAAAGTCCAACACCAGAGTAAAGCTTAGAAACTGAAAATAAACACATTCTCCCTTTAAAAGAGAAAGGAAGTCAGGAGCAGGAAATGAGCCTCAACTCAACCTAGCTTGTGATTCTAACTCCATCTCAAAACAAAAGAAGCAACAACCTTATAGCTGAGCGACTGTAAAGTGAAAAGCTAGAGGAAGATGACTTTTTTGAGCCCTTAAATCACGCCAGGCATGCATGCTAGATGCTTGACACGCACCACAAGACTGAGATTACTATCCTGGGAGCACGAGCATTTCAGAAAGGGTCATTACTTAAGGTCACACAGCTGGGAAGCAGAAGAACTGTAATTCAGAGCCAATTTGACTCCATGGCGTGTAGAGTGTTCCCAAGGAGCCACAGCGCCTGTGTTGTGGGTGATGCCAGACCCTGCTTCCCCCCCTCTGGCTATAAACATCTAGTCGGCTCTGATAACAGCACAGCCATTTTATTAAAGCACAGAAAGGACATCTGACTTGTCTAGATCACCTTACCTCCCCTGTGTCTAGTTTCTCAGTGTCCTTTGTTTGATAAACCATTAGCTGAAACAAACATGGTGACCTTATTTCCATTTCACTAACAGGGCTCAGTAGGAAACAATAATTACATGAAAGGTTCGGATAACACAGGCAGGCAATACAAAACTGTGTTAACAGATGTGGCTTACCAATGTGAGAACTACTGGGAAGGAGGATACTTTTAAATAACAAATTGATAAATGTGGTCACTCTTTTTAAAATGCAGAGAAATATAATGTAGAGTTTGGGGGAAAAAAGCCACAAAGATGGAACTAAGACAGAAACTAGACCCCAGAGGAGAAGGAGACAAGTCAGGAGTATTTAAGCTTACAGAAAAGGTGACCCCAGGCTTCATTATGGCCGACTAAATGACTAGGATCAACTTTCCAGCTGAAGACAATTTAAAAATTTAGACAAAATTAAAAATGCTTTCACTAGAAAAATATCAGAGATCTCACAGTGATTAATTATCAGGCAGAGAATTAGGAGAAAATGTGAGCTTTGAGAAGGGAGAAGAACCTTTTGTGCCTCATTGGTGATGCCAACCCAGGAAGGGCAGCTGGATCCACAAAGGCCGGCCAGAGACAAGGAGGATGGGAGGAGTCACGTGGCCACCAGCGGCAGAGAACCAGCTGCCAGCACCCTGAACCTCACGCCTCTCCAAGAAGGGCTATTGGCTATGCTACGAGGGCGGTTGGGGAGCAACCACCATCTAGGTCTTGAAGCATTCCTGAAAGCAAACTCTCTCATAAAATGCTCAGCAAATAATAAAAATGAGGAGTACTTAAAGATGACAACATGATAAAAAATAGGAGACTTCAAACCTGGAGTCCCTGCAATTGTTTGACATAGACTGTAGAAAAGCTATGCTTTCTACATACATGGAGACAGATGCTGAATTTAAGAATGTTTAAAAGCAACAGGAAACTATAAAACATGGTATAACAGAGTTGAGAAAGATACCAGAAATCAGAGACTTGAAAGATAAAATAACTAAGGCATCAATGGATGAGTTTAATGGTAGATGAGACTTAACAAGTAAAGTGTAAGTTAAATCAGAAGAAACTATCAACAATGAAGCATGGAGAAACAGAATAATGGGTGGGGGAAGAGGGTATGAGACACAATGGATACAATGAGTAGGTCTAACTTATGTTTAACTGGAGTCCCAGGATGGTGGGGAAGAGAATGGGATAGAATCAGTATATGAGTTAGAGACTGACAATTACTCAGAACTTAAAAAAAAAAAAAAGAAAAAAAAAATCAACCACCAATTAAAGAAACCCAATGAAACCTAAGCAAGCTCAAGCAGAGGAAATGCACATCTAGAAAGAATCATAGTAAAACTAGAGAAAACAAAGACAATTTAAAAATAAAGACACTTTAAAAAAAAAATCATAAAAGCAGCCAGAGGATATCCTCAGACATCTGACTTAACTGCATCATTAAAAGGAAGAAGACAGTGGAAAGACAGTTTCAAGGTGCCAAAAAGAAAATAAATGCAAACCCAGAATTCTACACTCAGTGAAAACTTACTTCAAGAATAAGCAAAATAAGATATTTCATACAATCAAAATGAGAATAATTTGCTACTAGCACATTAATACTAAAATTAATTCTTTAGGGACAAAGAAAACAATACTTGCAAATTACCCAAATAAATATTCATCAATAGTAAAACAGATAAACTGTGATGTAATCACTTCATGGAATCCTATATATCAATGAAAATGAATAAACTACCTTAGAGATGCAGCAAGGACTGAAGAGCAAAGAAAGTGGTAAGTATTCCAGTAAATCTAAATGAATACTGACCCTACATAACAGTAATTATAATAGTAATAATATCTTGTGGATTTTTGAAAAAATATATCTCAGACACAGACACTTCAGAAAAGACATCCAAATGGCCAATAAGCATATGAAAAGGTAGCCAACTTCATTAGTTATCAGGGAATGTAAATTAAAACCACAAAGAAACACCACTACATACACATTATATTGAACTGAAACTCTTATACATTCCTGGTGGGAATGAAAATTGGTAGCACTTTGGAAAACCATTTTGTAGACTCATAGCTGAACATATGTATTCCCTGAAATCCAGCAATGCCTAGGGATATATTCCACACAAATGTGTACTGATGAGCCCTAAGATACATATATAAGAATATTCATAAGCCCAAATTGGAGACTACTCAAATATCCAGCAAGACAGATAAACTGTGAGACATTTATATAATGAATCCCTGCCTATCAATGAAAATGAATGAACATAGCTACACACAATGTGACCTAATCTCACAATGTTGCACAAAAGTAGCCAGAACAACAAAAATATACCAAAATGACCCCACTTATCTAAAATTAAAAACAAAACTAAACTATTTATAAGTGATTCATAATTAGATAGTAGAATATAAAGAAACACACAGAAGAAAATAGGAAAAAAGAGGCTACAGGAGGAAGGCAAGGAGAGGGGATTAAATGGGATGGGGTCAACATGGATATTGGATGTTGGTTATGTTCTTGACCTCAGTAGGGACTGGTTAAACAATTCATTTTTTAAACATTTAGTCAACTCTGTCTGTTTGTTACAGTTTACTGTCAACTTTTAAAAATGAAAAAGAGAAGGTAAGATTAAGTTATTTCAACTACAAGAATGCTTCTTTTAAATGGAGAAATAAATCAATTCTTCATGCATATGGAAAATCAAATGAGAAAACTTGGGTTTAGTGATTCCAACTGGACAAAGAACATGAAATTTCTAATGTGACTTAATAGAGGAAGAAATCATTTAATTGATCAAGTATTTATTGCATATACTAAGAACATGGAAATTAGAGTTTTATCTCCTAGAATCTTCAAAAAAAGAAAAACTTTAGCCTAATAATGCAGACATTTTCATGTGAGAAGAAGAAAAATGAATTCAAAATCTGGAGGTTCATTCACAACCTTTGTTAGGTCACAGGGCTGTGCTTCATGGCTAGTTACATGTTGGACTGAATTAAAATTGAGCCCACGCCACACTCCTAAAACCAAACTTGAAAAAAGAGAGAAAATATGCTAAATCTATCCTTTGAAATCTCTGATTTTCCTGATTAGATGCGAAAGATTGAGATGTCATGCGATCATTTAATAAAAAAATCAGTGAAATAAAAAATTCAAAAAACTTTTAATTACTTTTGGGTTCAATTAATCAACTACTGAGTGCTTGATATATGATTAGCAGCATTAATACAAGGCAAATGTATTCATTAGTTTCATTCATTTGCTACTGAAATGAGATTTTATTACATCTCA
Organism: Hippopotamus amphibius kiboko; assembly: GCF_030028045.1. Taxonomy (NCBI): domain Eukaryota; kingdom Metazoa; phylum Chordata; class Mammalia; order Artiodactyla; family Hippopotamidae; genus Hippopotamus; species Hippopotamus amphibius. Next base: position 55,212,937 of record NC_080187.1, read on the forward strand.
TTGATCTCTTAGTAGGATGGCAATATTTCACTCTTCAACAATACACACTGATATCTGAGTTGGGGAAAGGTTTTTCTTCTGAATGTTTGAAAATGAGCCAATTAACTCAATGACCCTAAATCTTTGAAAGAGAATTTTTTTTCCTGTTCTGTTAAAAAGAAACTCTTACAAGGTTACCCACATATAATCTTAGCTCTTCAAAGTAGCTGGTTACTGCAAGGCATTAGCACATTAGTACATTTATTCTCCATCATCTTGAAAGATACAGAGAATATCTCAGGAGAGAAGATTCAACCGGTTACCCAGCAGCCTAAAAGCTCCCCTGTTCCTTCTGAAATGGGTATACCAAGATAATAACAAAGTAAAAATGAACAAAGAATAAAAGCAGGTAACTTATAAAGCAGGTACACAGAATCTAAATAGAAGCTACTGTGGTAACTTACAGTAGAGAATTACCTCATAGCTGAGGTTTATTCTTCACAGGGAGTCTGACATAGGAGCGCCCACAATCATCTAATTCAAAAATGAGTGGCTCTGTTCCCACCAGTGCAGAATGTTGGCTATGTCACACATCATTTTCACTACTTTGCTCATGTCTCAAATCATTAGTGTGTTTCTGCAGAAGTTAAAAAGTCTGCCATTGATAACCTGGTAGGAAGAGGGATCTCTTCTATTTATAGTCTTTTAAAAAAAAGTAGACTTTAAGAGGGAAAATGGTAGAGTAGAAAACTCTAGAGATCAGTCCCTCTACTAAAACAACCAGTAAGGTGGAAAAAAAAAATCAGAGCCAACTATTTGAGGACACCAGAACCTGATAAGGCACTTACACAGCAACCAGGGGAGTGCCCGATGAAGGGAGAGGCTACTGAACTTCACTAAGAGGGCAGCAGATGTGAACCATGTACCATCCCCCAATCCTAGAGCCAGGGTGGGCAGTAAGATTATCTAGTGAGATTTGAAGAGACATATTCCCTCACCCCCCTTTATAAGATCCAGACATTTAAGGAAATCCCTGGCAGGTCACAGGTTGACTGCAGAGGTAATGAAACAGAAATTTTAGTGACCACATGCAACAAAGAACTTTGCAAAAAATAGTTTGAAAAAATACAAATGGATGACTGCAGCCCTCAAGGGCAATCCCTGAGGAGGGAGAGAATCTTTCACAATTCTTATGTGCAGTTCTAAACAAAAAATTGCAAAGCATACCAAAAACAGGAAACTAAGGCTCACTCACAAGAAAAAGAGAAGTCGACAGAAACTATGCCTGAGGAATCCTAGACACTGGGATTACTAGGCAAAGTCAATTGTAATAACTATGCTCAAGAAGCTAAAGGAAACCATGGACAAAGAACTAGAGGAGCACAAACAACTAAAGTAAAAGTTAACAAGTGAAACAACTAAAGTAAAAGTTAACAAGTGGGACTGCATCAAACTAAAAAGCCTCTGCACTGCAAAAGAAATAATAAAATGAAAAGGCAACTACAGAATGGGAGAAAATATTTGCAAACCAAATATTAGATGAGTTAATACCCAAAATATAATAAAAATTCATAGCTCAATAACAAAAAACAATCTGATTTAAAAAATGGGCAGAGGAACTAAACAGACACTTTCCCAAAGAAGACAAAGGCACTCAAATGGCCAACAGGTACATGAAAAGGTGTTCAACATCACTAATCATCAAGGAAACACAAGTAAAAATCACAAGGCGCTAGCACCTCATACCTGTTTAGAATGACCATCATCAAGAAGACAAGAGTTAACAAGTGCTGTGAGGACACGAAGAAAAGAGAAGCCTTGTACACCACTGCTGGAATGTAAGTAGGTACACTATGGAAAACAGTATGGAGGTTCCTCAAAAATTTAGAACTACCATATGATACAGCAAAGTCCACTTCTGGGTATATATCCAAAGGAAGTAAAAACAGGTTGGTGAAGAGATATATGTGGTTCCATGTTTACTGTAGCATTACTCACAACAGCCAAGATATGGAAATGACCTAAGTATCTGTCAACGGATAAATGGATTAAAAAAAAAAATGACACACACACACAGAAATATAATACAGCCCTAAGAAAGGAGGAAATCCATTTCCATACCATTTGCACCAACACAGATGAACCTTGAGGACATTATGCTAAGTGACAGAAGTCAGATAGAGAGAGAGACAAAGACTGTATATCACTTACATGTGGAATCTGAAAAAGCCAAACTTATAAAAAGAGAGAGTAGAATGGTGGTTACCCGGGGCTGAGGGGTAGGGAAATAGGAGAGATGCTGTTTAAGGGTACAAAACTGATACCTGTAGATAAATAAATCCTGGTGATCTAATACACAATATAACAACAGTACTGTATTATAAACATCAAATCTGCTAAGAGACTACTAGATCTTCATTATTCTCACCACAAAAAATGATAATTATGTGATGTCTTAGAGGTGTCAGTAACATTACAATGGCAATGATATTGCATTATATATAAATATCAAATCAACATGTTCTACCTCTTAAACTTACAGTTATATGTCAAATATATTTCAATTAAAAAAAGAAAGTAAAAAGAACTAAAGGAAACACTGTATAAACAAAGGGGGGACCCCAATAAAGAGAAATTATAAAAAGGAACCAAAGGGAAATACTGGAGCTAAAAAGTACCATAGCTAAAATAAGGGACCTGTGCTACACCATCAAGCATATTAGCACATCATAGAAGCCTCAGAGCGAGATGAGAGAGAAAAGGTAGAAAAAATAAGTAATGGCCCCAAACTCCCCAAATTTGATGGAATACATGAACCTACACTTCTAGGAAGTTAAACAAGTTCTAAGCAGAGTAAACTCAGAGATCCACACTGAGGAACATTACTGTCAAACTGTTGAAAGCCAAAGACAGAATCTTGAAAGCAGCAAGAGAAGTGACTCGTCATGTACAAGGGATCCTCAATAAGATTAAGAGCTGATATCAGAAACCATGGAGGTCAGAAAGGCAATGGGGTGACATATTTAAAGCACTGAAAGAAAAAACAAAAAAGCAAAAACCCTGTCAACCAAAAATTCTTTATCTGGCAAAAGTATTTCTCAAGGACAAAGGAAAAACTGAGACATCCCCAGATAAACCAGAGCTAAGGAAGTCTGTTACCATTAAACCTACCCTACAAGAATCCTTCAAGCTGAAATAAAAGGACATTGGACAGTAACTCAAAGCCATATGAATAAATAAGTAAACACCGGTAATAACCACATAGGTAAATACAAAAGCCAGTATTATTGTTCTTTTAGTTTGTAACTCCTTTTTTCCCTGTATAATTTAAAAGGCAAATTCATAAAATAATAACTATAAATTTATGTCAAAGGTCAGACTGGTATAAAGAGGTCATCTGTGCCAGTAACAATGTAAATGAGAGATACAGTTACATAGAAGCAGAGTATTTACAGACTACTAAAACTAAAATGGTATTACTCAAACTGGGTTGTTATAAATTTATGTTAATTGTAATCCCTAAGGTAATCACTAAGAAAACAATGTGTAACCAAGAGAGCTGGGGTGGATATATTATCAAACAAAACACATTTTAAGTAAGAAAAGTTTATAAGAGACAAAGAGGGATATTGCAAATTGGTAGACAGTTCAATTCATCATGGTTTAACAATTATAAATATGTATACATCTAACAACAGAGTCCATAAATATGTGAAGCAAAAATGGACAGAACTGAAGGGAGAAACAGATAGTTCTACAATAAGAGTTGGAGACTTCCATACACATTTTCAACAATGGAGGACTTGAACAACACTTTAAACAAATTAGACCTAACAAAACACATAATCCAACAACAGCGGAATACACATTTTCCACAGTGGACATGTATCATTCTCCAGGTTAGATCACATATCAGGCCATAAAACAAGTCTTAATAAATTTTAAAAGACTGAAATCATATAAAGTATGAAAAAAAAAGTACAAAGAAAAAAGACTCAAATCACTAAAATTAGAAATGAAAGAGGAAACGTTACTACTGACTTTGCAGTAATAAAAATAATTGAGAGAATATGAGTAACAACATGAATATGTATGTACACCAACACATTAGATAACCTAGTTGAAATTGGACAAATCCCTAGAAACACAAACTACAAAAACTGACTCAAGGAGAAACAGAAAGTCTATATAGTCCTGTAATCAGTAAAGAGATTGATGCAATAATCAAAAACCTCCCAACAAAGTAAAGCCCAGGACCAGAAGGCTTTACTGGTGATTTCTACCAAACATTTAGAGAATGAACACCAATCCTTCTCAAACACATCCAAAAAACTGAAGCAGTACACTTCCTAACTCATCCTATAAGGCTAGCAATACCTTGATACTGAAGCCAGACAAAGACACTACAAACTACAGACCACTATCTTTATGAATATATATGGGAAAAAATATTTGCAAATAACAGATCATTAAGAGTCTAGTAGCCAGAAAATATAAAAATTTCCTAAAACTCAACAACAAAAAGACAAACAACCGAATTAAAAAATGAGCGAAGGACTTGAATAGACATTTTTTTAAAGATACACAAATGACAAGCACATAAAAAACTTCAACATCATTTTAGTCATTAAGGAAATGTAAGTCAAAACCCCAATAAAACATCACTATACACCCATTAGGATGGCTATCAAATTAAAAAAAAAAAGAAAAATAACAAGTACAGGCAAGAATGTGGAGAAATTGCAACCCTTGTGGACTGTTGATGGGAAAGTAAAATAATGCTGCAGCTGTAGAAAACAATTTGGTGATTCCTCAGAAAGTTAAACAGAATGACCACCAACTCAACAACTCCACTTCTGGGTACAGACACGAAGTGAAAGCAGAGACTCAAATAGATATTTGTACACCAATGTGATAGCAACATTATTCACAATAGCCAAATGATGGAAACAACCCAAATGTGTGTGTATAGCATGGATGAACCTTGAAGATGTTATGCTAAATGAAATAAGGAAGACACAAAACATTTCATAACAGAAAATAGATTAGAAGTTACCAGGGGCTTGGGAGATAGGGGAAATGGGAATTATTGCTTAATGAGTACAGAGTTTCTGTTTAGGGTGATGAAAATATTTTGGAAATAGTGGTGATGGTTGTACAACACTGTGAATGTAACTAATGCCATTGAACTGTATACTTAAAAATGGTTATAATGGCAAATTTTATGTTATATACAATTTTCTACTTCCCCAAATGGGGGGAAAAAGACTTTCAGGTGCATTGACTATCTTTAGGTGTTTATGGGGAGGAAGGAACATGGATTAGGGTCAGAGCTCCCTAGGGAAAGCATGTACTCTTGGCCCAAAGATGGTCTTCCATAACCTAAAGGAAAGATATAAATGTGCAACATCATAGACCTAAAGCATGAGACAGTATAGGCCTGTAAGGGGAAACAGAGGAATATCCTCATGGCAGACAAAAAGGTCATATGCAGGTGCTTCTTGTGGGGCCTGCCAAACTCTGCTTAGGACAGTGTTAGGTGTAACTGTGCTGCCATGATGGCTGTATGAAAATCTTGATATTAGGATTGGGACAAGAACTCCTGAGTCTAGGTATGCCCAAAGAGAAGAGTCCATCTTGGGAGAAGGCTAATTGAAGTTTCCTGTCGACAGTCTCAGCTGAGCATCTGTTACCAGCTAGAGAGACTCCAGACAAGCCACCCCAGCAGCTGCCAGCCATTCAAACCACTCCAGCCAAGGCCCTAGACATCATGGAATGGGGATGAGCCATCTTCTCTATGCCCTGCTGAATTTCTGACCCACAGAATCACTGAGCAAATAAAATGGTTGTTTTAAGCCACTAAATTTTGGGGTGGTGTGTTTCACCACAATAAATAACCCAGACAACCACTCAGTAGGATTTGCAGTAAGAGGCACAGACCACACAGGGTACAGATCTGGGGCTTCTGACTGGTATACCAAACATCAGTGATTCATTCACAAATGGATGCTTTGGGAGGTAAGAGGATGAGGTGCATAAGGAAACATTATCCTATGGTCACAATCTAAAACCTAAATCCACCACTTAATGTGTTGGGAATGTGAGCCGTTGGTTAGGGTCAACAGTTTAAGCCAGACTGACCAAAGAAATCCCCTGTGTATCTTCTGTTGGAATTAGAAATGCCCAAACTAAAAAGGCTCTATAATATCAGTATCGTGGTTGTTGCTAAAAAAGGCTGCATCAATATTTTCCAGCATTATTTTAGTTATCTGCTCACCCAAACGGGAAGAATCTGCCAAATCCCTGCCTCTAATAGATCTAAAAGAGAAAAGCTTTATCAAATTGAATGGGTTACAGCAATGTCAAACATGTATAGAAAAGAACAGTACTAAATCACTGTGAATATTACACTGATAAGGAGTTAACATTGCAACAAACTAGGAAAGAGCCTTCGTGATAGAGAGCAGATGGTGAGCCGTGCAGGCTAGACCACTTTGGAAAAGGAGTCTTTCCTCAGAAAAAAGCCTGTGAAGTGTGTAACCTGACAATAAAGTCAGTCCTTTATATCAAAGCTCCCAGACCCCTCGGGCATATTATTAGGAACCACTTAATATAACACTATTCCTCTACCCAAGCAGAAGTATACAACTATCATTCCCAATATCCATAAATGAAGAGGAACAAGAATGGGGAGAGAAAGTCTACAAATGTAGGTGTGTCAACTATATTCGCAAGGCTATCCTCCAAGACTTTAATGTGCATGTTTTGGAGACACAAGAAGACTTGACAGCATGGACCTGGGAAGAGTGACACTTGCCACATCCAAATCCTGTTCCTCCAGTGTCAGCACATCTACGTGGTATCATTAGCCTCTGCCTATGAAGGAAACAGTGCCAAAAATTCAGTCGCCTACAAGATCCAACAGTGGAAACTGACTAATGGCTTATTCGGGAATATTGGAAAAACATGAATTAATTAATATAGTCATGTGATGCCAAGTGAGAGATGGGTCCAATGCACTTGATATGCAACATACTATGTACTGGTACCGAGTCATCTATTAATGAGTAAACATCAAGTCAGGGAATAAAAAGTCCTGAAGTGAGCTATGCAGCGTCTCCACAGCAATACAGACACCATTTAACAAACGTTTAGCTAATTTGTTATCAAGCAAAATAGTATTCTATGTCATCAGTGCTAGTCTGATTAATAAAGATGATGAAATTAATAAAGTTCTTATTGTAATGCAATGTTTTATGTTGTACCTATTGTTTCTGAAAAGAAAGATACGCACCACCACCACAAAATCCCACTGGCTCATGCACCAGAAAAGAAACACGGGGACTTCCCTGGGGGTCCAGTGGCTAAGACTCTGTGTTCCCAATGCAGGGGGCCTGGGCTCGATCCCTCGTCAGGGAACTACATCCCACATGCCACAACTTAAAAGATCCTGCCTGCCACATCGAAGACCCGGCACAGCCAAATAGGTAAATATTAAAAAAAAAAAAAGTATGATCACAGAATATCAAAATGAAAGAAACAGAGGAATATATAGAACCCTAATAATGTGCATTTAATTAGGGAACAATTAGAGGATAATTTACAAAAAGATAAATTATGTGAAGGGATGAAAGAGAAGCTATAAAAAACCAATCTTTTCCCTTCCTTTCTGAGAAGTCCTACATTAACACCAACTGGTGTGCATTTGGCAGGTTTCCTGTGTCCACTAGCAAATAGGTAAGCCAAAATGAGGAAATGCTTTTCTAGGCATTTTGGTAATGATTACAGGTCCATTACCAGATAGATCTAGTTACAAATGTACCATTTTTTCCAACTAGATTATAATGCAAAGAACGAAACTACTTTCGCCTCAAAAGGAGGGAGACGTGTTGCAGCCTGGAATACAGGCTAAGTTTCTGGGGTCCAGTTAGTAACCTCAGCCATTTGTAGTTCCATGAAACTATACAACTGTTATTTTCTTCCCACGTATCATTTGATTAATCAGTGGTTCTGGGGCACAAGACCATTAATTTCAGCCCCAAGAAGCCATATCGTACATTGTAAGTCTCGGGGACATTGATTTTTTTCACTAGTAGGGACTGTAGATGTGGCTTTGTCATATAACTCCTAGCATCATGATCTAGGATGATCTCACCTCACAGTGACTCGTTTGCTCACCCTGTATTTAAGCTCTTTTCCCTTCCCCTCATCTTCGCCTTTTTAACAGGTTTAAACAAAACGGCTGTCAGCCTCTGACTTCAGTGATTTCTGTCATCAAACACTCAGACATTCTCCTCATTTCTCATCATCATTGTTTGATCCATCAGCCTGGTACAATTCTTGGCCAATGGCCATGTTAATTTTCTACTTGAAAGAACACAAATAGGATACTGCTTATGACGAAGGTAGTAGGGGGAGCTTGGGGAATAGCTGTTCGTCTTGATGCATAGCAATTAGCTTGGCAAACAGCAACAGGAACATGATTGGATCTGATGCCTAGCCAAAACTGCCTAAAGAAAAAAAAAATAATTTTGTTGGGGGTATTAAGTGGCTTTTTAAATAGTGGCTATTGACACTTATATTTGCCCTTTTAGAAATGGTATGGGCAGTGTGACATCAGAGAACTCCAGTTTCCATGGTGATTATCAGTGATGGCATTTCAAATGTTATGGTTAGGTCCTACAGTGTAATCTTTGCACTTTACACCATATGAGAAGGAATAGAAAAAAGTTCTCCCTCTTAACATTTTTAAAGCAAAGAAGACTGGTCATGCAAGTAGATACACATCATGGCTTTTAAGCAGATACGATTTGTTAATCTTAAACAGATGTGTGTTGATAAAAGCTACATGTAAGTTGATGAGAGATACTAAAGCACTTGGACTTAATAGGGACAAATTAATTGCTTAGATATTTAGCAGCAATTAACTGTTATTTCCTGCCCACACATTATTTTATAAGCTGGTTGTTCTCACACTACTGATTTACCCATTCCATTTTTTATATGTAGAAAAAGATTATTTCCTTACACTAAAGCAGCTAATCCTGAGTTGAGAAATAGTCTAAGTAGGGAAAAACCTGTCCTCCTCTGCAGTTAAGGACAACCTGCAGGGTGAAGCCTGCGCGAGCTGTTCTGGCCCCACGTCAACATTCCTCAAAGGCAGGGTGGCATCTCCTTGCCGCCCATCTTCCTCGACCTGCCCTCTCAGCCCTGGTTCCCTACACACAGGAGACACTCAATACATGTAGTGATTTTGATGTTCATGAAGTTAGACATTTCATTATTGCTTTGTTTAATTTTCATATTTAGAGTTGATGGTTACTTTTAAAACACACAGTGTACTTACTAAGACAATTTTATATACTTAAGAAGAATGAATAAACTTAAAAGTCATTCTGAGAAAGTGCTTCATTTGACTGATAAATGAGTTTTCAATTTTCTCAAGTAGCTATAAAGTTACTTTAAAAAAGATAAATCAGCTATAAAATATACAGTATGTACCTCTTATTAACAAAATATATTGAGGTAACAGATAAAAAACAATTTGTTTTTTAATATGGAAAAATAGTATATATGGAGTCTTTCTTACTAGTGATTCAAATCAGATCTACTGTGTAGTTAATAATATTGTCTAGAGGCAGAATCAAAGATTATAAATCCAAGAAAACAGAGAAAACCTGCTGGCAAGATGAAGGGAAGTCATAATGAATCAGAATGTAATTTAAAAAATTCTACAAAAATACATTTCTCTTACAGTCACAGTAGCCAGCATGATAAATGATCTGTCTCTCCCTTACTCAAGCTACTAGTTATGCCAGAACCAAATATCTAGGCCACCACTGTGTATGAGTGATACAGAAGCCTACAGACCAGAACAAGGATGGATTTACAAATCAAGGACATGGTCAGGGAAAAAAAGAAAGTAGGACACAGGTCACCAAGTATCACTAGTTGGGACAGACGTGGACATGCATCCACAAATCATGGTAGAATTAGCCACCTACGGGAAACTTTATCATCATTTTTAATATCAAATACCCAAACTAAATGAGACCAAGATCAATTACTAATGAAATTAAAGGGTCTCCTAATATGGTTTTTAGAAAAGAATCTACTAAACATGTAATCAGGAAAGCACAACTGGTCTTGTCGAGAACTAAAAGAAATGAAGATATTAAGAAGGGGCAGAATTCTAGACTGTTAGAACTGTAAAAGATAACCTAACCCACTTATTTTTAGTAAAGAAATAAAGGTCCATGGAGATCAAGCAACATTATTCAATATCACAAGGAGAGCGACTGTCAATGTAGGAACAGAATCCTAACACCCCCGCCCAAGTGTCTCTTCTTACACACCACATCTAATGAAGCAGTGTGAATAAATGCAGCACACAAGCACTAGTGCTACCACAAGGAGATTTTCATTTTAAGGATCAACCTATGGGGAATAACTGACTTTTACAAAAACCAATTAAAACACACACACACACAGAGCACTGTACTTAGAAAGACCAAAGTCAACTGAACAAATATGGAAGAAAAAAAAAACCCCAAAACACATTATGATAAAAAGCACTTTAAATCTGACCTCCTTGAACTTCTGAATAATGGACACCTCAGGTGTCTGATTCAGAGGCTTAAATTGAACAGTAATATATAACTAAATTGGAGAAATAAAATGCATCACACACAGAGTAAATGTTGTTGGTGTTTTCATTTGAAGGGTGACCAGATCTTGAGTCAAACAGAAAGTCAAGGCCCTAGCTTGTTTCCCTAATAGAGAGCAATGGTGGGGGCTCATAGACCAGAGAGACAGGAAATAACACTTCCTCCCATGGGACTCCCTTGAGTACCAAGAATGCATTCCAGGGCTGTGCCTGTAGAAACCCACTGGTCAACAGAGACCCCTGCACAGAAATCTAGCACTCTGACTGTGACAGCTGATAAGGAGAAAGGTTCTTCCCTGTTTTGTTTTGCTTTTTAGCAAATCTCTTCTTGTTCTACAAGCAGATGATCTGAAATTGAGCTATTATTTAATTATAATAAAAAGCTAGAAAGAGGAGAGATGCTGATTTCTACTTAGAAAGACACTGCTCAAAAAGCAGAAACTGAAGCTCTTGCAGGCAACTGAATGGGACCTCGGGCAAGTCAGAGGCCCCTCTCTCTCTGCATGCAACATTTTGAAAAAGAAACAGACACTGATATCATGAAAGCAAATTAAATAATGTGGAGAAGTGATAGAATACCCTTCAGTTTTAAAACTGATCAAGTTCCACAGATATCAGAAAAGCACATGATTGCATATCAGACTTTGGGAATGCAAGTACTGCCAGGGTCAGAGAGAATATCTTTACCTTAGTGATCTGAAAGAGAATACTACATTGAGAAGAGAATACTAAAACCTTGCTACTTGAAGTGTGGTCTGAAGACAATCAGTATAGGTATCACTGGGAGTTGGTTAGAAATCTAGGCTTTCAGGCCCCACCCCAGAATCTGCATTTTAACAAGATCTCCAGGTGATTCACAAGCACATTAAAGCCTGGGAAGTACTGTACTGAAAACACTGACAGTGTGCTGGCAAAAGAGGCCACTGAAATTTCAGGTGATCCTCAGATACACGTGTACAATGAGTTCTGAGTCGGTCTGGCCTTTTCCTGGTACCAGCAAAGGTTGACTTCTGGTCAACCACACGCTCAACAATTGAGAATTAAACTTTTTTTTTTTATTACAAATATTGGCACCAATCAGGTGAGCCTCATTTAGTTCCTATTTCTTTAGTGGGATTAAAGATAACAACGAAAAAAGAGAACAGACTTGTGGTTGCCAAGGGGCAAGTAGGGGAGGGAGAAGGATGGACTGGGAGTCTGGGGTTAGTAGATGCAAACTGTTACATTCAGAATGGATAAACAAGGTCTTATCGTATAGCACAGGGAAAGATATCCAATCTCCTGGGATAAACCATAATGGAAAAGAATATAAAAAAGAATGTATATATGTGTATAACTGAGTCGCTTTGCTGCACAGCAGAAATTAGCACAACAATGTAAATAAAAAAATATTAAAGATAACACAGAAAAATATAGAGCTAGCTATGTTAAAAAGTACTTTATTAATTTGTCTGGATAAAGCCAAAAACCACAGCCAGACTAAATAATTGATTAAGTGAGCCTGGGTCATTATATTTTCATAATTGTAATCACTGAAATCCAGGCAAAGGTATTGATTTATTGATTGGCAACAACTTACTGATTAAAAAAAAAAAAGTCTAATTTCAACTTTCATTTAATAATGCCACAGTCTACGGAAATAGAGACACACACGTAGAGAACAAACATATGGACACCAAGTGGGGAAAGTGGGGAGGGTTGGGGGGGAATGAATTGGGAAATTGGGATACCAAATTGTATGCTCTAAATATATGCAGTTTATTGTATGTTAACTGTATTTCAATAAAAGTTCTAAAAAAAAAAAAAATGCCATAGTCTAATGGGAAAACAAATGCTGGGGGAAAATAACCTGAATTTTGATCATGGCTTTCACCATGTTAGCTTCTTATTAAGAATACCAAATTTTGTAAGGATATGAAATTCTAGAGTTTGAGTGAAATGGTGTATACATGTTATTTCTTGCTCCACTTACACCAGACTTTCCTTTTCATGCCCATCTCCCCAATTATCTGATGTCCTAGGTAAGGTAAGGGGGAAGCTTCCTGTCAACTATAAATTGAAACTTACCATCTGCCTGTACAAGAATTAAATCACTTTGTGCTACTGTAGCTACTGACTTTCCACATCCCCTGAAGGGAATGCAGGGTGGAGACCAAGAACGAGGCACTCTGTGCTTTGGAGGATGGGCTGAACAGGTCTTCAGATAGTTAGATGTTTTCAGGAGCTGATTTTATGAGCCCAACCCTTGCATCTCCTCATATCTAGAAAAGCACTAAATCCCTACATGGTGACGTCTGCTCCTTGTGACTAGCAGAAACCCCTACAAAAAAAATGTGTTTGATTGGATGTACTCCTCCTTTACCAAGAATACATATATACTGATCTTCCTCCCTGCCTCTTTGGAACAGTTTCTCAGAGCTATCTGGGATGCTGTCTCCCGGGTTGCAGTCCTAATTTTGCCCCAAATAAACTCAACTCACAACTCTCACGTTGCGTATTTTTTTTTAAGTCGACATTCCAAACGGGAAATCTGTTGCCCAGGAACAAAGTAATTGAAAACAATTTTTAAGGAGCAAGGAACTCTGCCTTTAAACATTTTGTACTGGCAACTAGGTTCTATTTTAATTTCCAGAACAACAATACTGACAATCTCAACATTGATTTATGATTTTCTTAGATCCGTATCATCAAATTTCATTTTCCCAGACAGAGTAATTGCACACAAAGCAGAAGAGACCAGTGTGACAGACCATGAGAAAGACAGGATACAGATTACTGGTCTTGCCACTCAAGAGATGGAGAGCTTCTGCAAGCTCTATTCTTCCAAACTGCGTACAGGAATTTTCTTTATGCTTGAGCACCAGTCTTTCCCTATTCAGCTCTGCCCAATTTTAAACATAATAATCATACATGGGGGCAAGGGGACTTCCCTGGTGGCTCAGTTGCTAAGAATCTGCCTGCCAATGCAGGGGACACAGGTTTGATCCCTGGTCCGGGAAGATCCCACATGCCACGGAGCAACTAAGCCCGTGTGCTGCAACTACTGAGCCTGCGTGCTGCAACTACTGAAGCCCACATGCCTAGAGCTTGTACTCTGCAACAAGAGAAGCCACTGTAATGAGAAGCAATGAGAAGCCTGTGCACCACAACGAAGAGCAGTCCCCACTCACAGTGGGATAAAGCCTGTGCGCAGCAACAAAAACCCAATGCAGCCAAAAATAAACAAACAAACAAATAAATAATTTAAAAAATGGGGGCAAAGAGGCCTGAGGTGCTTTTAATTGTGGTACCAAGTTAAAAATGTGAACGAATCATGAACTTTGCCCTCCCCCAGTTACCTGATATAACAGCTATTTTCCCAGATCCATGTTCTTCTCTAGCTATTCTTTCTGCTTCCTCCATCAGCAGCATGCCAAATCCCTATAAGAAGCAATAGAGAGGGTTAGGGAATTACAGAGGAAAGAAGTCATTAAGAGGGGTCCATAAAACAAGAAGGCTAATATTTAGTAGTTGCTAAACTCTTTTAAAATAAGAGTGACAAAAAACCGTTTATGGGCGTAAGGAAAGAAACTATTCAATTATACCAAAAACACACTGTAGCAGACTAGGAATAACTCTGCAACAAAAGCCATCAAAAGGTATTTTGTGGATGATGTAATCTAGTCACAGCAAGGGAGTAACTGCCTCTCAACTTCTGTCTCTTTTTAAACAGGTTTTAGGCAACTTCCAAGTGATAAAAGTCTGAGGCATCTAATCCTGTATTATTAGTCACCTCTTCAATTTCTAAAAGGCTTTTTGAAACCAGGCAATATTCTTAAATCACCAATATGGGGGTTTATGCTATATCCACCATTAGTAGTTTTAACCTATTCTCCTGAAATTTAAAAAAGTGAGTTATTTATTTAGGTTGTTTGGGGGAGTGGAATAGTGTTCCACTATATATCACATAGCTTGCATTTCCGAAGTGCTTTAACATTTCATAAGTGCTTTCTTTCAAATTATCATCTCCTTCAATTCCAAAATAGTTGAATCATACAAAATTGCCGGTATTAGACCATTTCTGACTTTCAAAAATAGCAGTTTCACATGGTTCAGTCTATTATTATCTCCAATTGACTGAGTCTCAATTTGTCTCTCCCTCCCCCTCCCTCATACCCAAAGGGGTGCAATTTACAGAGAAAACATCTCTGAACAAATATGATATTGGTTCCTCTGTTTCTACATTTCCGTTTCCCCTCTTCTCTTTCTCTGCCCCTACCCTCCCCCCATTCCTTTTCTCTTTTCCTCCTCTGTGCAATTTCCTAATCATAGTCAAATACCAATGGAAAACAGGATACCTGATGCTGAAATTTAGTGGGATCCCGACTGCTTACGGGGACGACACTTCCATACACATGCAGCTCTCGGACAATGGACACGCCCCCAACCAATTCGAAACGAAATGTCTCCTCTGAACACTTCCGTAATCTCAAGAGGCCAATCAAAATGTCTTGGTCTGGGTCTTCATATGATAAGAATGTCTCCCAGCCACCATTTGCAACATAATCTCTTCTTACCAATTCAACCTGTTAAATAAAAAGCCACACAAAAGCTTTTTTAAAAAAATTAGAGAACAAAGTGCATTTCTATAATAATAAATATTTATTTAGACTAATACAATTAGGGATAATAAATAATCACAAATTATGTTTCTTTTTACTTGTCTCCTCTCAATAGCTTTGATTAAACGAGAGTTCATGCCTTGTTCACGGACTATATAAAAGAAACCAGTCTTACAAGTTCATAAATATTTGAACCTTGTTAACCTTGAAATTTTTAGAGTTCGGCTCAGTAAATGCTTCCATGTGTTTAAATCTCTGATCCTTCATGAAGAGTCTCTAAGGTAAAATTATACATTATGTCATGTGTGCAGCTCTTAGGAGCACCCCAAGGCCCCAGAACTGTCAGGTGCTCAACGGTTTGGTTTTCTAGTCCCTATCTCCTCCACTAAAACTTGCTTTTGGGGAAAAAAATGTGTTATTGGTCACGTATTCCTTGATGGGATTTTAAGAAAAAGTATCCCACAGGACCTTTAAAATAGTATGCCTAGTTATGAGATTAACATACAAAAGAAAATCCAATCACCAGAGAGGGGCTTTTGGGGGAGGCTTTTGTATTCGCAATCTACATGGGCTTTGGACTCTTCCTCCCTGCTCAAGTGGCCCTTATACTTTGCATAAATATAAGCAATATGCGAGCAGAGAAAGCTACATGCGTGGGCATGGTCACACCCAGATACACTCCGAAAACGGGCAGATTAGACCCACAGTGAGGTGAACAGTCAGACTAATGCTGACGTTCCTCCTCAGTGTTTGCTGAGTGACTGGATTGCACAAGAATCTGGCAAAATGACTAACTGTGGTTGGGTCTACTTTTTCCCCTAAAAGGTCCTAAATGTGAAAAATGTCAATTAAATAAACAACTCATTTTGAGAACAGAAATATCAATGCAGATCTCATCTATTCCTGCTTTTCTCAAATGGTCTCCCAAAGGACAGCTAACCCCCACAGAAAATCTGGCAAACAGCTAACATGATGACATTATAGGAGGGAAGGTAGTTCTTTACAAAGAAGTTTTATGGAACCGCTGTTGATAGGGTTGATCTATTCACTTGATTACCACTAAAGAGCAATAATTTAACAGTTGCACACAGAGATAAGCACATGACGCTCAGCTTTACCTGAAGGCAGCCACTAGTCCTATTTGGCTATTTACATTTGAATTACTTGAAATTAAATAAAATTAAACACTAAGTTCTTGTTTGCATTAGCCACCTTAACTGTCACATGTGACTGGTAGCTGATAACATATCAGATAACACAGATTACAGAACATTTCCAACACTGCAGAAAGTTCTGCTGGACGGTGCTGATCTACAATGAAGTTCAAACCTGGTTTTCCGAACCTGGCTCTTCCAGAGTTGAGCCATACTCATATCTGGCTTTCCTGGCTTGACCTGATTCTCAATTACTCTTTGCTCTTAGTTTACTCATTAACTTCTAGGGTTTGGTCCTATTGGTAAGTAGGTATAGGCCCAGGCTTGACAAAGATTGATGAACAGGACCCAATCTCTCTATAAAATGAAGAAACTAACCTGGTATGGCCGCACTTTGTGATGAATTTCTTGGATTCCAACCTCTCTGGTTCTCACATCTCGACACTGCCCAAGACAAAAAAAAAAAAAAGGGAAGAAAGAAAGGAAAACAGGAAAACAAAGTGGGGGGGGGGGGAATATAAAACTGGTAACTAATTCAATTTTTATTGAAACTTCTCCACCAAATCTGGGCTCAAAGTAAGTCTGGACATAATTAACATTGAGATAAAAGAAATGAATTTAAAAATGAAGTCATTTTTAATAAACCTGAGGATAGGGAAAAACAAATTGGAAATACATGAAGTTAGTATAGTATTGCTTTTAAAATAAGTTTAGAATCCAAAGATCAATAAGTAACATAATATTGAAAGTAAAGAACATACATCCTAAAAGCTGAAAATAGTTTTACCCAGAGGATATAACTCTATCTGAAAGTGCAATCCAAAACTATGCCTATAGAAGAGTAAAAAGCGAATTCCTAATTTTTTAAAACTTCGCCATTTTATGCCAGTTAACATTTTTAGTATCACCATATTTGTATCATTTTAGGAATGTCAAAAAGAGGAAAGCTAAGACTGCTGTTTTTTGCAGAGAAGGGTTCTGTGGAAGAAAGGATGGGAGGCAGGAAGGAAGGGAAGGAAGAAGAAAGGAAAGAAAGAACCTTGAGCTATCTATTATACAATCTGAACCATAGTCGCAGATTGGCTCTCTGAGTGTCCCTGGGAAGCACAAAGCTGCCTGTGGATGATATGGAAGCAGTGCCTGGTCTGCACAGCCAAGCTATGTGATGTAACTCTCACTTCTATTCCACAACCCAGTGTGCAGGCTACACAGCCGGACGTTTATAATTACAAAATCCTTACAGTAACTATTATGTGTCCTATAGTATATTTTTCCCTATAGAACAAACTGTTAAAATTACTTTCAGGATTCTAACATTTTCCATCAGTGAGAAAAGATCGCCCTAGGAAATCTGATGATGTCATGCAGCTATACTACTAATAGTATATTTAGTGTATACATGGATAGAATGCTATGAGAAAAATAAGAGCTCATTATTCAGTTCTATAAAAGCTAAGCTATTTCCATGCCCCAGGAACCCACATTACATGCTCTTAATGAACACTTGCTTGCTTTTTTCTTTCTTTGGAGGGGAGGGGGATGCTTTTTTAAGGCAGAGATTGGTGTGTGCTTATTTTCTAGTGAAGACACTGCCTATGTGAACTCATGTCTTTTGGTTGTGACTGAATTCCAGTCTTTAGACTCAGTCCCAGTTTACCTTATGAGAGGCTATCGAGGTTTAAGAGGAGTATAGGGTTAAAGACAGTGGCTAATTGATGAGGTTATCAGGCTAACCAGGCCAGGTGGTATTCTCAGAAGATGGAGGGGCTGGAGAACAAGGTTAGGTGGGGACTGGGAAGCAAAGCAGGCACACACTCTTGTTTGGGGCTATTCATTACTGTACATACATTTGCTGTTTTTCTAGAACTTAATTTTTTTTGGGGGGGGGGTGGGTAGAATAAACCATAATGTTTGCAAACTCTCCTCTGGACAAGCTTCTGAAAAAATTTTCTCCATAATACACTGACTGAGAGAACAAAATGTTTTGGGTAGGTCCACAAACATGATATGCAGTCCTCAAAATGATGTCTTTCAAAGTGCAGTCCATGTTTGCACTGCATGTGAGAACCTCCCGCAGCTCCATCCCAGATGGAGTGAATCAGAATCTCTGAAGGCAGAGGCCAGGAACTAGTACTCAGGCCTAGACACCCACCCGATCTTTTCTCTTTAGCAGCTCTGAGAAATAATTCGTAGGGCACTGAGTTTCAAACCTTATCGTGATTTCAGAATCATCTACAGAGACTGTTAAACTGCAGATTCCTGGGCTCTTTGTACGAGGGTGAGTCAAAAATTATCCACACTCTGGCTGTAGGATTTATTTTAATTAACTTTTAGAAAAGACAAATATATCATTTTTTGACATAATCTCACTTTTTGATACACTTTGTCCATCTGTCAACAAGCTTTTGTATTCCCTCATTAAAAAATATTTTAGGCTGAGTTGTGAGCCACGAATAAACCGCTATCTTCACTTCTTCATCAGAAGTGAATCTTCGTCCTCGTTAGTGCTGCTTTCAGGGGGCCAAATAGGTGAAAGTCCGATGGAGCAAGATCAGGACTACAGGGAGGATGCGTTAACACCTCAAAATGAAGTTTTTGCAGACTGTTGACAGTGTGGGCAGAAGTGTGTGGACGTGCACACCCTCAGACCACAAAAAACGAATCACTGCACGCTGCTCTTCTTTCGTGCAAATCACAAGTGGGGCATCCATTTTTGTTCGCACCGCAGTTACAAATGAAGGTAATGCATTCACACCTGCACAGTAGTGACTGGGAGACAGCAGCCTTGAACGGAAAGCACTGATAAGACAGTGAGGCCAATAGAAGTTTTAATGTAACTGGAGTGTGGATAATTTTTGACTCACCCTGTTACTTTCAGGGAAAGCAGAAAGGAGGCACTTAGTAAATATTTGTGAAATAAATAAGTGAATGAATAGACATGGGGGTGGGGCAGGGTGAGGGAGACTGGTATATCTTGGCAATAACATTGGTAATTATTTTAGCATGTAATCCTTGTTCCAATGCTGTATTCTTCTATAACCACTAGTCAAGAATCAAACACCCAATACACATAGTTGGCAATCTGAGTAGGTAGAAAAAACAACCATTAAATTGACAAATTTACGCTCTTTTAGAAGAAAGCAGAGGGGTGTAGGGGATAGGATGCAGACTTTGCAACCCTAGCTTCAACTTCAACACGTTACACAGTAAGAATGGCTTCAATACATGAAAGCTTTTTGACCAAATCTTTAAGTTTGTAATGTGATAGTATCACAGGTTTTCATGTCTTGGATTACTTTGATCTCAACAGCTGTGGTCACTCTTACCTGTATTCCAAGGTCTTTCATTCTTGCAAATGCCAGCTCTCTCAAGTTACCATGCTCTACTCCTGAGCTGACTAAGGGCATTGGAATATCTCTGTAGGAAAAAACATCAGCTGTTGCAAAATATAAGTCACTCTCTACAGCAGTAAGGCAGGGATATTTTAAAAAAAGAACAAAACCATCCCTTCCCCGCCTCAAAACATACAAAACAGACCAGGAAAGCAGAGGTTGAATATTCTAACTCAAAAGCAAGGTTCACAGCTTTTCTACCTCCCAATTTTCCCATCTATGAAATAAGGATTTTCACCTATCGCTCAGGAGTTTTGTAAGAAACACCTATAGAAAACACTTTATAAGATTACAAAGTACAAAAAAAATGTCCAATAACCATTAGTAATGATTTTTGGCTGAAGAGACATCTGTACTAAACGAAACAAGAATAAAACGGTTTTGTTTTTATTTTTATACAAAATCCAATTTGTTTAAAAGAGGAGAAATAAAAATTATTAATGCACTGATTTATAGCTTACAAACACTTTCCCATACAGTTGCCGAATGACAGATAACCAGGAAGTGCAAAAGCCTGGCTTACACGACAACTGGTCTCAAAGAATAAATTTTTTCCATCTCCTAAAAATCTAAATTAGAAGTGACTCTGCATTAGAAGAATGAGAACTTGCCTAAAGATGAGACTAGACAAAATTTATTTCCTGGCATTAATATAGTATAAAGCGCCAGGCATCAAGGAAACGTCAATCAAAAGTTGAAATTATGTGTTTCATTTTAGTAGCCCTCACTATCCATTCTAGTCAAAAATCAGCATTTATCACTGTGCTCATTACTACTGAGGTATCATTGCCTCTAGACTCTCTCAGTGTACACATATGTATATACATCTGTGTATATATATTCATACTCATATATACATATAACTGCTTCTATATGTCAATTTAAAAAGCTGTGAGATCATGCTGATAATTAAAATTCTAATCCAGTGCCTCAGTGTTCTTTTCAGCCTTCTACCCTTCAACGTCTGTAAATCCCTTCAGACAGTGAGAAATCTGGCTCTCTCATCTTTAGTATATTATTTGTTTGCTAAATCAAACAACTTATTTGCTCAATGTAACCAGTCTCCCAACTACTCTAGCTGCCACCTCTGCACTCACTACTCTTCCTCCCCATTTCTTCAGATGCCAGGCATGCTGCTGTCAGCACCTCTGTGGCAGTGCCTCCGGAGGTGATGGGAAAGGAAGATGGGCTCTACAAATATTTTTAATAATGAACTGCTACTTTTAAAAGACACTAAAATTTTCAATACAAGTAAACTCTCTAAGGACTAGGTTTTATTATATAGTGTTGTTAGGCAGAACTATATTATAGAAAGACAGAGTTACCAGCAGGGCTGGCTAATAATTTTTGGCGCCTAGTGCGAAATAAGAACAGGGGGCCTCTTCTTAAAAAATTATTAATGATTTCAAGACAATGAGAGCAGAGCATTAGGCCAAGTTAAAGACCTATGAGACTACACAAGTCGCATGTCCCTGAAGCTGGCACTGACTACCCCAAAACACAAGTCAGGGCAGACCTGGTAACACAGGGCTTTATAGTGATGCTGACAGTGCATAAATATCCTTAAGTTTATGTCTGTCACTACAAAATGCAACATGGCTTTAATGGTCTTTGGCAGTGAAATGCCTGAAGTGTACCAGATGGGAGTTTTTCTTCATTAGGGAACAGAAATGTGGGAATCTCCACTTTCAGTGATAAAGTTTTTTTTCACTGAAAATGAAGAGAGTTCTATATATGTTGAGCATCTTCTATGTGCAAAATAGTATATTAAGCAATTTAGAATATATATAAACAGATACTATTACGGACTCCTAGGAGTTCAAAACCCAGGTAAGGTTACTGACCATCTGAACTTGCTACATCCATCCATCTAGGTGGGAGTTAAAACTATTTTTAGGTTTTTCAATTTGTTTCAAACTAATTTCACTTTCTTGGCTTGAAGAGATATTACATTCAAGAATATTATTCACTTTTCTACTTCACAGGTAACATTTCAAGCTCAGAGGCACTAATATTTGCAATAAGCTCATCAAAAGCCTTTCAAAGTGCTGTCTAGAGCTTTTTAGGTCTGCAGTTGCTCACACTTCAGAAGCATCTTTTGGTTGCAAATTGGTATTCTATTCTAATGCTTCACAGTGATTTAAGAATCACATCAAGGCAGACAACTGTCAAATAGCCTGTGGGCAGCAGCAGTTTCATGTGGCTCCATGATGTGTCTGGACAGAGTTTTACATTTAATCACTGGCTGCATCCTTCAGGCTGCAATACAGAATCATCTATTGGGATGCTACTTCATAAAAACACCCAGGAAGATGTTACTGACTCAACTGTCATAAAATAAAATTTAAAATGTAAATTAGTTAAGAAAAAAAAAGGGTAAGGTGGGGTGGGGAAAATGGCCAATTAGCACAGACATATATATACTACCAACTGTAAAATAGTCAGTGGGAAGTTGTTGTATAACAAAGGGAGTCCAACTCGAGGATGGAAGATGCCTTAGAGGACTGGGACGGGGAGGGTGGGGGGGACTCGAGGGGGGGGAGTCAAGGAAGGGAGGGAATACGGGGATATGTGTATAAAAACAGTTGATTGAACCTGGTGTACCCCCCCCAAAAAAAAAAAAAAAAGTCCCTAAAGAGTGTTGTTGAATATTTGCATCAAGAAAAATCTGTTTAATTGCGAAATAGCAAGATAAAAAAAAAAAATACATGTGGAAATATAAATAAATTATATATATATAAATTAAAAAAAAAGAAAAAATATCAGGTAATCTAATAGTAAATTATAGTCTTTTTTTTTTAAAGTGTAAAACATTGCTTTCACTTGCAATATCTTCCCTCCCACTTTCCTTCCTTCTGAAACCTGTCTAGAAAATAATTCCTAAAATCTTCTCCACGTATAAGTTTAGATTCACTAGTCAACACTAAACAAGTTGCTTGTTATTAGCAGAAGTTGTCACTAGGTGAACCAACATAGAAAGAACCAGATTTTCTAAAGGCACAGTACACAAAGACACACATGATTTTCCTTTAATTTAAAACAAAAATAAACTATAATTATTAAAATCATCTGGATTAAACACCCTAAGAGGTGTTCCTTTGCCAATGGCTTCTTTCCAGCAAGACATAACTGCTTCCAAATTAACAGAATTAGGGTACTTAACTGCACTTTTAGACCACTATCAGTTTTCTACATTTTCAGAACTGTTCTAAGTTTAAAACTGAAGCCAGAAGAAACACTGCAGAGTCAAAACTCTGTGATTCTTTTCCCAAATCAGAAGGTTTCTCAGTCACTTAACATTGTCTAAACACTCAGTCTTCTCTTGTACACATTTGTATGTAATGCCTGAGTTACCCATTAACACTCTCCTTAGCACTTCTACTTCAGCATTTTACCATCGACCACTTGATACAACTTTCTTTCTAGAAGTCCAGATATACCAAGTTCTAGCTATATCTGAATATAACTTTAAAAACATCAGTAAATGGAGCATAAAGTTTTTATGCAGAGATATGAGCTGTTTTACCAGAACACAGCTACCAAATTGTTATTAAGTGTTAAGTATACTATGTGAACATGGGTAGCTTTCCAGAGAGCTGTAATGGGGTCATAACAGGAGAATTGGGAACTGGGAGGTTTCTTTAATCAGTCTCACATTCGTTATCCATAATAGCATGCCATTCTCCTTGCACATCCTTTTGGTTGTATAATATACATATTCTTTTTTAAAAAAATTGCAATTAATTAAATTTATTTTGGCTGTGTTGGGTCTTTGTTGCTGCACACGGGCTTTCTCTAGTTGCAGCGAGTAGGGGCTACTCTTCCTTGCGGTACACAGGCATCTCATTGTAGTGGCTTCTCTTGTGGCGTGGACCACAGGCTCTAGGTGCATGGGCTTCAGTAGTTGTGGCGCACAGGCTCAGCAACTGTGGCACACAGACTTAGTTGCTCCGTGGCATGTGGGATCTTCCTGGACCAGGGCTCAAACCTACGTCCCCTGCGTTGGCAGGCCAATTCTTAACCACTGCACCACCAAGGAAGTCCCAATATACATATTCTTAATTCTTCCTGTCATGACCCCTTTACAATTTTCCTATAGAGATTATATTGCTGCTCCTGTTTTCTTGAAGCCCTTAATTTTTCAGTTGGTGGTAAGCCGGGATAATGTCCCACAGTGATATTTCATAAAGTCTACACAATTAAGCTTTTAATGATATAGTAATGTCTTTGTTGCTTTTGACTCGCTGGTTACAGCAATAAGAAATTTAAAGCTAAAAATGAATGGAGAGAATGCAAATTCTTCATCTGATTGCCCATGTGATCTATGTCTTGTTACTCTTGGTAAGAAAACTATGGTGTCTATGGCTGTGAAATTTCTATCTATTCTGTGATATCTGTTGCCTTGCACTGCTGCTGGGAAGTATCACTGCTCTTCTGTGGTATCTGTTGCCTTGCTGCTGCTGTCTTCACTGTTCTCTGGTTGCCCCAGTGAGTTAAATGCAAATGATATTTTTCTTTTGTTGTTGTTAGTATTATTTATTGCATCTTTGTCTCCTATTGGATTAATTTAATTTTTTGAAACAATCTCAAAGTCACAGAAAAATTCCCAAGTGTGGTATAAATAACGATATTCCTAAAGTATAATATTTGAAAGTAAATTGGGAACAAGATGTCCCAAGATCCAGAATGCTCTAAGTATTTCCTACAACAAGGATATTCTCTTGCATAACCATAATACAGCCATCAAAATCAGGAAACTAACATTGGCCCTTTACTACTGTCTAATCCTAGACTCCATCCCAGCTTCCTGTGAGCCTCTGGTTTACCTCATTTCCATCAACTGATCAATCCATGACCTTGATTTACGTGTGTTTCTGTTTAAGGTCTCTCTCTCTCTCTCTAAACGGACAGATGATTCATTAACATTGAACTCATGGCTCACAGCTCATATCTGAATGAAGCTAATCTAATGCGTTTTCTCTGTGCGGCACAGCACAGCCTTCCTGCACTCGGGAACACTACACAACACTTCAGTACTACACTTAGAGGCCATTTTAAACAGTCAAATCACCAACCAGCAGCACAAAAGTGCGAAAACTGTGACCATTAAATAGACTGTGAAAAGGACATGTGCACACACATTATGTTTATTATATTTATTATCATTTGTTACATTCTATATCTACCGAAATGTTGAAAACCGCAAGTTCACACCAATATCTCCTATTCCAAAACACCATGGGGTACATTCTAGTTTTCTCCTTTACCATATTTGTAATTCCCTTTTCAGATAACAAAAACCCCAGCTCCCATTATCCTTAATATTATCTACTTATTAGATCCACCTCCTGCAAGTTACCAAGGCTTTGTCGCTGTCCTCGTCTCTGCGCCCCTCAGAGGCTTCCTCCTCGCCCTGCTGAGCTCTGCCATCCAGCGCCAGGTCAGTCCTCAGTGAGAATGCCCTCCTCCCACATCTGGGCTGCTCCAGCCTGAACCACACCACTGCCTCCTCCCTAAGAACACCCTTCTCCCTGTGCTGTGGGTCCCAAGGCTCCCTATGTCCCCTGTGTGGATGCCTGCATTACTCAGTACCTCCTAATGTCTTCTAGATTGAATTGTTCCAGAAAGGTAGAAGAGAAGAGGAAGGATAATGCAAACAATTTTGACAGCTGAATTTTCTAGTCACTATATCCTTAGCATTTTTAACTGTATTTTAAAAAACAGAGATCATTAAGCAATTTAGGTTCTTAAGTTGGGCCAATAATTTTAAACATTTAAGAAATCAATACACTGCAGCAGAAATGTGGTATAGACATCCTTTGACCTTTAAGGAAATCCATTATTTTATATTCTTGATAATTTTCCTTTAGTTGATAGTTCTGCTTTATGTTATTAGTAGCACAGTCTTTGTGCTCAGTGGAAAATACTAGTCACAGTAGCTGACAGGACATGCATTTATCAATCCCCATTTGGCCTTGTACTGGTAATACTGGAATCCAGGCAGTTTTTGGCAGGAACATGGAAATGTGCCTTACCAACCAAGAAATGCCAGAATGGCTTTATAGGCAAATAGGTAACTTTATGGCTTCTAAATTTTTTCTTCAGTGTTATGTTTCCAGTTAAAAAAAAAAAAAGCCCACAATTGTAAATGAGATCTCAGTTTCTCTCTCTTAGAAAAAAATACTTAAGATGATTTCCTTAAAGAAATCATCAGGAATAGGTCACTCTTTCTCCACATTTACATTGATGTCGGGTAAAGAATGCTTGTTGCTACTCTTTCTTCTTTCCTCAAAGGCTCTAGAACAGGGATAACAGACACACGGCTCCACGTCCTCCTCCCATACTCACTACGATACGTGGGTTGGAGATCTGAAAAGGGAAACGCTGATCTAGATTACAAACTCCTGGAACCAGACACCAGGCCCACTTCCCATCATCCTCCATCTCCTGGTTCATGAATGAATAGAGAGATGAACACATGAATAAACATTACACTAGCAAAGTGGCTTGGATGTGCTGTTCCATCATTTCCATCCTCTCCATCTACAGAGAGCATTCCAGGTGTCCCATTTTTAATTAAAAAAAAAAAAACCCCATCAATTTGCAATCAGACTATTCTCATTAGAAACTGTGAACAGACAGACTTGCCCCTGATGATTTCTGGCATAAAAGATAACACACTACCTCTGCACTCGGTACACTCGAGTCCACGGAGGCACGAGGGCAAGGATCCGGGCCACCAATTCGATCAGGTCACTGGGAGAATAACTCTTATATCTTCCTGATTTCCACAGCTCATAAAGCCCAGTTCCACGAATCACCAGGGTAGGGTAGAGTTTCAAACCATCAGGACGAAAAGCAGGGTTCTCAAAAAACTCCTGTGAATAGAGAAAATGCTTCTCCATCAGTTATATAGAGATAACCCATGCTGAGGTTCAGGGCCAGCTTCTCTCACATACCTGATCCTTAGACTGCCTTTCCTTCCCATCAAGCGAGGGAAGGTAGACAGAACAGAAACTCATTGTTTTTACAGTCTCACTGGAGCAAAACACGTGTCTGCTGGGTGACCAAACCCTTGCTAACCCTGCCCCTGTCCACTGCTGCAGCGTCATCGCATGCCACCCTCCCTACCTGGCCTTTCTTCTTTTGCAAAGGCAATTTCCTCTGCCTTAGAAAGTTCATCAGTTTTTCTTCATCTACCTAATCTTCAGGTCTCAGCTTGAATGCCAATTCTTCAGAGAGGTCTTCCTGACCTTCAAATACAAGTTGCTTCACTTAAAAAATTTTTTTGGAATTCTTTATTATTGCCTTAACATCATCATACTGACAATTTATCTGATGCCTGCCTTCACCTCCAGGCTGTATCCTTCCTTAATAATGGAACCTATTTAATTGTTTAAACTTTTAAAAGTTGTGATGTAGATCATCATGTGGCCTGTAAAACCTAAAATGTTTACTCTACAGCTCTTGGCAGAAAAAGTATGCCAACCCCTGGATATGACTATTTTGTCCTCAGGCCAACTGGCACCATTCCTAACCCGGGATACACACAGTCCATTTGTTATCTGGACATGGAGCGATACATCTAATTCATCTATTTGGACACAGTCATTTCCTGCACTGTATCATCCCAGCTGGCTGCCTTGTTTCTTCACTTGGGATGTAGCAAGGAGACATCAAGCATTCTCGTTTCTGTGACTTTGCACTGCTAATTTGCTCTTATCTAGATTTCGCTTGACATGTGATGGAGGAATGAAGGTGGACTCACCCTGACCCCAGTGTTAGTATCTAAACGGCCAGGAGTATTGTATCTTGCGAACTGTGAAAATGCTTTTTTATCTCTTGCTATTATTCTTACAGAGCTTCCCATTGTTTAACTCGCTTTTCAAAGAAATATAACTATAGAGTTTTTGATCTCTCTCATTGATTTCTGTCATAATCTTAAACGCTGTAATCTTTGCACCATTTGCTCTTAGGGATATTCTTCTGTAATTGTGTATAATTTCCCCTGTAACGTTTATATATTAAAGATTCATCAGGTTTTTAATAACTATTCTATATCCATCCACAAAGAGTATGTGTGCAAGTCACTCTCCTAGTCTGCATTCATATTGGAACATAGGATTTCAGTCAAGTACTCCTGGTTATTCGTGTAATAAATTTAGGAGACATAAAAAAAAAATTTTAGGAGACATACGGGCTGATATAGTCCTTTCATAAGAATGATGATAGATGGAATTGATGAGGGACTTGTGGTTAAACATGGAGAATTAAAATACGTGTTTCTTTCCTTTCCTTCCAAAATCACACTAAAATAACAAGAAATATTTTTTAAAAAGCACGAATCTAGAAGAACAAAGAGAACATCAGAGGAGACAGAGGGGAAAGAAGTGATAGCAGACTTCCTAGGTGGTGCAGTGATTAAGAATCCACCTGCCAAATCCTTAAATTGCTTCCTTAAGAAACAGTTCATATTTGTGCTATTTTTCTTATCTACTCAGAAAGACCAACAACTCAAGATTACAGATGAAGGTCTGGCCAGCATTGGGGAGGTGTGTCCTTCTCTTGAGGTAATCACCCTCTTGTCAAAGAAGCTGCTGTTCACCCAAGAAGTTATTAGTGGTCTAGATACTCTCACCGTACGGCCCAGGAAGCCCCCCACCCAGGTGTCTGACACTCATACGCTCTCTTATCGCTGTCACAGGTTCCAATGTGAAACTACTGACTGTTTGAGAGGTCATTTTGTTTTCTTTGTTCAAGAATATGCTTTTCTTTACACCTCATGTTGACAGAGGAATACTTTTCAATAAACAAAATCGTCGGCTTGCCTGTAAAAAAAAAAAAAAAAACCTGCCTGCCAGTGCAGGGCATACAGGTTCAATCCCTGCCCCCAGGAAGATACCACATTGCTATAGAGCAACTAAGCCTGTGTGCCACAACTATTGAGCCTGTGTGCTGCAACTACTGAAGCCCATGTGCCTAGAGCCGGTGCTCTGCAACAAGGGAAGCCACCACAATGAGGAGTAGCCTCCGCTTGCTGCAACTAGAGCAAGCCCGTGTGCAGCAACAAAGACCCAATGCAGCCAATAAATAAATAAATAAATAAATAAATAAATAAATAAATAAATAAGAAGTGATGGCAACACATTTTTGGAAGACAAAGTGGATGGAAGATTGGTAAATGACTTTGCAAATGACGAAAACTGCAAACAAAACTATCTGCAAAGGGGGATATGGATGAAAGGGCAGCTGAGTCACACCAGTGTCCCAGGAAGGTGCACGGGTCAGAAGTAGCAGGAACCGGGCAGGATGGAAGAGAGCACTGGATCAAAGTCTGTTCACAAAAGCACTTATCCCTAATTCCTTAGTCCTCTTACATGCAGTTACCTGCCTGTTTGTTCCCTGGAGAAACTAGAAAGCCGCTGGACTCGGAGATTCCAGGTACAAAAGAAGCTGTGGGTGAAGATCAAAGCTTGAAAACAAGGAGATTAAGGGAAAGCCAGCACAGTGACTGGTGGACCCCCTGCCCCACTCCCTGGACCCCAGTAACCAGTTTTCTGGGACTTTTGCACACCCCCAACCCCCAAGAGCAAGCTGGAGAGTTCGTCTCTGGATTAATCAAATGGCCCTAAATAAGAGTTCAAGATAATGACATTTGGGAATTTCCTAAAGAAAGGAGGGCTGATTACATGAACATCCTTCATTGAAGCATACATACAGCTAGCCACAAACGGCTGGCAATCTGTTTCTTCAGCTGTTCACTTTTAGTATGACCATTTGGCTAAGGATTACCAGATACTTGGGGGAAAGTTTAGAACATGAAGGGCAGACCAAAACAAAAAGAAGAAACTTGGAGGAAACAGACACATTGCATAAAGGAAAAATAAAACTTAAAAAAAACAAAACTATAATTCCTTTAGAGAGATAAAGATATATTATACCCATGAAATAACAACAGGGTGCTAGAGAAAAGTGAAGAATGAGAATATAAGAAAGAACTTTGGGAAATTAAAACTATAACAAAAACATCTAATAGAAAAGTTGAAAGATAAAGTGAGAAAATAATAAGGCAGAAAAAAAGAGACAAATGAACAATAGAAAAGATAAGAATATTAGATAATCAATCTGGGAGAGCCAACATTTGCTTAATAGGAGTTTTAGAAAAAGAACATAGAAAATGAAAGGGGGAAAATTATCCCATAGCACAAGGAAATTTCTCATATGACAGGGTACTTCAAAATATAGCATGATAAAAAACAAAAGAAAACAAAACAACTCCTAAGATACACCACTGTAAAATTTCACAACATATGGGACCAAGAGGATTTCCTAAAACTTTCCAGACTGAAAAAAAAAACCCAGGTTATATATATTATAGGATTAAGGAATAAGGAATACAGGATTAGAAATAAGAACAACAACATGCTCCTTAGCAGCACTGCAAGAGCTACAAGACAATGGTGCAATGTCTTAAAAAAGGGAAAAAAAAAAAAAAAAAAGGAGGGAAAATGATTTTATAGAATTCTGTAAATGTGAAGGTAGAACAGAGACATTTTTGAGCATGTAAAAGGCTTACCTCCCATGATAAATCCTTTCTTAGAAAGCCGGAGAATATGTTTTAGTAAAGGAATAAACCAATAAAAAGGATTAACTTTGGTTTCCAAAAAACAAAGAATCTGACCTAAAAAGTGGAGACGAGGAGCCCTAAGGTAGACCCCTGTGAACCAGGCACAGAGAACTGCCAGTCCAGTTTAGAGTGGAAGATCAGATCTCCAGGAGTTATGTCTCCAGCCTACAAAAGGAACTTAGAGAATATCTGATAGGGTTGGCCACTGAGAGAGGGGCTTAATACTGAATGGGCACATGTGAAGGTTATAGGTACTCAGAGAACTAATAAGCAAATTAAAAAAAAAGACAATTTTACTGTTAACTCTAGGAAAAAAAATTATTTAAGAAAGAAAGTATAGTATACTACTTGGCTCCATGTGAATAATAATAATTTATGTAAAAATTGTAATGTAAACTGACTACTCATGTAACTAAAATAGTGGCCTAATAATACTGGGAGAATGGGAGGACAGTTATAAGAATTAACTATTTAATTATCATATTGATAACAGTAAGATAAGAGAATCTATCCACTGATAATCAGGAAAAAGCAATCCAAGCACAGAAGAAGGAAACATAGTGGTAAATATTAGGAACCCTCCCCCTTGCTCCCAACCTGGCTACATCAGTTGAAAGTGGCAGAGGACTACTGTGTTCTGATACGACCCCTTTAGGACTTATTGGATTTTCAAATACTATTTAATGATAATTTTATTAATACCTTTTATATTACAAAGATAAAAATTAATTTAATAAACATCATTTTGTAATATGGCTGGTGGCTGTGTGACTTAGCTAAGAAGCTGTCTACCTGTGCAGTGAGCTGATGAAAGTATGAACTGAGGTTGTGGCAGCGGGGATGAGGAGGAGGTGACAGTTCTAAAGATATTCAAAGGGAGTAACAGACAGGACCTCCTATTAGGTTAAACCCAGGGTAGAGGGAACAGTAACAGCAGCAGCAAAGAGGTACTGAGCACTTGCTATGTGCCAGGCATTTTTCTAAGTGTGCTGCATGCATTATCTCTGCCCATCTTCACAGCAGCCTCATTTCGAGATGAGGAAACTGAGGAACAAAGCAGTCAAACTGTCTGCTACCAAGTGGTGGGACCAGGATTCAAACTAGGCTCAGTCTGGCTCCAAATATTCTCTATTTCCTTCTGAATGACTAAATGTCAAGATTGGGAGAGTATGTGGATGATGGGGCCACCAATATCACAGGAAATAGAAGAGGAAGAGATCACTGGGGGAATGGAGAAGTATATCCATATTGGACATGTTAAGCCTGAAGTACACATAAGACATCTGGTGCTAGCTGAAGAGTATTCTCAATTGGACTTAGGAGCCAAGGTTGAAGGCTGGAGAGAAAATGAGGTTCACTGAAGTGTAAGTGGTAGAGTTAGAACAACAGAATAAAGACAACCATATACAAGAGAGTAAAAGACAGAAGCCACATTTAAGTGGTGGGAAGAAAAAGAAGACCCAGCAGAAAAGAAGTAGTCCTAGAGGTAAAAAGGGAACCAGGAGACAGCAGAGTCACAAAAGCCAGGGAGGTGATGAGAATTTAAAACTGGAGATAGTCTTTAATAACAACAAATGCTAAGACTGGATAAAATGTCAGCAGAGAATTATCTTTTGGATTTGGAGATTAGCAAGTATTGTATTGTACAACGTTTGAGAGAAGAGTTTCAGAGTGTGCGCGGCACAGTAGGGGTGGGGGTGGGGCCCCGGGGTGGGGGGGTGGAGTAGAAGCCAAACTGCAGTGGATTTGGGTGGATTTGAAGACTGACTGGGAGGAGGAGGCAGGGACACTGGAGCGTTTGTAAATGACATGGGGGCACTCAAGGGAAAGAAAGAGTACTGCTGTTTTTCACTGTAGCCCTTATAGTACAATTTGACTTTTAAAATTATGCAGGTAACAACTTTGATACAAATAAAAAATAACTGAAAACAGAAAGTTTTGTTTCTGTAAGATCCAACCCGACCAGGGCTTCCACATCATTCAGGTCATGCATAGTCTTTCATCTGTAACACAGACTTCCCTTGGCCAAAGGTGCAACAGAAAGAGCGCTTTCCTAAAAGCCTGCTTCTACTTGAGACTCACTGCGGCCTTTAACAGTTACTTCACCTTGTCAGGTCTTGTTTCCTTATCTGAGGAGGCTGCGACAGGTGGTCTTTTCTGATATAATTCTATACTTACCTGTGTTCTATGACATTACCTTAAGTAACAAGCCTTTCCATTAAGGAAACCAAGCAAATAAAGAAGTAATAACAACAAACACCTCTAACCACAGCCGCCAACCTGATCTCATTGGCTTTTGGGAAAAACAGCTCAGTGGGGAAAACAAAGACCTTCTGAGGGTCAAAAGGGTGGGCAAACATTAATAGACTTCGAAAGATTTCTCATTACTGACAGGAGGTTCTGGAGATAAATTTTCCCTCAAGAGAAACTGACACTCTAAGCATTTTCAGCAACCTGAGCCTGGATATCCAGGAGCAGTCTAATTTTAAAATAAAATACCCAAACAGCTAAAGGCTATTTTGAGTAATAAAGGAGACAACATTTTGTAGATCTATCTGAGGACAGGTAGAAATGGTGAAGTTAATGCTCAGAGGATAAATTCCTAAGATGTTAAACATTCTCTGCCACAACCAGGACTTTCAGCCCTGTAAGAAAAAACAGGGACTTCCCTCATGGCGCAGTGGTTAAGAATCTGCTTGCCAATGCAGGGGACACAGGTTCGATCCCTGGTCTGGGAAGATCCCACATGCCTCGGAGCAACTAAGCCCGTGTGCCACAACTACTGAGCGCATAGCTGGTGAGCCACAACTATTGAGCCCACGTGCCACAACTACTGAAGCCTGAGCACCTAGAGCTCGTGCTCCACAACAAGAGAAGCCACCACAATGAGGAGTCCGTGCACCACAAAAAAGAGTAGCCCCTGTTCGCCACAACTAGAGAAAGCCCATGCGCAAGCAACGCAGACCCAACGCAGCCAATAAATAAATAAAAAAAACCCCCACAACTTCCAAAAAGAAAAGAAAAAAGAAAACTTCATTTCAAAACTAAATCTGGAAAATATAAGCAAACTATTTATCACACGTGGCTACAAGCTCTGCAACTACCACTAGATAAGAGTGTGAATCTGCAATGAAGAGATGCAAATGACAAGTTCTGCTCTTAGTGACTCAGAACTGACCTAAGCAGCAAGGTATGAGAGCAAAGCCAATTTATAACTAACACAGGGAGGCACATAACCCTAGGCATGTGGCTGTAAAATTTCAGTAGCTAGGTAGAGGCTCTATGGATCTGTGCCAGGCAAGGCAATCTTGTCCTCTACAGATGTAACATTTTGTAGACTTCAGCAATTATAGGAGTAGACCCTTTACTTAGCAACCCTTCCTATGGATAAAACACATTACGGGAACTATATCTGTGGGTTGCTAATAATGTGACAATAAAATAAAGCAGGGAAAAAAGAAAATTTTTAAATGTAAAATATACTGCCTATTAATTCAGGAGAAGTTGTGAATTCCAAACAGGCCCAAACAAAATTTCCTAAACAAAAACTAGTTTTAAAAATTTTTAGTAAACCTGCTATTGAAATATATCTTAGTATAGAAAAGTACACGAATCATAAGTGTACACCTTGATAGATTTTTGCAAATCATGCAGCCAGCACCCAGACACTCAAATCAAGAGAAGATACATTATCAAAACCTCAGAAGCCTGTTTCCAGTTACAATTTCACCCAAAGCTTTTGAACCTCACATTAACAAGATTCTACAGTAGTCTTTTGGCTCTGGTTTCCTTTGCTCAATATTATGTTGAATAGAATCAGCCATGTTGTTGCATGAAGTCAGATTAATTTACTCTTATTATTTTATGTATTTCATTGTTTGACTACACCACAACTCATTTATGTATTTAACTTTAGTGGACACTTGGGCTGTTCCCAATCTGATGATACTACCCTCAGTAATTTGTGACTAAGTCTTGGTAAATATACACATGTATTTCTGTTGGATAAAAGTGAAGGAGTAGAACTGCTGGTCATGGAGTATGCATATGTTCACTTTTAGTAGACACTGTCAAACAGTTTTCTAATATGATGTACCAATTCATATTCCCACCAGCAGTAAAATGAGAGTTCCAGTTGCTCCATACTCTTACCAACACTTGATACTATCTTTTTTCATTTTAACTATTCTTAGCTATTCTGATGAGTATACAGTAGTCATGCGCTGTAGTTTTAAATTTCACTTCTTTGAAGATAAATGACTTTGAGAACTTTTAAATAGCTTTATTGAATATTTGAATATCCTATCTATGAAGTGCTTGTTCAAGTTTTTTTTTTTTCCCTTATTCTCCTATCAGGTTGTCTGTCTTTTTACAATTGATTTGTAAAAATATTTAAGACAATCTCTAGATTAATTTTTCAGAGAATTTTTCTCTAGAGAGAAATAAGGTTTCTCACTTTAGCTCTATTTTGTTGCTCATTTGGTGGGATGCAGTTAGAAAAGGCATAGGGTCTGCTTATATTCCCTGTGGGTTTCTTTGAAAAGATTATAAACAAGCAGATAAATCTGTTTACATGAAGGGCTGTCTTTGCAATATTATTTCTGAACTATTCTTTATTTTGAAGACACTAGCAACTGAATTATGAGACTCAGCTATTTGCTATTACTTGACATATCTTTTCCAAGGGCACTTAAGGTTATGAATTCTGACTATACCACTGGCCCACGTAGGAGCTGTGCTAAATAAAAGTGTGTTTCAGGTGCCTTTTAGGCTTGGAATCTGAGTACCCAGCTAATACTACTGAGAGGAAGATATTAGACTCAAAATCTATTACACTGTCAATATGCGGGGATTAGTAACATCTGTGATTTAATGCTGTCTTACAAAATAGGCCTTCAGTTGTAATTCACTGGCTTAGAAATAATAAAAATAAACTTTCTAAAAGGACAGAAAGAACTTCACAAATAAGGCATGATGAATTCCACTGTTCTAATAAACAGAGCAAAATAAAAGTATTTTTGTGGATGAAGTAACTTGATAAATATTTTCATTCTCTTCTCTAAAAGGATATCCCTAAGCCACCTTCCCTATTGGAGAATCTGAAGGAAAAAAGTTTTGACCAATCTCATTTCCCAAGACAAAGCAAACTTGGATCAAGCTAAGGTGATAGAGTAAAAATAAACAAAGAAACAAATGAACCCCAGAGTTAGGTATTAAAGTTCAAAGAACAAAAAGGCTACAAGAAAACAGAATATTTTCTTTCACTGTTTAATGAAATGCTGGAAGAGAAAGGCAGTTCTAAGCTTAGAAGCATCTTAAGAAATCATCACTAAATAAATAAGTAAATAAGATAGATTTGACAATAGAAACAAAAGGATAGGTTGGGGAAAATATTTTTAACAAATATAAAAAACAATCCATAATGTCACTACCTAGAAAGTTCATATAATTAATATTAAAAATATTCATATCCAATAGAGTAACTGGTCAGAGGACAAAAATACATAATTCCAAAAAGATGAAAGAATTATACTTATTAAATACAAACCTGAAAAATGAATTACTTATAATTACAAAATACAAGTTGAAATGGCAATTTTATCCATCAAATTAACAAAGATAAAATATTGTGTGTATGCATATATATGGAAAATACATAATTTGGGAAAAAGATAACCCTGCTGAAATGAGTGTGAGTTGTTACAACCCCCAAGGGTTGTAAGCAACTAAGTAATATGGTGAGATTCTTAAAGTGTTTATACCTTTACCTGATAATTCTACTCCAGGGAATTTGTCCTAAAGAAATAACCCTAAATACTACCAAAAGCTACAGGTGTAAAATTGCTGACATGCAGTCTATTTACAATATCAAAACTGATAAATCTTCAATTAAAAAAAAATTGGAAGTGGTTAAGCAACGTATGGCATATTTATTCAATGGAAATTAAGCAGACATTTAAACATGTTAACCTTTTAACAGAGACCAGGCTCTAACAGGAATAAATGCCTGTTATAATGTTATGTGAAAAAGCTATTAAAATAATTACCTATCATGTATGTAAGTGTAAGTGTGTTTGTGTGTATATATGTATAACCTACCTCATCCCCTAAAAAACCCTAAGTATAAAAAATCCTGGGGGTATATTGATATGTTAGGGTTTTATTTGGTGTTGGGGTTGTGAGTGACTCCTCTTTCTCCACTGTGTTATAATGATGATGTATTGCTTTAATAATGGGAAGAAAATTAACAGTAAATCATTGAAAAGAGAAGAGAGGGTAGAAGTAGGGACATTCTCAAGTGGCTTGGTTTAAGGTGGCACTTACCATAAATTGTTCAATGTCTCTCTCTAGTCCCACATTTGGCAGATCGGGCATCATATGAGCCACAACTTTGAATCCAGAATCTTTGGCCAAGTGAAAGGACTCACATACCGCCTTCACAGTGTGACCCCTGAGGAAGGAAAATTCACAAATAAACGGGCAACAAGGTGAGTACAGGGAACAAAGGGAAAACAATCTCTGAGACAGGTAACAGTAGCTCTATAATGAAGAATATGGGGGGGTGGGGGGGGAATCTTAGCAAGTAATTTTTACATCTCCACCTCTGAGAAAGCCTAGAAAAAAATAACTTTACTTCTGAGGTATTTCTCAGAAATTCCTTTATGCATCTACTCGAAGTTCTGACAAGTGACTGAGGTCACAAGAGTTCACATACACTAAAATTACTTGGTTTAGCATCATCGGCCAAAATAAGCTTGCTAATATAAACACCTAGGTTAAAAACAAGAATAATGAGCTCAAAACCATGCAGGAGAGCATCTTGTTATGCTCTTTCCTTTAAAAATCTTTTTATAAATAATTTCATTTGGAGAAAGAAAGGGAGGGAGAGATGGAGGGGGGGTAGAGAGATACATCTATATGCAAAGTAGATTTCACTCTGGTGGGTTAGAGGGTCCTAAAAAAAATTAAGAAGAGAATGATTTAGTGACAAGGCAGAATCATTTGGGGCCAACTGGATAAATCATCTTAACATTCTAGCGCCACATTCAAGTAAGAAGCATGCCCTAATAATAGTTTGGGACTACTAAAGACTGAAGCCCTGTGTCAATCCTTTTACCACCAAGATGGTCCCATTAGCCACCAAAAAATCCTAGAAACCATGGACTCCATCCCGCTCTCTGAAGGTTCCCATCCATTCCCATGGCTTCAATCTCTAGTCTCTTTTTGCTAATAATTTCTCAATTTACATAACTGGGCCAGGCCTGTCTTCTGGCACCACATCCAAATACCCAATACTCTAATGCTGCACTGTACAATACTGGAGTCATGAGGCACACGTGGTTACTCAAGTTTATCTTTAAATTAATTTACATGAAAAATTCAGTTACGTGGTTGTACTATCACAGCGGACAGTGTGGGTACAGAACATTTCGGTCACTGCAGATTGTTCTGCTGGACAGCCCTGCTCTACATCAAACCTTCAACTGGTTGTTCCACAAGTATATAAAACTTATTAGTTTATCCAAAATGAAACTCATCCTCCCTCCAAGCCTCTCTATTTCCCATTCTCTCTTACCCTCATTCCCACTCAGTCATCAAACACTGCTTTTCAGGACATCATTTCCTGCTTAAATTACCGCAACAGCCTCTGAACTGGCCTTTCTCCTAGCTTGGTCTTCTTAATCCATCCTCACACTGTGATCCTTGTAAAGTGATGTTTCTAAAATGCAAATATGCCTTGATCACAACTCAGCTTGCAGCCTGGCCTTGGATTAAAGCCCAAACTGGCTGGGCTGATTTCTAAGGTGCCTCATCATCCGGCCCCTCTGCTGACCCTTTCAGCCTCACCTCTTACCACGCTCCTACCTCACGCTCCACACTCCCACCAAAAGAAACTATTCCGAATTCCCTAAATGTGCCCTGTGCTCCCATCCTCAGGAGCTTGCTTGTACTTTTCTTTCTGCCTGAAACAATCATCTTCTTCCCCACCTGACTAACTCAGGCTCTTCCTGTAAGTCTCAGCTTCGATGTCATTTTCTTCGGAAAGCTCCCGACCTTCATAAGACTCTTTCCACCCCTGCGGTACCTCTCTAGCACAGCTTTGGTTTACTGCAGCAGCCCTACCAGTGTTCCTGGTTCAAGCCTTCCCCACCAAGAATGCAACCTATTCAGGTTGATCTTTCTCAAGCTTGAAATCCATCAGACTCTTCCTGTGTGCAAAAATATTTAATAGATCTCTTTTACCTAAAGGGAAGTGTCCACCCTCCTTAGCCTGGCACTCTTCTTGGTTGTTGCTAAGACGTTGACCTGTATGTTTCCCTAAGTTTCCCTTTTCTTCCTTCTCCGAGCACAACCCTCCGTCATGTCTATCCAAATCCTATGAAAGTGAAGTAGCCTTTAAGGTCCAACTCAACAAACACTTACTCCCTGAAGCCTGCCTTTCTGCCTGGAGGGAAGAGAACTTCACATGGCTCTATCAACCCTTATTTCTTTCCTTACTTAGACTCCCAAATTTCTCAAAGTTTATACCCATTACCTCACCAGCCTTTCTTTCACTACCCTGCCAGCTGGCATCTGCTTCACAACAACTAGTCTCTTAAATCTCACCCTGGTCTCCTCCCTGTTCAAACCCTTTTCTTTGTTGCTATTCTCCTTGGCCTTCTCTCATGTTTTAAACTACTCACCTTAAGCCCTGCCTTCTGCTTTCCATACAGGAAAGGCTATTTATGACAAGAATAAGAAGAGAGATGTGCATGTCTATAGGCTACTGGAAAAGAGCCAGTAGAGAAAGACTGAAAAACAAGGAAGGAGGAGAAGGAATTAAGAGCACAGACAGAAGAATGAATAGGAGGAATACCTAGACCTCTCCGTCTCAGATGGGTAGGAACACAGATCCAATTGGTGGGGGAAGAGGAAGCCTTGTGCAAGATCAGCTGCACCATCTTACCGGTTGGTATCTCTGGCCACATCCTCATAGACACTCTGCACCCCAATTTCCAGCCTTGTGCAGCCATAGGTCAACATGTCACTTAAATGCCGCTTCATGCAATAATCTGGTCTGGTCTCAATTGTAATTCCGATGCACTTTGTGAGGCTTCTCTCAGAATACCTGTAGAGCAAATCAAAAAGTAAACAACCTGCCAAAGCTTTAGGACCTTTGCTCTCATTTAAAGGATGTCTTTGTCCTCCTGGCTCTAACCCAGTGGTTAACAGCATGGGTTCTGGAGCCAGACTGCCTGAGTTCAAATCCTGGCTCTGCTACTTCCTAACTATGCAGACAGGGAAGTCATTAACCTCCCTGTGCTTCGGTTTCATCATCTGCAAAATGAGGATAACAGCAGCTACACCTCATGGGACTGACGTGACTGAGCTGGCACACAGCAATGTTATCATCACCATTACCATCATTATTCTCCTGCCGGGTGCTGCAACCGTAATCTCCTTGAAAGCAGGGATTTCAATTGCGAAAACCCTAATTTTCAATTCCTAGCAATGATTTCTCATGTAAGTGCAAACCATCTGCATTATTTATTCCCCACTCCATATTTTAGAGTCATGTTAAGAGCAAACAAAAGAAGGCGGACGGGAAGGTATGCATGATTATAGGAATAATTCAGATGAAATGTCTTCTATACGCACACGTCTTTTTGTCAAGCCTATTCATCTTAGCAATGGCTTACAAAATTAGGAATCATTTTTCTCCTTCGCTAAAACCAGATCAGAGCAGTGAGTACCACTTTAGATTCAAGCTGTCTGAGTTAATAGCCTTAAGGTTGGCTCAAAACCCAGAAAAGTAAAAATGACTTGCTAAGGGGTCTGCTGATGTGATGGGATAGGAACTATTATCTACAGAGGCCACTGCGGCCAAGCACTGCACTATACACTCCACATGCAGTGAATGCTCCTGTCAGCTCTGTGAAGTGTGTCTTTATCCCCATTTTACACATAAAGAAACTGAAGTTCCTGAAGTGATTAAATACTCTGTCCAAGGGTACAGAGCTCATAAAATCCAAGTCAGGATTTGAAGGTAGGTCTGCCTGACTTTAAAAATCCTTGCTCTGTGTTTCACTCTATCATACTGCTTGGACACTTCAGCATGGGACATCAGATCTGTCTCCTTTTCAACTTCTAGAATGAAATAACTCTTCTCAGTGGACCCTTCTACAACTTTCTCAATTCTTTGGGGAGGATGAGGGAAGCCTTTTTTTTTTTTTAATAAATTTATTTATTTATTTTATTGGCTGTGTTGGGTCTTTGTTGCTGCACACGGGCTTTCTCTAGTTGCGGCAAGTGGGGGCTACTCTTCCTTGTGGTGTGTGGGCTTCTCATTGCAGTGGCCTCTCTTGTTGCAGAGCACGGGCTCCAGGCGCGTGGGCTTCAGTAGTTGCGGCACATGGGCTCAGTAGTTGTGGTGCACGGGCTTAGTTGCTCTGTGGCATATGGGATCTTCCTGGGGCAGGGACTGAACCCGTGTCTCCTGCATTGGCAGGCGGATTCTTACCGACTGTGCCACCTAGGAAGTCCCGAGGGAAGCCTTTTTTTAGCCACATAATTTCCCTCTTTCCAAAGAAGTTCACAGCTTTTTTCTTGAAAAATAAAACCCATAAAATTTCCATAGTTTTGTAACTGCTGTTCTCTTTTAAGTTCATTCATTCATAATTGTCAATAAAACTGACTTCTCTAATTTAATAGTAATTATCAAGAAGGTTAAGAATCACTGAACTGAATGACTGATTCTGAAGTCTTTCACACCATTTCTATATTCCTAAGGTTTTATATAAGATTACTAGAGGTAGTAAGAACTAAAGGTAAACAACAGTCTACAGTTCCTAAATGATGAATCATAAGACAAAAAAGGACACAGATCTTATCAAAACTTGCCTCTGACAGGATACTAAATCATATGGCTTCTCTAAAACAATCGGATCAGAAAGTCTCCTGCCTCTCAAGTAG
Source organism: Hippopotamus amphibius kiboko (assembly GCF_030028045.1). NCBI lineage: Eukaryota > Metazoa > Chordata > Mammalia > Artiodactyla > Hippopotamidae > Hippopotamus > Hippopotamus amphibius. Next base: position 55,254,309 of record NC_080187.1, read on the forward strand.
GTGGGTCCCAAGGCATGCTGGAGCAAAAGTGCATAATGCCACAGGATACATGTAACTCACCTTCTTCGAATATCAATTATTGTGTTTGGAGAAAACCATTATTTTAAAATATTAGAACATTATTATGGAGAAAGCATATTGCACGAAGTTTGGAAAAAACCAAAAAGCAGAAAACTCTAAATGAGTATAATTAACAAGTAAATGAGAACATCTTACAATCAGGTATTTCAAAAATTGTATCATAAAACCTCTCCATTAACTGATATTTTTATAAAACCCACAGTATTTCCTGGAACTTCCCTGATGGTCCAGTGGTTAAGACTCCATGCTCCCAATGCAGGGGGCACAGGTTTGATCCGTGGTTGGGGAACTAAGATCCCACATGCCACAAGGCTCAGCCAAATAATAAATAAATATATATTAAAAAAAAAAGATCCCATCAAAACAAAAAACCAAAAAAATTAAAAAGCAAGCAAACAAACAAACCCACAGTATTTCCTAAAAGGATGCCATTAAGTTAACAAGCTCAACAGCACAACCGTACCTGGCATTACTAAAACTAGAGGACAGGCAACTGCACAGATGGGAATTTGCCTAGAGGAAGGAGAAATCCACTAGCTAATCTCTATCACACAGATCATCAAAGGCCCAAGCAAGACTGTTAGAGAAAGCTGCTACAAGGATGAAAAGGTCTCTTCACAAGTAGTCAGAATATAGTATAGGACATAGAGGCAAACCTTATTCTCAATAATTTAACTCCGTTTCAACGTTTTTCCTCTTGGGGAAAATGTCATTACCTTTTGCAGGAGCAGAAATGGAGGGATAAAAAAATATCTCAAGTTTTTAAAAGCCAATATTTTCTATTTACAAAAGGCTTTTACCACTATCTTCCTTTCAGAATTGCATTTTTGTCTGAAAAGCAATTAAGCAGAAATTCTTATCAAATCTGAACAAAAACAATGGAGTATTTTCTAAAGAACAGAATATCTGACTAAACCTGGAGACTCTGGTGGCCGAGGGGCTTCATCTCAGCTGGGGAGCGAAGAGCTGCCGGCGGCCGCGGATCTCACAGCCGCTCGGGGTTTTTAGAACTTCAGCTATAAAAATGGGCAGGATTTTCCTTGATCATATCGGTGGTACCCGTCTGTTTTCCTGTGCAAACTGTGATACGATCCTGACCAACCGCTCAGAACTCATCTCCACTCGATTCACTGGCGCCACTGGCAGAGCATTTCTTTTTAACAAGGTAGTTAACCTGCAGTACAGTGAAGTTCAAGACCGGGTCATGCTCACTGGCCGCCACATGGTTCGAGATGTGAGCTGCAAAAACTGCAATAGCAAACTGGGATGGATCTATGAGTTTGCCACTGAAGACAGCCAGCGTTATAAGGAAGGCCGTGTGATCCTAGAACGTGCTCTAGTTCGAGAAAGTGAGGGCTTTGAGGAGCATGTACCATCTGATATCTCTTGAAGAAAAAAGAGATAAATCCATCTTTTCCCAGGTCTTCTTCACTGAAAACAAAAATCTACTTACATACACTGTCACCTTAGCATCAGAGTCGGATACATGAACTGTGGAACAAGAGGTTGTGAGAATCTATGATGGAACCTTTCTTTTTCTTTCTTTTTTTTTTATTTTCTATTTTCCATCCAACAGCAGTGTGTAGAGAGAATATTATGCAGATGCCGTTAATTTTTTTTCCCTATGTTTACATCTTGAGGCAGAATAGTCTATCTGCAGCTACATGGTGGGCTATGTGAGGAAAAAAATCTGGGCTGTTAGAGTGAAAAAGTGTTTTATGTAAATTTTGAAAGGAAAATGTGTCAAGAGCATGGTTTTTAAATTTATTTGGGCTTCATTTTAAACCTTTTTTTTTTTTTTACACCCAGTTATTTCACTTGATTTGCTAGCTTCAGAGAAGAGATCCGAATTTGTGACCAGCGCTAAAGGTTCAGTGTTAGTATGGCTTGTGCTGGCCATTGTGCCATATCCTTGTTGGAGATGAACCGTAGCATCAGAGCCCATTCTTCCTTGTCAGTCTTGACCCAAAGATGTCACCATTCCTAGTTATTTGTCACCACATAATTGGTGTTGATTGGAAACTTTTCCTGATATGGGGCGGAACTGCTTGGTTGTCTTTTCCATGTAACTTAAGCATAGTAATATAAATAAAGTAATAGTTGGATGTTAAAAAAAAAAAAAAAAAAAGAACAGAATATAAGGTCATCTTATACAGTATAAGATAATTTTTAAAGGACTTTTTGTTAATGCTATATTTAGTCCTACATATCACTGATTCTTGCCTCTTCCTTTAACGGAGATGTAAAGATATCAATATGATTGGTTTTTAAAAATATTGCAAATATGTGCATAAAGGCTGTCAATTAATCTAAGCAAAATATCTGAGCTGGCATTTTATGGCCTGCTATAACCCTCCATATCATTTAGATAGGCATCCGACAGTGTGGCTCTCCTATACTACTGAGTTCAACTACCATACCTTTGGGGAGGGGGGAGAGGCACACTTGTTAAGTTCTTGGGCGTTTAAGAAATGTACCAAATTTTTCCAACCCTGATCGTGAGCTTCTAAGAGACAAAGTCAGGACTTGTACCCAGGTCTTCTAATTCCAATTCCACTTCTCTTTTTTGTGGCATTATAGGGTCATCTTTAATAAGCCTAAACTCCACCACTGTGGGGCTATGCTGAATCCCACACATTTTTGTATGCCGTAGGAGCGGCACCAACTATAAAAGATGCTAGTGTTCTCTGTGAAGCATAATAACTTAAGCCAATAACTTATGTTGACAGCATTTTCTTTTAACTGGGGGGTTGGGGTTGGGGGTAGGGGGGTGGGAGATGGGACAATAACCTGGGACTATAACAGCAAATAAAAACCAAATGCTACCCAGCCTTCAAACAAAGCTCAAATACATTTCTCCTACCATGACATCTTCCCAGCACCTCTCAGTAACTCTGTGCTCCCATTCGTAAAGTACCTTGCCCATACTCTGAATGGAGTTTGTCTTATTTGTATATGTCTGTCTGTCCATCTAGACAGGAAGCTCCTAAAAGACAGTAGGCTCGTATACATTTAGAGGTAAGGGCTTTAGCACTAAAAACTCTCCTGCAATTAAAAAAATACAAATATGAAGAATGAGTAAATGAATGAGGCATAACTGAAGACACAGTAGGTCTCTCTACTCCCACAGCAGCCTGTAGCTAATTCTGCTGGTTACCTTTCCTCTTGCAAACAGTTAACCCTAAAAGTTGCTTAACACTAGGCCAGATAATCTACAGAAAGTAAGGATACAGTAATTCTTGTCCCAGAGATGCTCATCAGTCTAGCTGAAGGGTAAGACACACAGCTAAAACCAAGAACCACTTAAGAACAAAGAGCCAGAAGTAGCAGATATATAACCAGATAGATGTGATTTCTTGGAAAGCATGCTTCTATTTCTGGAAGGAAGAAAGTGATCTATAAAAGTGACTCTATTATTATTACCTACTGTCCCTTTGCACTAAGGTCCCAACTAGGGAGACAATGAAGAAAGATGATGTGAACTGTAAACTGTTTCTGATTCACTCCAAGAAGGCTGTGGCATCAAAAAGCACTTCTGATTACTATTAATCTCCCACAGTCCTCTCTAAAACCTCTGTCATTAATTAAGTTGGATGTGTCTTACTTTAGATTTTCTGTGTGAAATCTCACTAGAGGTCTAGGCCCCAATTTCTGAGAGGTTTACGGACCCTTTCCTACATGGACATCACTCTACCTCACATTCAACCTGCTCAAACCAAATCACAAAATATTTATAATTTGTAGATGAAATACTGCTTTTCATTAGTCACAAGGTACAAACTCTCTTTTGCATCTGCAGTCCCAAAACGAGTAAGTAGAATTTATAAATTTCTTTGGACAGCCAAAGATTTGTTTGACTTGCCAAATACCATCTGGGGTTATTGGTGCAATTCCTCAGTAGTTTAACAGATCACATGCTTTTTTGGGGGGGGGGGGGATGGGGGACTATAATCACATATGGAAAATATCTCAACAAAATTTGATGTTCTGTATAATGCTGTGCTAGTGATATTCCAGACTTAAGAATGACCGAGTCTGATGTGTGAGAATTTAAAAATAGCTATCTTTTTCCTTTTGAGATGGTGGTCAAGTTTGCTTCCTGGATATTGGCAGTTATGTCAAGGGCGTCTATAACATAAGGTGCTGCCCAACACAAACTGAGGAAACACAGAGGAACAGAATTTCGATTTTTAAATGAGTACAACCTATGAAAAAACTAACCTGGTAACATGGCTTAGAGAGTTATCAGGGACCTTTGCTCCCTTATCATGCTAGTTGACAAAGCTGAAGATATATGAAAAACAACACTTGGGGTTTTGATTCTTTCAATAGCCGACAAGAATGCTACCATTTTATACTCCTAATCAGGTAGCTGAAGAACCAACAGCAATGTACTATTAATAGAAAGACACAATCATGGTTTTTACACATTCTTTTAATATTGTATTCACATTCAAATTTAAGGGCTAGACATATAAATGTATTATAGAAAAGCTGTCATTGTCAGAAAGTGACTGCTAGATGAAAAACAACCCTTGAACACATCTTTTAGATAAAACTTCCTATTCCAATAGAAATCTTCAAAGCATAGCATGTCACAGAAATAAGTAATTTTAGAGAAAATAGGGACTTCCCTGGTGGTGCAGGGGGCCCAGTTTCGATCCCTGGTCAGGAAACTAGATCCAACATGCATGCTGCAACTAGAAGTTCGCATGCCACAACTAAGGAGCCTGCCAGCTGCAACTAAGACATAGTACAACCAAGTAAATAAATAAAATAAATATTAAAAAAAGGAAATAGTCCTGCCTCCTCATTAATAATGTAAGATAACAACAGAAATAAGCCTGAAACCTAATTCTCAATGCACAGTTCTTCCACTGCACTCATTTAACAATGTTTTCTAAGTATATTAAGTGCCCTACATATGAACGAGTTCCATTCCAAGACCACATTTGTAAGTCCAATTTGCTTGTAAGTCCAACAATTAGCTTAGGTACCAGCTTTTACAGATAATGCCAGACACGGGAACTAACTTACGTGACTGGACATGCAAACGCATGTTCACACCTTTGAAAGTTTGCAACTTGAAGGTTTGTATGTAGGGGACTTACTATACCTTCTCTCCTCAGGGCACTGTGTTAGATATAAGGGACCCTCTCTCTCAAGACATTCCCCATGAAAGGATACAGAAAAAGTGCATTATACAGAATTAAACAATAACGATATTCAGTAAAACCATTACTCTTGGCTACCAAAAACCAAAGCAAAGGAGTGACTAAATTGGTAGATGCAAGTATAATGGTATCAAATGTTAACAGATTAAACACTCCAATTAAAAGGCAGACGTTGTCAAAATGGATAAAAAAACAAGACCCAACTACTGCAGACTGCCATAAAACTGCCAACTAGACTGCTATAAGAAACACATTTTCAATACAGAGACACATATGGGTGGAAAGTAAATGGATGGAAAAAGATAACACATAGGGAAAACAGTAAGTATGTAAAAGCTGTAATGGCTAATTTAACATCAAAAAAAGGAAACTTCAAGACCAAAAATAAAGAACATTTCATAATAATAAAAAGGTAACTTCATGTTGATAAAAAGTTCATACACCAGAAAAACATATCAATCATAAATGTGCATATACCTTGCAGCAGATATTCAAAATAAATGAAGTAAAACTAATATAGCGAAAGGGAGAATAGATAATTCTTCAATCATAGTTGGATATTTGAATTTCTCTTTCTCTCTTAGCATCTGATAGAACGACATAGAAAAAAACAAAAAACAAACAAAAAAACCCCACTGAACAACACTATCTACCGCTTTGACTTAATTTCTATTTATAGAACACTACATCCAACAACTGCCGAATACACATTCTATCAAATATACATAATATGTTCACCAAGACAGACCATATATGCTGAGCCACAAAATAAGGCTCAGTAAAAAAAACTTTAAGAAACTGAAATTGTATAGAATAGACCCTCTCTGATGAAAATGGAATTAAATTATACATCAATAACATTAAGAAATCAAGAAAAACTCTGTGTTTTTGGAAATTTAGAAATTAAACAATCCATTTGTATATAATCCATGGGTCAAAATACAAACAATTTTAGGAAACATTTTGAACTGAATAATAATTAAAACACAACATATTAAAATGTGTGGGATTCAGCCAAAGCAGTGCTTAGGGGAAAACTTTCAAACTTTAAATACTTACATTAGAAAAGAAAAAAAGGTCTATAGTGATAGCTCAGACCTTACTTAAGCATAGAAAAAGAAGAGCAAAGTAAATCCAAAGAAAGCAGATAATAAAAATAAAAGCAGAAATATGTTAAGTAGAGGACATAAACAAAACCAAAAGATTTTTTTGCAAAAAACAATAAAACTGATAAATCCTAACAGGACTAATAAAGAAAAAAAAGAGAGAACACAGATTGTCAATATCAAGATTGAAGGAGGTGTGATCACTAATATCCTACAGACATTAAAAACAAATAAGGGAACATTATGAACAACTTAATACCAAAAACTTTGACAACTTGGGTAAAACAGACAAATTCCTTGAAAAATATAATTTACCAAAATGGATACAGATGAAACAGAAAATTTGAACATCCCTCTATCTATTAAAGGAATTGAATTAATCATCTAAGACCCTCCCACAAAGAAACTCCAGTCTTGGACAGTTTTACTGGTGAGTTCTAGCAAGCACTTTTACAAGATATAATATTCATCTTACATTAACTCATTCAGAAAATAGAGGAGGAAACACCTCATAGTTGTTTTACAGGGCCAGCCTAACATTAAAACCAAAATCCGACAAAGAAATTACATAAAAGGAAATCACAGACCACCATCTATCATAAATAAAATCCTTTACAAAGTATTAGAAAGTTGAATCCAATGATACATAAAAAGAAAAATACATTATGACCAAATAGGGTTTATCTTAGGAATGCGAGGTTAGTTTAACATTAAAAAAATCAATCAAAGTAACATACTGTCAGTATAAAGGAGGAAAATCATATGATCATTTGAATAGTCACAGAGAAATCATTAGACAAATGATTTCATGATAAAACTTTCAGCAAAATTCTTCAATCTGATAAAAGTATCTACAAAAAAACTCACAAGTAACACTGTACTTAATATTGCAATATTAAGTGTTTTCCCTGTGTTACTGGGAATAAGACTGAGAGACTCACCCTCACCACTTCTAATTAACACTGTACAGAATGTCCTAGCCACTGTAATAAGGCAAGAAAAAGAAAAGCATGCAAATCCAAAAGGAAAAATTAAAACACACTGTATTTGCAGATTATATGATTGTTTTTGAAGAAAATCCTAGCAAATTTACAAAAAGAACTTTTAGAACTAAGTAGTGAATTTAATAAGGTCATATGATATAAGGTAAATATAAAAAAGTCGACTGTGTATCTAGATGCCAGCAACAAACAATTTGAAAACAGTTTTTAAAAATTTCAATTAATCATCAACAAACAAAATATTTTGAAATAAACTTTAAAAGTTTACAAAATATCCAAACAGAAGGTTGCTAAAAGAAATTAAAAAGCACTTAAGGAAACTAGGAGATAGACTATGTTCATAAATTGGAAGACTCAATATTGTTAAATTGTCAAATTTCTCAAAATTGTTCTATAGTTTAAACACAATCCCAATCCTACCACACTTTTTAATAGAAATTAACAAGCATAAACTTTATATAGAAAGGTAAAGGACCTAAAATATGCAAAGCAATCTTGAAAAACAATGACAGAGTTAGAAGACATACTACTTCAAGATACACTACAAAATTACAATAATCAAGACTGTGGTACTGGCAAAAAGACTGAAAAACAGATCAATGGAACAGAAGAGTGTTGAGTCCCAAATTATACAGCCAACTGATTTTTGACAAAGGTGCCAATACAATCTATATGGGAAAGGGAAGTTTTAAAACAAGTAATGTTGAAATAATTAGGTATGTATATGGAAAAAAAGAAACCTCGATTCCTACCTCACACTACACATAAAATATTAAATCAAGATTGGATCATAAGCCTAAGTATGAAAGCTAAACATGAAAGCTAAAATTATAACTAGAAGAGAACACAGGACGGTCTTGCCTTGTGAGTAGGCAAAGGTTTATTAGTGATAATACAAAAAGCAGTAATTATGAAAGAAAAAAATTGTTAAATTAGACTTCACCAAAACAAAACACTCTGCTCAAATATATTAACATAATGAACAGTCGAGCCACAGACTGGGTTTTCATATGTGTAAAATATAGACCTAACAAAGGACTAGAATCCAGGATATATAATAGCCCAATAAAAGATGGGCAAAAGATTTTAACACACACACTTCACAAAGGAAATATATATAGAAAGCATAGCACATAACAAAGTGCTCAACATCATTAGTCATCAGAAAAATGCAAATTAAAACCACAATGAGATACCACTATACACCCACTAGTATGTCTAAACTTACAAAGACTGACAACATCTTATGCTGGTGAGGATGTGGAACAAATGAACACTCATACATTACTGGTGGGAGTACAAATGGTACAACCATTGTGGGAAAATGTCTGGCAGTTGTAAAACTAAACATATGATGTAGCAATTCCACTTCTAGTTACTACCCAAGAGAAATAAACACATATATTCACAAAAAGACTTGTACAAGTATGTTCACTGAAGTTTTACCATAACAGCTACAAACTGGAAACAGACCAGCTATCCACCAATAGAACAGATAAACAAACTGTGATCTATGCATACAAATGGAATCTTACCCAGCACTAAAAAAGTAATGGCTACTGAAATACCCAGCACTAAAAAGGTAACAGCTACTGAAATACCCAGCACAGATGACTCTCAAAATATAAATGCTAGGTGAAAGACGCCTTACACAGAAGAGTATATGCTACATGGTTCCATTTATATGACCTTTTAGAATAGGTAAAACTAATCTATGAAAGGGAAAAAAATGAGAACAATGGCTGCCTCTGGGAGGTGCAGGTGAGGATTTACTGGGACGAGGCAGGAGGAAACTTTCTGGGATGATGGTAATGTTCTATATCTTAGTAGGGTTTTGTTGCACAGGTATATGCATTTGTCATCAAGTAGTACCCACAAGATCTGTGTATTTCGTTGTGTGTAAATTTACTTGAAAAGAAAATACTACAAACAGTGAACTAGCTAATGATGTGCATGATAACATATTTGGGGACAAGCATACCAAAGTCTGCGGCCTTCTTTGAAATGTGTTAATAAAAAGAGGGATTGATGGATGGATAGAGGAATGGCTAGTTGGCTAAGCATGTGATACAGCAAGTACTGTAGAACCTAGGTGACGTATGTGATGTTCACAGGAAAATTCTTGTTGGTTTCAAATAAAATTTTTGTTTCAAATAAAATGTTGGAAGAAAAACAACTAACATCATCTCTTTTTATGATGACTAAGATTATATCCTAGGTTGGACTACCAATGTTAAGGATCCTGGTCACCATCTACGAAAATCTGATTGACCAAGGGAGGAAGTAAAAGTGAACAATATATAAAGTGAGGGGCAGTGGGGTGGGGTGAAGAGGGTATTGGAGCCAACGCCCAGAAAAGCAGGAGGTTCTGAGGCCTGTGAGAAATAAGGCCAGGGCAGCAAGGCAGGGGACCGTCACTTTCAGGCCTTCTTAGGTTGCTTTGCTTTCTTTGTTACTCTGCAAGTCTATCAAAGTATCTTCTGGGTCTGGTACCCAGCATTACCTAGCACTCTAGCTTTTCCAAGACACAGAAGGACATAGTTGGAGGATTTAAAGTCATTGATGGAGGGGAAAAAAAAGAGGAAGGAACGGAAATGAATTAAAAATTCCACAGGGAGAAGGTATGACTCACCCACTTCTTGATGGCTAACTACCCTTTTAAATTGCATCTTGTGAAAACAGCCAAGGAGCATTAAAGACTGAATGCAAAACTGCTCTGCGCAAGGCTGATTAAAAAGGAAGAAAACTATTTTAAAAGGTTGCTCTGAGTTATCTGGCAACATTTGCATTCTGGTGAATGGGTGACTCAGACCGCACTACCGGTCCTTTTCATCTCCAGAGCTATGATTTTTAGAGGATGATAGTCACCAGTAATTGATGCTCTCTGGAGACTACTGCAGTCTGTCTAGCTGATAGTAATGAGTGATTATCACTTTGCTTGATTTAATGAGCTTTCACAGAAACCATACCTGCTTTGTCCTTGACCTCTCTGTTCAGCTTTTCAATGTTTCCATCAGCAAGGATATAATATACTGCTTGCTACTAACCTGCCATAAATAATAAATAAGTTCACCTTGTTAGGGCTTTTCCTTACCCTAACTCTTAATCTTTTAAGAAAAAAGCAAAACTTTAATCAGATGAGACACATGATAGCAAAGCAGGGACACACTCCAGCTCACAGTAGAACCTGACCCTAATTTGAACAAAGAATTTTAACCTTAAATATGGTCCACTCATCTGTCACAATACATAACTTTTAACCTAATTTAAAATTAATCTTAAAAAAAAAAATCTATCTATGCCAAGCTAGTCAAAGTCAGTATTACATCTGTGTAGTTGTACTAGTATCAACTAATAGTAAAACAAACATGAAATTCACCACCTTACAGCTGAGAGAGGTGGGCCACACTGGGTAACCAAAACAGTTTTCATGAATACCATGTACAAGAGAACTTACAGAACAGCAAGGTAAATATCTCATCCAAAAATTTTGAAGAAAACGTTATGCTCAAAACACAGCATCTCTGGGCTGCTCTATATTTTGCAAAGATGTCAACACTTGAAAATCGTTTTCTATGTCTCTAGCTCTATAATACAAACCAGACAACTATTTCCTCAAATTATACAAAGTTTCCCTAAAAAACAAATACCAGGGACTTCCCTGGTGGTGCAGTGGTTAACAATCTGCTTGCCAATGCAGGGGACACGGATTCGAGCCCCGGTCCCGGGAGATCTCACATGCCGTGGAGCAACTAAGCCCCGTGCGCCACACTGCTAAGCCTGTGCTCTAGAGCCCATGAGCCACAACTACTGAGCCCACATGCCACAACTACTGAAGCCCCCACGCCTAGAGCTCGTGCTCCTCATCAAGAGAAGCCACCACAATGAGAAGCCTGTGCACCACAATGAAGAGCAGCCCTGGCTCACTGCAACTAGAGGAAGCCTGCATGCAGCAACAAAGACCCAATGCAGCCAATAAATAAATAAATTTATAAAACAAACAAAAATCAACTCTATTGTAAGTAGTTGACAGTAAAAAAAAAAATTCACCTCAACAAAGCACACAATACCACAAATTGGCTTTTTCCAAATTATCTCA